>NC_092341.1:366832500-367156250 GCF_046630445.1 Rutidosis leptorrhynchoides | reverse complement strand
CCGAGTCTTACTTCCCGACGAAGTAAAAATCTGTGAAAGTGAGTTATAGTCCCACTTTTAAAATCTAATATTTTTGGGATGAGAATACATGCAGGTTTTATAAATGATTTACAAAATAGACACAAGTACGTGAAACTACATTCTATGGTTGAATTATCGAAATCGAATATGCCCCTTTTTATTAAGTCTGGTAATCTAAGAATTAGGGAACAGACACCCTAATTGACGCGAATCCTAAAGATAGATCTATTGGGCCTAACAAACCCCATCCAAAGTACCGGATGCTTTAGTACTTCGAAATTTATATCATATCCGAAGGGTGTCCCGGAATGATGGGGATATTCTTATATATGCATCTTGTTAATGTCGGTTACCAGGTGTTCACCATATGAATGATTTTTATCTCTATGTATGGGATGTGTATTGAAATATGAAATCTTGTGGTCTATTATTATGATTTGATATATATAGGTTAAACCTATAACTCACCAACATTTTTGTTGACGTTTTAAGCATGTTTATTCTTAGGTGATTATTAAGAGCTTCCGCTGTCGCATACTTAAATAAGGACGAGATTTGGAGTCCATGCTTGTATGATATTGTGTAAAAACTGCATTCAAGAAACTTATTTTGTTGTAACATATTTGTATTGTAAACCATTATGTAATGGTCGTATGTAAACAGGATATTTTAGATTATCATTATTTGATAATCTACGTAAATCTTTTTAAAACCTTTATCTATGAAATAAAGGTTATGGTTTGTTTTAAAAATGAATGCAGTCTTTGAAAAACGTCTCATATAGAGGTCAAAACCTCGCAACGAAATCAATTAATATGGAACGTTTTTAATCAATAAGAACGGGACATTTCATGAGGTTGATTCTATAATAATATATATGCTTTGAGTTGTGATCGAGTCTGAGACATGTATACAATGGGTCACGAATACGTATTAATTAATTCGAATATTATATATTAAACTATATATGAATTGTTGAATTACTAATTGTGGACTACCAACTGTGGACTACCAACTGTGGACAATTAAAATGAATTAAAATATTGATTATAACATATGAAACTAAACATCTCTTCAAGTTTGCCACTTGATTTGATCTTAAACCTCATTTGTATCTTGACGATTACAATCTGCATTCAAACCTTTCATAATTCTTAAAAACACCTCAATCGAGAAAATGAACCAACTGCATCTCATCTAAGGAAGGAAAGATTTATGCATATAGTTATGCACCTGAAAAACTCTCGGAAACTGAGTAAACGTTTAACACATAGCTGTGCTAATTCCGTTAGCGTTATTATCACCGAAAATAACTTTGCAACTCCTGTTCGAGATAGCCAGTTTTGTCACAGCTCCAGCAAGTCAACTTCGACTTTTCGTTCGAAACAACCTTATTATAACCTTGATATATATGTGTGCTCTTTTATTGTTACCGGAGAACATTTTATATTTCATTATATTACCAGCAGACGTACCAGCAACCTCGTTGCTCCTTGGCTTAAATCTCTTCGACAAATCACTATATTTATCTATTGAAGTCTTATCATGAACTCATCGGCATCTTGTAACGAGAATTGCCATACCAAGTATCGGGAAATCAGCAATCACTATTTTGAATCTCGCAGCGTTTATACATCAAAAGTTATATATACATATAATATTTATCTCTTAGAATTATGATCTCTCATTCTGAAACTCTGAACAAATCACAAGGACTAAACTTGTACATAAAGAATTCTGATGATTCTGTTTCTGATGACATCTTTAGCGAATACTTTGCTCCTTAATCGCTCTAAATCATCGTGAATAAATTTCTTCATCACAATTTGATTCTAAAATTCTAAGATATTATCGTATCTTTCATTATAAATACCCTCGATATTTCTGAGGATATTTTCATAATTATTCTTATCTGAAATCATTTATCTTCTCGCAATATCAGTGTTACATTAGTAAGGAAACTGTTTTAGTTTCTAAATTCTGAATAATTCGAACGTAAAATATGAATAATATTGAAGTAGTGTTGGGAACTGAAGCATGAGTTAGTATAATATAATGACACTTGATCAACGTGATTATATTACTGTAAGTCATGCTGAGTTTCTAATGGAACGTGATGATTCACATATCCTAACATCATCATGTGCCATTTACACGACTCTTATATTCTACCTAATTTCTAAATATATCAAGAACATATTCTCTTGATAGTTCTATCGTTTCTCTTAAATTCTGGTAATTTAACCAATCAAGATCGTGCTATTACAATCTCTCTTAAAACATTAGGCATGTTCATTCGAAACTTCATATCTATAAATTCTGGACCATTATTCGCTTAACTTAAAGTTAGGAAGAGAAAACAAACGTATGGAACTCCAAAATATAAAGGAAACGAAGGGAGTGAATTTATAGTAAAATATCCGACAGAGAAATCAAAACAGATTATCGCATTTAACCAAAGAGGATTCTAATTTCCTTGATTACCGAAGGACCAAATCTTATTACGAAGATTTTCTAAATCCCTTGAACTCCGGAAATCAACGCTATCTAAGTCAAAAGTTAAGACGAAACTTTATTTATTCATTTCACTCTTTTGTGATAGCTTCATTCGTGCTCTTCGAATAATCAAATTGTTTTATCTATATTGCTCACCGATGATAAAACTCAAATTTCTAACTCATATGCGTCATGAAAACATACTTATTGTCAACCATGATGATCCCACTCAAATTTCGGGACGAAATTTCTTTAACGCGTAGGTACTGTGACGACCCGGGAATTTCCGACTAAATTTAAACTTAATCTTTATATGATTTCGATACGATAAGCAAAGTATGTAATGTTGAGTCTAGAAAATTTTGAAACGATGTTCATATATTCAATTGACCTTCGACTGCTCTCGACGATTCACGAACAATTAATTGTAAATAGATATGTGTGTATGTATATATAAATAATAATTCGAAATATAATTTGAAGTATTATATGTTGTTGTTATTAAAAATTAATAAAATAAAAATAGGATATTATAATAATTATTATTTAAAATATATCTATATATATAAATAAAGTATATTAAAAATAAATATTAAATGATTATAATACTCGTTTGATGTTTCGATTGATATTAAGCAAGCTAAATTTAAACTTATGTAATTTTAAAATAAACGGTGATACGAAAATGAGTTCTATAAATTTTAGGCCTATTAAAAATGTATTTAGGAACTATTTGTTAAGTTTTAACACTTTTTATATTTTACCCATAAATGAGAGGGACAGTTGATATAATTTTTATTTAATAAATTAATGATCGAATTTTATACCATAATGACCAAAATAAATAAATATAGTTAATTTAAAAATATGGGATTTTTCTGAACACTTTTATCCGCCACTGGTTTCGCACGATACACAGTCCGTGAAAACTGTCGTCAGAATGAATCCAAATGTCCGACTGCTTACTGTTTTCAATTGAAGTTACACGTTTTTATTATAGTATAATATAATTATTATTTGAGTCAGTGATTGCTTTTCCTATCTATCTTTCTGTTTGTTACTGTGAATAATTGAGAGTTGAGATTACTATTCGATGAATCACGTTTGATTTTGATTTAAATTGATTAATTCATTATTGAATACTGTACCTATTTTGTCTTTGATCTTTTCTCTTCACTTCACAGAGACATACTTACTTTTATTTATATAACATGCACATACATCACCTAAGATGTACCACAACCATTTTTTTTTCTTTTCTCTTGATCAAACCGTCACCATCTCTTGAAGCCGAGAATCATCACCTTCCATCATTCATTTCCACCTTGTTAAATCACCATCGGCCACCTTCTACCATCTTCAACACTAAACAACCACCACCATTATACATCTGCTTGCTTTCTGTTTATTTTCTCTTCAAACAACATCACTGAACACCACATCGATAACCATTAATGAATGACCACGATCAAATCATCTTCCACCATTAAAAACCGTCACCAACCACATGATCACCACCTGCATCATTTAAACAACCCATCACCTTGAATCCACTACAAACACCACACGCTACCACCATCGTTTATGTTTTCCCATCGTGAGCTTCTTCACCGGAGCATCACCACTTCTTACTCGTTGTTACAAACCGTCGAGAACCACTATAATCCACCATAGAACACCTTCTTAAACAACCATCTAAACAATCACCTCCTCTACCACGAACTTCCACCAACGTGAAATCAAACCATCGATCAAGTTCACCATTTTTTTTCTTCTTCTTTCTTTTCCACTACTACGCTATTGTTGCTGCTACTTTTACTTTCTGTTTTCTCCTGATTTTGTCCGATGACCACCAAACAACCACACCTTCAACACCAATAAATAACCGCCACCACCTTCATCAAAAACCACCATCTTCATCAAATATAAATTGTCATTGAACATCATCTTCAACCCAAACCCACTTGCAACTAACTAAAGGAATCGAAACTATTTATTTTTTTAAATCAACCCACCCGACAAGAAACCATTTCCACTGAATTACTTGTTGCTATTAATATTACAATATTAGTTTAATAAAGGTGTGAATATATTGGGGTGACTGTAGGGTTGATTGGCCACATACACTCCACTAGTTCATTTTTTATTATTAAAAAGAAAAAGTAACCGAAATTGTTGATTGATACAAACCAGTTGATTAACCTGTTTGAAATGGGGCCGTTTTATGTGATTGGGTTGTGATTTGATTTTTCCCTGTTGGGCCAAGAAACATGGGCCGAGCTCCCTTGTTCTTTGTTGGGTCACTACTAGTTACATGGGCTTTTGAGGAAAATTTGAGTCAAGTAATTGCTAACTCCTCGTTTCTGTCTTTCTGGTTACTGCCGGCGACAACACACAAACGCACACACTTGTTTAAGGTGATGATGAAGGAGGTAAATAGCGTATGAGATGATTACGAATGGGTTATGATCACCGGATGAAAGGATTAAGATTATGATTTTGATTATGATTAAGGTTAAGATATTAGTGATTATGATAATATTAGATTAGATGAAGATGATGAGGTACGTAAAGCGATTAGGATGTTTATGATGCTCGATGATGATCATGGATGGTGATTATGGTCAATGATAAGTAAATGATGATGATGTTGGTTTATGAAGAAAAAAAAAAAGAAAAAAAAGACAAAGGTTTAAAATAATTTGAGGAGATAATTAAAATAGAAAATGGTAAACGGAGTAGTGGTTAAGGGTGTATTTGTTTAAAAGAGAGGTCCTAGGTTCGAGCCTGGACTGGGGTATTGTTTTGTTTTCTTTTTCTTGAAAAAGAAGATGAAACAGAAAAATGGATTTAATAAATCTAAATCCTAGTTATATTCAGAAAAAGGGTGATCAGGGGAATGATTAAGGATGTTATTGGGATAGCGGGACGTTGCGGGTTCAAACCCGGACTTGGGCAAATTTTTAAGGAATACTTCTTTGAGGTAGTTTACATATTATTCATTTTTATTATTATTATTATTGTTATTATTAATTATTATTGCTATTAGATTATTACAAATATCAAAAATATAATTATTAGTATCATTCATACAATTAATATTAATATCATTAATATTAAAATGATTAATAAAATTTTGTTATTATTATTATTAACATTAGTATTAGTGTTAATATTATTATCAGTATTATTATGATTTGTGACAACCCGGAAATTTCCGACCAAATTTAAACTTTAATCTTTATATATTCCTGACACGATAAGCAAAGTTTGTAAGTTGAATCTCAAGAATTTTAAACTGTGTTCATACATTCATTTAACCTCGACCAAATTCCAAAGATTCACGAACCATTATAGGAACGGGTATGATTATATATGTATATATGTATATATTATAACTTGAAAACGTTAGCAAGTATTAAACGTATAATACTTTACATGAACGTATTTATTTCAGTATGTTTATCGATGGAATTAGAAGATTATATCAAATGATTAATTTATCTGGTACGGTGTATGATTAAGAGTCTCTGTTGAGAGGTCCACTTTTGATTTAGCAAACCTTTCCTTTTTAACGGTATTCAGAAAAATTGGTAAAGTGATTTATTAGAAAGAACAAAAGTGTCAATTAACGGGAACTAGACAAGGGTTAGTGGAGATTCCCGTCGGATTTTCAATTTATGCTTTACAATAATTGTCTCGTGACTTTTAATAAGATAAAACCATCTGTCATGTTAAGATGATTTTTTATACGTACATTTATCCATTTGATCTAATCCTATAACCCATGAATAAACTGTAAGTTAATAACTTGAACCTGTTATGATTAATTTATTATTTTACTCTCTTAAGTAAAAATGTTTTTTCGACATAATAGAACTAGTTTATTAATATATATGTTTAAATAACGCAGGTTGGAATATTAGTTGTTAGATATATGAATAACTTGCAACGTACATTAAAACGTGTTCATTAAATATATATGTTTTTAAATTAGTTTAGTACACGATAGTAACATTCGCTTAGTGATGCGATTGATATTTAAACGTTAATACACAAATGAATTGTATTTAATTAAGTTTTTAAATGAAAACGTTACGAGTTATAATATTTTTCTGAACGATTTCTAAAACGAACTTTGAAAAATAATTGGTTTTGAAAGACTAAATATTGTATCATTAGATAAATATTTCAAACATATATTATGTACAAATTTACAATTCTAAATAAATATATATATATATATATATATATATATATATATATATATATATATATATATATATATATATATATATATATATATATATATATATATATATATATATATATATATATATATATATATTTTAATTTAGTCATAAAACGTCCCAATTTAAAATAATATATTTTGGTAAACAACGAGTCACTGATTTATAGAAGCAAATGACCACGACGCTCAAATTGTATAAGATACATTTTCATAAAGTAATTTATTGATAAATAAGTCAAATTATTATTAAAGGTACACGTCGCATAACGTAAAAGGCTAATTTTCTAAACATACGAAAGTGCGCTCGAAAAACTGAAAGTGGTACATGAGTCGAGTGACAACGTCCGTGTCATTTGAGTAAAAATTATATTTTTACCATGACCGTAAATATAATATAATATATAAGTGATTATATAAATTAAATATAATATATATTAAATAAATATAATTAAGAGTGTCGGCAGCGAGTAAGTAATGCATATGAGCTGGGAGATGGTAGCATGCGCTCGCATGAATTTTTCAAGGAGCCCCCATGCGATCGCATGGGGGAGTTGGTGAGGTTAAATTCCTTTAAATGTTGAACGTACCCAGTTTCTGTTTCTTATTTATTCATTCATCTATCTCGATCTCACTCTCTCTAAATATACATATACGTACTTATTTATTTATTTATTTATTTATCTATTATTATTATTATTATTATTATTAAACTTATTATTATTATTAGTAGGAGCGATATTATTAGTAATATACATAAAATACTACGACGAGGTCATACGCGTGTTATTTTTCAAAACTGATTTTTGAGTAGGATACGGCTAAGGAAATTATGGGTTATAGCTATGGAGGTGATGGGTATGGTTCATGGGTATGCTCGTGAGGTCAATCTAGTGTTTATTATCTCTGTTGCGTCTACGTACCTTTTCTGCAATATTCAATCTCAATGTTGATATGTGAGTACTCGTAAATTAATTTTTACATATTAATAGTGTATCCCTGACTAGTGCTCGAGAATATAGAATTATGCATGCTTGTACTTTTTGATATTGCCCTCAGATAGGTTATGTTGAATCCTGAATTAGTTACACTTGCGGTTGAGATAAGGTATAAGATATGCATGTCCTTGGAAAGCTAGCGAAAAATTAACAACTTTTCATTTAGATATCGAATGGGTTCGATGAATGAATTAGTAGTTATAGTCAATTGAATTTTTGTAAAAATGATTATTATTATCGTTGTTATTATCGTCGTTCTAGTTTTATCTTATTATTATTATTATTATTATTATTATTATTATTATTATTATTATTATTATTATTATTATTATTATTATTATTATTATTATTATTATTATTATTATTATTATTATTATTATTATCTTTATCAATAAAAGGATTTATCATTAAAAATTGTTATTTTTATTATTATTACTGTCGTTATTATCGTTAAAGTTATAATTAGTATTATTATTATTATTATTATTATTATCTAATTATTATTATTATTATTATTATTATTATTATTATTATTATTATTATTATTATCATCATTATTATTATTATCATTATTAATATATATATCATTATTTAAAAATGGTTATTGTTATTGTTATTATTATTATATTATCATTAAAATAATTATTAGTATTATCGTTAATAATGTCATAGTAACAAGCATTATTAATATTATTGTAATTAAAACTAATATTAGTAACACCTAATTATTTTGATTACTATTATTATCATTATTACGAACACGATATAAAAGACGATTAAAAGCTATTAAACGAAACGATTAGGAAATAATGAGTAAGAGTATCTTGATGAAATTAAAATATTATAAGATATTGATTTAGATAAAATTATCGTTCTTATTATTTTTATCATTACTATTATTATTAAAAGTATTGTTAGTATTAAAACTATCATTTTAACAAAAATTATCATTTTAATAGAAATGTCATTGTTATTATAAAATATCACTATTATTATCATTTTAAATAGAATTATTATTTTAAAGATAATATTAAAAGTGTCGTAAATATTAAAGTTTTCATAATTAGAATTATCATTTTATCATAATGTCATCTTAGTAATTATAAATATTGATATTTTTATTAATAAAATAATAATAATTATTATTACAAAATAATACAACTTTTACTTACTATTATCATAGATATTATTTTATCAAATAAATATGTGATACAAACATATTTTTACTACGGGTAATAAAATTACTTTAATAATACCTATCATATTATTTTTATAATATTAAATGAACTCTATAAATTTTATTACTTAGTATATATAAAACTATATTTTATTATATAAATTTTAATATAAAATTTATTTATTAATAAATGAATTATATTATTTACTCTAATAAATCTTTTAAAAATATTTAAAAATATAAAACGACGATATTTAAACTATATATTAACCATGTATAGATTTTTGAAAATTATTTTAAGTCAAATTGAATTTTATTGACTTTTGCATATTAGTCTCGAGCATTAGGATTGTGATACACTATGACCTAAACTAAATTGTTAGACAAATTTTGACCAACATATATATATATATATATATATATATATATATATATATATATATGTATATATATATATATGTATATATATATATATATGTATATACATATATATATATATGTATATACATATATATATATATATGTATATACATATATATATATATGTATATACATATATATATGTATATACATATATATATATAGGTTCGTGAATCCGAGGCCAACCTTGCACTTGTTCAATGACGTTATATGTATTTTTACTACGAAATACAATAGGTGAGTTTCATTTGCCTTTTTACCTTTTATATTTTTGGACTGAGAATACATGCGCAATTTTTATAAATGTTTTACGAAATAGACACAAGTAATCGAAACTACATTATATGGTTGAATGATCGAAGCCGAATATGCCCCTTTTTGCTTGGTAGCCTAAGAATTAGGGAACATCACTAATTTTGAGAATTAGTGCACGCCTAATTGACACGAATCCTAAAGATAGATCTATTGGGCCTAACAAACCCCATCCAAAGTACCGGATTGTGACGACCCGGAAATTTCTGACCAAATTTAAACTTTATCTTTAAATGATTTAATGTTTTCGACACGATAAGCAAAGTCTGTAATGTTGAGTCTCAAAGTTTTGGAACTATATTCATGTAATCAATTATTCTTTTACTGTTCTCGAAGATTCACGAACAATATATATATATATATATATATATATATATATATATATATATATATATATATATATATATATATATATATATATATATATATATATATATATATATATATATATATATATATATATATATGATTTCAAGTTATTTAGTAAACGATAGTAACATTCGATTATTGATTCGATTGATATTTAGATAAGTTAACTAAAACGTTTAAGATGAACCAGTAAAACACTAATTTGCTACAGTATTTTCGAATTGCTACAGTACCCGAAAAGCTACAGTGTTTTCGAAAATCACTATTTGCTACAGTAACTTTGCTACAGTAACGTTGCTACAGTAAAACACTATTTCAAAATGAAAATGTATATATGTATATGTATTAACAAATAACGAGACGACGATTTATAGAAGTAAATGACCAAAACACTCAAGTGTATAAGTTACAATTCTAGTGATATAGTTTATGGATAATTTAAGACTATATTTTGTCAAAGGTGCGAATCACGAAATGTAAAATACAAGTTTTCTCAGTGTACGAAAGGACGTTCGAAAAACAGGAACCGGGACATAAGTCGAGTGACGACGTACGACTTATTGGAACGAAAATTACAAGTAAACTATGCACGTGAATTTAATATAATATATAATTAATTATATAAATTAAATATATTATAAATATAATTAATTAATATGTCGACGAACAAACAAACAAAGGAACCAGGCTGGACACAGCTGGCCATGCGATCGCATGGCCTAGTGCCCTTCAAACCATGCGATCGCATGGAGGGGAAAATCAGGCCAAACTCCTATAAAACTCGATTTATGATTCAGTTTAATTGCATCCTTTCCTCTCACGATACACATACATATTTATATTTATATTTATATTTATATTATTATTATTATTATTATTATTATTAAGATTAATATTATTATTATTAATCTTATTATTAGTAATATTATTACATAAAATACTACGACGGGATTCTGCTCGCATGTTCTCAAAACGAGTTTTTGAGAGGGATAGAGCTAAGGAAACTATGGGTTATAGCTATGGAGGTTATGGGTAATGTTCATGGGTAATATTCGCAAGTCAAACCTAGTGTTTATCATCTATGTTGCGTCTACGTACTTTCCTGCAATATTGAATCACAATATTGATACGTGAGCATTCATATCTTATCTTTTATATATTAATAGTGTATCCATGTCTAGTGCTCGAGTATATATGTTTATGCATGCTTGTATGCTAAATTTCATCGTTAAACAGTTTATGATGAATCACGAATTTAATACATATATTACTGGTAAAAGGTATATGATATACATGTTTTTGGAAGGCTGACGAAAGATCAATAACTTTTCATTTAGAAATCGCGTAATTTCGATGAACGAATCAAAAGATATGGTCAACTGAATTATGATTGACGTTAATTGGAATTGCTTTTGAATCTGCAATTAATATTTAAACAACTTGTTTGTAAGATTGATAAATTGGATTTTTGAATATTACCAACCGAGTAAATGAATCCTTATATAAGGTACGTCTCGTTTTGTTGAACTATTGTCAAAATTGACTTTTTGAAACGACTTTGGATAACTTTTGTATGCCGATCTCGAGTATTAGGATTATGATACACTATGACCTGACCTAGCTTGATAGACAATTATTGACCAACATATGTTCTCTAGGTTGAGATCTACGGTTATTTGGTATACCAAGTTTCGGTCAGATTTCGGTGAACGACTTTATATGCTGCTAAGGTTAGTTTCATTTGCTCCCTTTTTAAATTGCTTTTGCAATCTATATTTTTGGGCTGAGAATACATGCACTTATTTTAAACGCAATGGATACAAGTACATACTAAATTCTACACCGAGTTTGAACCGAAAATCCCTTAGCTTTGGTAACTAGTAACTGCCGGTTATAAGAACTGGTGGGCGCGAGTAGTAGTATATGGATCCATAGGGCTTGACATCCTCGTCTGTTCCAGGTTTAGAAACCCTAGCCTGAATTATTAAACAGACGTATGCTATTTGAGTTTAGTACATGTTGGTTTGCGTGTATTGTACATGTTGGTTGCATGTATGTTAAAACAGGGGTACTTATTATAACGTTAAAGCTTAGTTACCAGGGTGCTCAATCTTGTAGAATATTTTGATAAACGTTTCTGGATGAAACAACTGAAATCTTGTGATCCACCTCTATGTACAGATTATGCAAAACATTAAAACTATTAACTCACTAACCTTTGTGTTGACACTTGTTAGCATGTTTATTCTCAGGTTCCCTAGAAGTCTTCCGCTGTTTGCTTATATGTTAGACAAGCTATGTGCATGGAGTCTTACATGGCATATTTTTCAAGGAAACGTTGCATTCACCAAATCATCACCATGTATCTTATTTTGATTGCATTGTCAACGGAAGTACTATTGTAAACTATTATATTACGGTGATTGTCTATATGTAGAAATCATCAGATGTCAAAAACCTTTGATTTAAATATTCATTTATGGTGTACCTTTTCAAAAGAATGCAATATTTACAAAATGTATCATATAGAGGTCAAATACCTCGCAATAAAATCGATGAATGACGTGTTCGTCCATATGGATTTGGAGCGATCGTCACACGGATGATTTAGTACTTCGAGTTTTATATCATGTTCGATGGATTTCCCGGAATGATGGGGATATTCTTATATGCATCTTGTTAATGTCGGTTACCAGGTGTTCACCATATGAATGATTTTTGTCTCTATGCATGGGACGTATATTTATGAGAACTGAAAATGAAAATTCTTGTGGTCTATTAAAATAATGAAAATGAATGATTATGATAAACTAATGAACTCACCAACCTTTTGGTTGACACTTTAAAGCATGTTTATTCTCAGAATTGAAAGAAATCTTCCGCTGTGCGTTTGCTCATTTTTAAGATATTACTTGGAGTCTTTCATAGCATATTTCGAGAACATTGCATTCGAGTCATTGAGTTAATCAAAGATTATTATTAAGTCAATTTATAGTTGGACAGTGGATATTATGAAATGGTATACATGCATGTCAATTTTCGATGTAAAGAAAGTTTGTCTTTTAAAAACTAATAAAATGTTTGTAAAATATATCATATAGAGGTCAAATACCTCGCGATGTAATCAACTATTGTGAATCGTTTATAATGTATATGAATGGGTCCTTTCAGTTGGTATCAGAGCGGTGGTCTTAGCGAACCAGGTCTGCATTAGTGTGTCTAACTGATAAGTCGTTAGGATGCATTAGTGAGTCTGGACTTCGACCGTGTCTGCATGTCAAAAGTTTTGCTTATCATTTCTAGTCAGAAATCATCTGCTTATCATCCTTAGGAAATTACCTGCTTATCATTATTAGTCTAGACACGTCTTGCTACATTAATTGCATGAGTAATGTATAGACCTAAATTCATATCTTAGCGTATCTGCTAAATCATATCTTATCGTATCTGTTTCTTTAAACTTTGCCTGACATATCCCGCAAATTCCTCCGTAATCTACGAAATATTTTGATCTATATATATAGATATCCTATGTAAATAGAATACCACCTGTGACGATCGCTCCAATCCACTTTGGACGAATACATCATTCATTGATTTCATAGTGAGGTTTTGACCTCTATATGATACGTTTTGTAAACATTGCATTCTTTTAAAAAGGCACACCATAAATGAATATATAAATCCAAGGTTTTCGACGTCTGATGATTTCTACGTATAGACAATTACCGTATATAATAGTTTACAATACTACATCCGTTGACAATGCAGTCAAAATAAGATACACGGTGATGATTTTGTGAATGCAAAGTTTTCTTGAATAAAGCATGTATAACTCCATGCACATAGCTTATATAACGTATAAGCGAACAGTGGAATACTTCTATAAACCTGAGAATAAACATGCTTAAAAGTGTCAACATAAAGGTTGGTGAGTTCATAGTTTTAATGTTGCACATAAATCGTATGTAAAGGTGGATCACAAGATTTCAGTTGTTTCATCGAGAAACGTTTATCAAATGATTCTACGTAACAGAGCACCCTGGTAACTAAACTTTAACGTTATAATGATAATTACCCCATTCGTTTTAATACACGCAAACCAACGTGTCATAAACTCAAATAACATACGTCCGTTAAAAGGCTAGCGCTCTAGCTCGGATGGGGATGTCAAGCCCTATGGATCCATATACTATTATTCGCGCCCACCAGTCCACATCCTATGTACTGGCAGCTACTAGTTACCAAAGCTAAGGGATTTTCGGTTCAAACTCAGTGTAGAATTAAGTATGTACTTGTATCCATTGCGTTTAAATATATTGCATGTATTCTCAGCCCGAAAATATAGATTGCAAAAGCAATTAAAAAGGGAGCAAATGAAACTCACCTTAGCAGCACATAAGGTCATTTACCAAAAAGTGACCGAAACTCGGAATGCAAAATTAACCGTAGATCTCAACCTATAGAACATATGTTGATCAATACATGTCTAATAAGCTAGGTTGGGTCATAGTGTATCACAATCCTAATGCTCGAGATTGACATACAAAAATTATCAAAAGTCATTTCAAAAAGCCAACCTCACCCAATATGATCTTTAAAAATCTATACTATAGTTTGAATGATCATGGTAATCGAAAATAGTTTAACATTTCACACGGTTTCTCAATTCTTGAATAATTAGACTATAATTTTATAAAGCTTTAAAATATGATAAAACAGTCAATTTTGACAATTGTTCAACAAATCGAGACGTGCCTTATATAGAAATTCATTTACTCGATTAGTAATATTTGAAAATCCAAATTATCAATCTTATAAACAAGTTGTTTAAATATCAATTGCAGATTCAAAAGCAATTTCAATTAATGTTAATCATAATTCAGTTGTCCATATCTTTTAATTCGTTCATCGAAATTACGCGATCTCTAAATGAAAAGTTATTGATTTTTCGCAGCTTTCCAACAACATGCATATCATATACTGTGATGACCCGGAAATTTCTGACCAAATTTAAACTTAATCTTTGTATGATTAACATTTTCGACACGATAAGCAAAGTCTGTAAAACTGAATCTCAAAATTTTTGAACTACTTTTATATATTTAAATACCCTTCGGTTATTTTCGACGATTCGAGAACAATTATATGTAAATAGATACATATATACTATAACATGAAAAGGTAACAATGTATTAATTGTTTGATACCGTACATTAAACTTATTGGTTTAAATATCTATTTGAATGTATATGATAAGTTGAAATATTTATTATTAAAATTTATTTATAAATAACTTCCAATGTGTATTTAAAAACTGATTTATGTATATTAAAAAGATATATACATATATATAATAAACGATAGTAACATTCGTTTATTGATTCAATTGATATTTAGATAAGTTAACTAAAGCGTTTAAGATGAACCAGTTAAACACTAATTTGTTACAGTGTTTTCAAATTGCCACATTACTCAAAATGCTACAGTGTTTTCGAAAATCACTATTTGCTGCAGTGAAATTGACTTTGCTACAGTGAATTGCTACAGTAAAATTTGACTACAGTAACTTTGCTACAGTAAACGCTATTATAAAAATGTATTTTAACAAATAGCGAGACGATGATTTATAGAAGTAAATGACCAAAACACTCGAAAGTTTAAGATACACTTTGAGTGATATAATTAAGGGATAATTTAAGGCTATTGATAAGGCTAAAAAGGAACATATATTTCATAGCATTATCCCCCAAGAAAGACAGGATTTTAGTTGTAATTGTTCCATATTCAAGTAATATTCGTTTATATTTAATAAGTGCGAAGACAAAAGGCGAAAACGAAGAATTGAAGACGGAAAGGTCCAAAATGCTCAAATGTACAAGATACAATTAAAAAGGTTCAAATTATTGATGAAGAACGTCTAAAAATGACAAGAGTACAAGTTGCGGAACGCAAAGTACACGATATAAAATAGTACGCAAGGACGTCTGAAAATCCGGAACCGGGACCCGAGTCAAGAAGAAACGCCCGACGCGACGAACCAAAAATATCTAGTCTACTATGCACAAGAATAAAATATAATATATAAATAATTATATTAATTATTTATATATTTATATTTATTTTATATTATGTCGACAAGCTAGGAGCCAAAACAATGTGAGCTGTCCCTGGTCCTCATGCGAGTCGCATGGCCAGAAGGCCATTTCCATGCGAGTCGCATGACTCCAGATTTCAGGCCACATCGATAAATTTCAGTGTTTTCGCTCGATTTAAATCACACACATACACAAATATATATATACTCCGTAATATTATTTATTATTTATTATTATTATTATTATTATTATTATTATTGTTATTATTAATAAGATTATTATTAATCTTATTATTTTTTATTATTATTAGTTTTATTATTTTTGCGATACAAAAATAATAATGTACAAAAAATATTACGACGGAGTGCTGTCCAAGTAATTTTCAAAACGAGTTTCCGAGCGAGCTAGAGCTAAGGAAAATATGGGTTATTGCCAAGGAAATTATGGGTAATGTTCGGGGGTATTTTTGTGAATCAAACCTCGTGTTTATCATCTCCGATGCGTCTACGTGCTTTCCTGCAATATTGTATATCAATATTAAACTGTGAGTTTCATAAGATCCCTTTTACTCTCTACATTTTTGGGCTGAGAATACATGCAAATGCTTTATTAACCGATATACAATATTTATATGCGTGAGTTTCATTTGCTCCCTTCTTAATTGCTTTTGCAATCTATATTTTTGGGCTGAGAATACATGCACTTTATTTTAAACACAATGGATACAAGTACATACTAAATTCTACACTGAGTTTGAACCGAAAATCCCTTAGCTTTGGT
This sequence comes from Rutidosis leptorrhynchoides, assembly GCF_046630445.1. Lineage (NCBI taxonomy): Eukaryota > Viridiplantae > Streptophyta > Magnoliopsida > Asterales > Asteraceae > Rutidosis > Rutidosis leptorrhynchoides. Next base: position 367,139,330 of record NC_092341.1, on the reverse strand, counting down.
AACTAGTAACTGCCAGTTATAAGAACTGGTGGGCGCGAGTAGTAGTATATGGATCCATAGGGCTTGATATCCCCGTCCGAGCTAGAGCACTAGCCTTTTAACGGACGTATGCTATTTGAGAAGCGTACATGTTGGTTTGCGTGTATTATTAAGATGATTATACAAAGGGTACAGATTATATATACGTTAAGTTTAGTTACCAGGGTGCTCAATCTTGTAGAATATTTTGATAAACGTTTCTGGATGAAACAACTGAAATCTTGTGATCCACCTTTATATACAGATTAAACGAAACATTAAAACTATGAACTCACCAACCTTTGTGTTGACACTTGTTAGCATGTTTATTCTCAGGTTCCCTAGAAGTCTTCCGCTGTTTGCTTATATGTTAGACAAGCTATGTGCATGGAGTCTTACATGACATGTTTATCAAGGAAACGTTGCATTCACCAAATCATCACCGTGTATCTTATTTTGACTGCATTGTCAATGGAAGTACTATTGTAAACTATTATTTACGGTGATTGTCTATATGTAGAAATCATCAAATGTCGAAAACCTTTGATTTAAATATTCATTTATGGTGTGCCTTTTCAAAAGAATGCAATGTTTACAAAACATCTCATATAGAGGTCAAATACCTCGCAATGAAATCGATGAATGACGTGTTCGTCCATATGGATTTGGAGCGATCGTCACAGTTGGTATCAGAGCGTTGGTCTTAGCGAACCAGAATTTGCATTAGTGTGTCTAACCGGTTATTGTTAGGATACATTAGTGAGTCTGGACTTCGACCATGTCTGCATGATAAAAGTTGTTGCTTATAATTTTTTTGTTAGAAATTACCTGCTTATCATTCCTTGTGTGGAAAATTACCTGCTTATCATTTGTAGTCTAGACACAGCTTATTGAATGGATTGCATGACTAGTGTATAGACAAAATGAATATCTTAGCGTATCTGTTACTGTTACATTTACTTGACAGTTTCCGAAAGTTTCTCCATAATTTACGGATCCTTTGTACTATATAAAGGTATTCTATGTAATTAAAATATCATCCGATATCCGAAAATCATTTCACATCGAAAATTATTTATCTAACCGTGTAAGATGAATTCTGCAAGTAATTCGAGTTCTTCGGATTCCGATATGAATTTCCACCTGAGTTCCGAAAGCAGTGTAACCGGAATGAATCAACCAATCAGTCATCACCAATTCTGGATGAATTGGGGATGGGTTCGTAATCAACTTAATCAATGGAGACAAGAGGAAGGCGATCCTTTCCACCAACCGAATTCACCTCTTGGTGAGGAACCTGAGGCACTTACCGGCGAACCCGTTCGAAACACTATCTTTACCCTAATTTCCAGGATATTTCGCAACGATTATATGATAACTAGAATTTTAAACTTTATTCATCCTCTCGTACCGACCGCCAATCATCCCGGAATAATAGAAGAAGTTAACGAGCTTCGCGCTCGAGTTGTGGCTTTGGAGAATATGATGCACAATTTGCAGGCATCACAGGCAGCACCGGTAGCACCACCAGAACCAGCAGCACAACCAATAACAGTACCAGCACCACCAACAACAACATCCGCACTGTAAACCTTAACCTCACAATCTGTCCCACGAGTATCAACCTCATACGCACCGTAGGCACCGAAGAATACTAATAACCATAAACGATGAAGTATTAATTCATAACTTCATTGGAGAAATATCCTGCGACGATTATGTAATCTTTAATATAGAAGAGATTATTCGTTTCTAGTTCCAACCGAAAATCAAATGAGTTTAATAACTCATTAAATCTATATTACATCTGAAGGAAATATACATACATATATTTTCATAAAGATTGTAATTGAAAATCCTTTTGTACAAACTGTTAATGATGAGAATATTTTAATGGGTAGGTAATACCCTAGAAATATATAAATTCCACATTAATATGTTACACTATACATTCTTCAATTCTGATTCAGCAATCATTAACTATACTGCTTAAACCTATAGATATACATATCTGTTCATCGCAGAATAACCATTTTCATTCAATTTCATATTCTAATTTCGATAGATCAGAATCCAAGTCAAGATTAAACGAAAAACATCACTCTTAGATTCCTACATCTTTCAAAACCATGCTTCGAAACCCATGCTTTGAATTCAGAACAGTACTAGAACATCATATGATTATATTTTGCGTTCAAACCCATCGAAATTCTTGGAAACACTTCAACTAATGAACAAACGAGAAGACAAACCAACTACACGATATCTACGAGAAGAAAGATTTGTACTTATAATCATATATCTGGAAAGCTCTCGAAACCTAAGTAAAACTTTAACATGTATCTGTGATAAATCCTTCGGCATTATTATTACTGAAAGTAACCTTGCAATTCCTTTTTAAAAGTATCCAGTATTATCACCCATTCAACTAGTCAACGACGATCTTTCAGACTTATAACTTTGGCATATACGTTTTTGTTACTGGGGAACCTTTTATGTTCCACCATATTAGCAGTAAATGTACCAGCGACTCCGTCACTCTGCTATTTGAAACTCTCCGGAAATCACTATATATACATTGAAACCCTATCATGTACTCATCCACATCTTGTAACAATAGTTGCCATTCCAACTATCGGGAATTTGCAATCAGTATTTTGAAATCTTGCAGCACGTCTACGCCAACAGTTATATGTGTACATATAACGTCTACCTCCTCGAATTACATACTTCGAATGTGAAGTTTTTGAAAAACACCCCAAACTATGAAACTAGTTCTCTGAAATTGGAACAATGCTGATGAAGCAGCAAAAACTGTAAACGACCTTAACAGTCAAAAGTTTGATGATAAAGAATAATATGGTGGTAAAGCCGAGAAAAAGAGAAGGTTTGAAACTGGAAAACGGATTGAGCAAAGTATGAAGGAGGGTTGTGGATAAATCACAAAGACCAAACCTGCCTTCAAAGAATACAAATGATTCAGTATCTGCTGAAGTCATTAACGAATACCTTGCTCCTGATACTAAACCCCTACGGACAATATTCTTCATCATCCTTCGATATTAGAAATTCTAAGATATTATCATATCTTTCATTATAAATATCTTCGATATTTCTGAAGATATCTTCATAACTATTATCATCCGAAATTATTTATCTCTTCACGCTATATGTGTTACATCATAAAAGAAACTATTTTAGTTTCTAATTTCTGAAAATTTTGAAAAATGGATGTTTTTGAAGTAGTGTTGGGAACTGAAGCATGAGTTAGTATAATATAATGACACTTGATCAACGTGATTATATTACAGTAAGTCATGCTGAGTTTCTAATGGAACGTGATAAAGGTTCACAGATCATACCCTCATCATGAACCATGTTACATAACTCTTTCATTCTATTTAACCTCTAAACATATCAAGAAAATATTTTTCTTGATGATTAGGTCTTTTTCGAGGTATTCTGGTAATTTGACAAGTCAGATTGTGCCATTACCGTTTCTTTCTTAGAATATTAATTATGTTCATTTCAAAATCCATACCTACGAATTTTGGACCATTATTCGCTTGACTTAAAGTCGGGAAAAGAAAACGAAAGCATGAAGCTCCGAAATATAATGGAAAATATAAAGCCCGAAAACAACCCCGAAATTACAAACCGTGTATATCAATGCGTATAGCAATATAAAGACACGGGAGAATGAAAAACACTATAACCCCAAGGTAATAGTAGAAGAAAATAACTTCCTCTGGTGGCAGATGAAAAAGAAGAATGAAGGATACGATAGCCAGGAAAATATCAAGAATCAGAACTGGATTAAGCATTTTCACAATCTATTGGGATGTATGAAATAATAAAGAAAATTATAGGAGTGTTGAAAATAAATGAAACGGAAGAGGTCAATTTATAGCAAAATATCGGACGCAGTAATAGAGTCAGATTACGCATTTAATCAAAGAAAATCCTAATTTCCGCAAATTCCGAAAAATCAAATCTTATTTAAATTATGAAGATTTTCTATTCCTTAAAATCCGGAAATCAATCGTTACTACATCAAGAGATAAGACGCATCTCTATTCTCCATTTCATTTGATTACGATAACTTCTCTCATACGCTTCGAGTAATTGGATTATTTTATCCATATTATTCAAACATAGATAAAACTCTATTATCAACTCATATTCGTCATTAAAACATTTTTATTGTTAGCCATGACGACCTCACTCAAATTTCGGGACGAAATTTCTTTAACGGGTAGGTACTGTGATGACCCGGAAATTTCTAACCATATTTAAACTTAATCTTTGTATGATTAACATTTTCGACACGATAAGCAAAGTCTGTAAAACTGAATCTCAAAATTTTTGAACTACTTTTATATATTTAAATACCCTTCGGTTATTTTCGACGATTCGAGAACAATTATATGTAAATAGATACATATATACTATAACATGAAAAGGTAACAATGTATTAATTGTTTGATACCGTACATTAAACTTATTGGTTTAAATATCTATTTGAATGTATATGATAAGTTGAAATATTTATTATTAAAATTTATTTATAAATAACTTCCAATGTGTATTTAAAAACTGATTTATGTATATTAAAAAGATATATACATATATATAATAAACGATAGTAACATTCGTTTATTGATTCAATTGATATTTAGATAAGTTAACTAAAGCGTTTAAGATGAACCAGTTAAACACTAATTTGTTACAGTGTTTTCAAATTGCCACATTACTCAAAATGCTACAGTGTTTTCGAAAATCACTATTTGCTACAGTGAAATTGACTTTGCTACAGTGAATTGCTACAGTAAAATTTGACTACAGTAACTTTGCTACAGTAAACGCTATTATAAAAATGTATTTTAACAAATAGCGAGACGATGATTTATAGAAGTAAATGACCAAAACACTCGAAAGTTTAAGATACACTTTGAGTGATATAATTAAGGGATAATTTAAGGCTATTGATAAGGCTAAAAAGGAACATATATTTCATAGCATTATCCCCCAAGAAAGACAGGATTTTAGTTGTAATTGTTCCATATTCAAGTAATATTCGTTTATATTTAATAAGTGCGAAGACAAAAGGCGAAAACGAAGAATTGAAGACGGAAAGGTCCAAAATGCTCAAATGTACAAGATACAATTAAAAAGGTTCAAATTATTGATGAAGAACGTCTAAAAATGACAAGAGTACAAGTTGCGGAACGCAAAGTACACGATATAAAATAGTACGCAAGGACGTCTGAAAATTCGGAACCGGGACCCGAGTCAAGAAGAAACGCCCGACGCAACGGACCAAAAATATCTAGTCTACTATGCACAAGAATAAAATATAATATATAAATAATTATATTAATTATTTATATATTTATATTTATTTTATATTATGTCGACAAGCTAGGAGCCAAAACAATGTGAGCTGTCCCTGGTCCTCATGCGAGTCGCATGGCCAGAAGGCCATTTTCATGCGAGTCGCATGACTCCAGATTTCAGGCCACATCTATAAATTTCAGTGTTTTCGCTCGATTTAAATCACACACATACACAAATATATATATACTCCGTAATATTATTTATTATTTATTATTATTATTATTATTATTATTATTATTATTATTATTATTATTATTAATAAGATTATTATTAATCTTATTATTTTTTATTATTATTAGTGTTATTATTTTTGCGATACAAAAATAATAATGTACAAAAAATATTACGACGGAGTGCTGTCCAAGTAATTTTCAAAACGAGTTTCCGAGCGAGCTAGAGCTAAGGAAAATATGGGTTATTGCCAAGGAAATTATGGGTAATGTTCGGGGGTATTTTTGTGAATCAAACCTCGTGTTTATCATCTCCGATGCGTCTACGTGCTTTCCTGCAATATTGTATATCAATATTAAACTGTGAGTTTCATAAGATCCCTTTTACTCTCTACATTTTTGGGCTGAGAATACATGCAAATGCTTTATTAACCGATATACAATATTTATATGCGTGAGTTTCATTTGCTCCCTTCTTAATTGCTTTTGCAATCTATATTTTTGGGCTGAGAATACATGCACTTTATTTTAAACACAATGGATACAAGTACATACTAAATTCTACACTGAGTTTGAACCGAAAATCCCTTAGCTTTGGTAACTAGTAACTGCCAGTTATAAGAACTGGTGGGCGCGAGTAGTAGTATATGGATCCATAGGGCTTGATATCCCCGTCCGAGCTAGAGCACTAGCCTTTTAACGGACGTATGCTATTTGAGAAGCGTACACGTTGGTTTGCGTGTATTATTAAGATGATTATACAAAGGGTACAGATTATATATACGTTAAGTTTAGTTACCAGGGTGCTCAATCTTGTAGAATATTTTGATAAACGTTTCTGGATGAAACAACTGAAATCTTGTGATCCACCTTTATATACAGATTATACGAAACATTAAAACTATGAACTCACCAACCTTTGTGTTGACACTTGTTAGCATGTTTATTCTCAGGTTCCCTAGAAGTCTTCCGCTGTTTGCTTATATGTTAGACAAGCTATGTGCATGGAGTCTTACATGACATGTTTATCAAGGAAACGTTGCATTCACCAAATCATCACCGTGTATCTTATTTTGACTGCATTGTCAATGGAAGTACTATTGTAAACTATTATTTACGGTGATTGTCTATATGTAGAAATCATCAAATGTCGAAAACCTTTGATTTAAATATTCATTTATGGTGTGCCTTTTCAAAAGAATGCAATGTTTACAAAACATCTCATATAGAGGTCAAATACCTCGCAATGAAATCGATGAATGACGTGTTCGTCCATATGGATTTGGAGCGATCGTCACATATACCTTATATCAGTAATATATGTATTAAATTCGTGATCTATCATAAACTATTTAACGACAAAATTAATCGTACTAGCATGCATAATCCTATATACTCGAGCACTAGTCAGGGATACACTATTAATATATAATAGATAAGATATAAATGCTTACGTATCAATATTGTGATTCAATATTGTAGGAAAGTACGTAGACGCAACGGAAATGATAAATACTAGTTTGACTCACGAGCAAAACCCTTGAACAATACCCAAAACCTCCTTAGTAATAACCCATAGTTTCCTTAGCTCTATCCCACTTGAAAACCCATTTTGAAAGTGACACGCTCATGACCTCGTCGTAGTATTTTAAGTGATATAATTAGTAATAATAATAATAATAATACTACTAATAATAATAAAATAAATAATAATAATAATAATAATAATAATAATAATAATAATAATAATAATAATATAAATATTAATAATATTAATATAAATAATAAATAATAATAATATTACAGAGGGAGTAGTATATGTGTAAAAAAAACTCGAGCAGAAACTGGCCTTTTATAGGCAACTTTTTGGAATCTGATGCCCATGCGATCGCATGGGTTTTTAGTGTATTTGCCATGCGATCGCATGGCCGCCTGATCCAGCGCAAAATGTTTTTGTATTCTTGTTTGTCGACATATTATTATATAATATATATAATTTAAATAATTAATTATATATTATATTAAATTAATGTGCATAGTTGACTTGTAATTTTCGTTCCGATTACTCGTACGTTGTCACTCGACTTATGTCCCGGTTCAGTTTCTCGAACGCATTTTCGAACTCTTAGAAAACTCGCAATTTACGTTTTGTGACTCGTACCTTTGTCAAAATATAGTCTTAAATTATCAATAAACTATATCATTCAAAGTGTATCTTAAACTTTCGAGTGTTTTGGTCATTTAGTTCTATAAATCATTGTCTCGCTATTTGTTAATATATATATAATAACATATCATTTTATGACCAAGTTAATATATATTTTCAACATTCATAAACACGTTTTAAATATACGTCGCAAGTTATTCATATAATTAATATTCTAACTTATCATATATATTCAAATAAATATTTAAACCAATAAGTTTAATGTACGGTATCAAACAATTAATACATTGTTACGTTTTCAAGTTATAGTATATATATATATATATATATATATATATATATATATATATATATATATATATATATATATATATATATATATCTATATACATATAATTGTTCGCGAATCTTCAAGAACAACCGAAAGGTATTTGAATATATGAAAGTAGTTCAAAAATTTTGAGATTCAGTTTTACAGACTTTGCTTATCGTGTCGGAAATGTTAATCATACAAAGATTAAGTTTAAATTTGGTCAGAAATTTCCGGGTCATCACAGTACCTACCCGTTAAAGAAATTTCATCCCGAAATTTGAGTGAGGTCGTCATGACTAACAATAAAAATGTTTTCATGACGTATATGTGTTGATAAATAGAGTTTTATCATCGTTGAATAATATGGATAAAACAATCCGATTATTCGAAGCGTATGAGAGAAGTTATCGTAAAAGAGTGAAATGAAGAATAGAGATTCGTCTTAACTCTTGACATATTAACGATTGATTTCCGTAATTTAAGGAATAGAAAATCTTCATAATCTAAATAAGATTTGATTCTTCAGAATTTAAGGAAATTAAGATTTCTTTTGATTAAATGCGTAATTTGCCTTGATTGCTATGCTTGATATTTCGCTATAAATTGACCTCTTCCATTTCATTATTTTCATCACTCTTATATCTTCTTCCTCATTTCCTATTTTCAAAAGATTGTGAAAAATGCTTCATCCAGTTCTGATTCTTGATATACTCCTAACTTTCATATCTGTCATTCTTCTTTTTCATCTACCACCGGAGGAATCTGCTTACTTCTACTTTGCCCTTGGGGTTATAGTGCTTTTAATACTCCCATGTCTTTATGTTGCGATAAACATTGATATACACGGTTTGTAATTTATGTGTTGTTATCGGGCTTTATATTCTTCCTTATATTTCAAAGTTCCTGCTTCTGTCTTCTATAATTATTGTCATCCCCAGTTAATGCTTTCTTTTATTTGATGCGATTTATACCTCAATTTCTATTTCGGAGTTTTGTCCCTTCGTTTCTTCTTCTTGTGACTAAGCATTGCTTGTAATGGTCCAGAATTCGCAGATATGAATTTCGAAATGAACATTGTTAATGTTCTAAGAAGAAAATGGTAATGGCACGATCTTGATTTGTTAAATTACCAGAATATCCCGAAAAAGGCCGAATCATCAAGAAAAATATTTTCTTGAGAGGTTAAGTAGGATACAAGAGTCGTGTAACATGACACATGATGACGTTATGATCTGTGAATCATCACATTCCATTTAGAAACTCAGCATGACTTATTGTAATATAATCACGTTGATCAAGTGTCATTTTATTATATTAACTCATGCTTCAGCTCCCAACACCACTTCAAAAATATTCATATTTTAAACTCGAAGGTTTCAGAATTTAGAAACTAAAATAGTTTCTTTTATGATGTAACACAGATATCATAAGAAGAAAATTGATTTCCGATAAGAATGATTATGGAATTATCTCCAGAAATATGGAGGATATTTATAATGAAAGATACGATGATATCTTAGAATTTCTAATATTAGAGGATGATGAAGAATATTGTCCGCAAGGGTTTAGATTCGGAAGCAAGGTATTCGTTAATGGCTTCAGCAAATACTGAATCATTTGGATTCTTGAAAGGCAGGTTTCATCCTTGTGATTTATCCACAGCCTCCTTCATACTTTGCTCAATCCGTTTTTCAGTTCCAAACCTTTTCTTTTTCTGAGCTTTTCCAACATACTATTCTTTATCATCAAACTTTTTACTGTTAAGGTCGTTTACAGTTTTTGCTGCTTCATCAATACTTTTCAAAATTTCGAGAACTAGTTCGCATTTTAGGGTGTTTTTCAGAAACTTCACATTCGGAGTATGTAAGTCTTGGAGGTAAACATTATATGTATATATATAACTGTTGGCGTAAAATTACTACGAAATTCAAAATACTGATTGATAATTCACAGTAGTTGGTATGACAATTGTTGTTACAAGTTGTAGATGAGTACTTGATATAGTTTCAATGAATAAGTATCGTGATTTTTCGGAGAGGCTTAAAGATCAATGAAGTTGTTGATAAGTTTACTGCTAATGTGGCGAGATATGAAAGATTCCCCGGTAACAATGATGAAGGGGTAATCGTTAAAATAAGGCTTATTCGAATGAACAATTGAAGGTGATTTGCTGAAGAAGTGACAAAACTGTCTATTTTGAAAAGGGATTGAAAAGTTATTTTAGCTAATAAATGCCAAAGGGTCTGACACGGATACGTGTTAAACTATGACTTTGATTTCGAGGGTTCTTCAGGTACAAGACTGCGGTTAACATGTGGTTGGATCATCATCTCAATGATTCATTATTTGAAGTGTCTTCAGGAATTTTGAGGGATTTGAACATAGATTGTAATCGTTAATATTCATATGATGTTCTAGGAATTTGAATGATACAAATACTTTTTTAGGTTCTATGATGTTCTAGCACAGTTTTGAAGTCAAAGTATAGCTTCGAAAGATGTAGGAATCTAAGAATGATGTCTTTTGTTAAATCTTGACTTGGATTTTGATTTGTCAAAATCAAAATATGTAATCAAATTTGGATGAGGATGGTTGCTTTGATTTTTATAAAAGAATATATATTGTTGTGAAAGTAGTGAGTATAGTTGATGATTTGTTGAATCAGAATCGAAGAATGTAACATATTAATTATGAATTTATATATCTCTCGGGTATTACCTACCCGTTAAAATATTCTCACCATTAACAGTTTGTACAAAAGAATTTTCTTAATTACAATCTTTATGAAAATATACCTACATATATATTTTCCTTAGATGTAATCATGGATTTAATGAGTTAACATAATATTAATCTCATCTGGTTTTTGACTAGGACTAGAATATATAATCTCTAAAACTTTTAGAAACTACATATTCTCTGTAAAATATTTCTTCGATGAAGTTATGAAACAATACTTCATCGTTTGTTGTTGTTGGTATTCCTTGGTATCTATGGTGCGTATGACGTTGATGTTCAAGGTACAGATTGTGATGTTGAGGTGTGCGATGCGGATGTTGTTGTTAGTGGTGGTGATGGTACTGTTGGTGTTACTGATGGTGGTACTGTTGCTGTCGGTGCTGCTGCTGGTGTTTTTAACCTTTGCACCATATTCTCTAAAGTCACTACCCGAGCGCGAAGCTCGTTGACTTCTTCTATTACACCGGGGTGATTGTTGATTCGGACGAACGAATGAATAAGATCTAGAATTTGAGATAATATATAATCATAACGAGATACTCTGGAAATGAGGGAGAAAATGGTGCTTCGGATAGGTTCGCCGGTAAGTGCTTCAGGTTCTTCGCCAAGAGGGCAATGTGGTGGATGGAAAGGATCACCTTCTTCTTGTCTCCAATGACTAAGTAGGCTACGAACCCATCCCCAATTCATCCAGAATAGATGATGGCTAATTGGTTGATCCATTCCGGTTACACTGTCTTCGGAGTTTAGGTGAATATCCATATCGGAATAGCGGTCGAAATCTAATCTAAGGAATTTGAACTAGATACGTGATCCATCTTGTATAATTAGAGAATTGATTTTTGATATGAAATAGATTATAGAATTTAGATTGGTACTCTTCAATACATAATTTGCATATGTATATATAATACCAAAATCCCGTAAATTACGGAAAAATTTTCGGAAGATGTCAGGAAAAGTTTATAGTAACAGATATGCTAAGATATGAATTTTGTCAGTACACTATCTATGCAGTAAATGCAGTAAGACATGTCTAGACTTAGGAATGATAAGCAGATAATTTCTAACAAGAAATGATAAGTAAAACTCGGTAAAAACAGATACGGTCATAGTCCAGACTCACTAATGCATCTTAACAATTATCAGTTAAACACACTAATGCAAATTCTGGTTCCCTATGACCTCAGGCTCTGATACCAACTGTGACAATCGCTCCAATCCACTTTGGATGAATACATCATTCATTGATTTCATAGTGAGGTTTTGACCTCTATATGATACGTTTTGTAAATATTGCATTCTTTTAAAAAGGCACACCATAAATGAATATATAAATCCAAGGTTTTCGATGTTTGATGATTTCTACGTATAGACAATTACCGTATATAATAGTTTACAATACTACATCCGTTGACAATGCAGTCAAAATAAGATACACGGTGATGATTTTGTGAATGCAAAGTTTTCTTGAATAAAGCATGTATGACTCCATGCACATAGCTTATATAACGTATAATCGAACAGCGGAAGACTTCTAGAAACTTGAGAATAAACATGCTTAAAAGTGTCAACACAAAGGTTGGTGAGTTCATAGTTTTAATGTTGCACATAAATCGTATGTAAAGGTGGATCACAAGATTTCAGTTGTTTCATCCAGAAACGTTTATCAAATGATTCTACGTAACAAAGCACCCTGGTAACTAAACTTTAACGTTATAATGATAATTACCCCATTCGTTTTAATACACACAAACCAACGTGTCATAAACTCAAATAACATACGTCCGTTAAAAGGCTAGCGCTCTAGCTCGGACGGGGATGTCAAGCCCTATGGATCCATATACTATTATTCGCACCCACCAGTCCACATCCTATGTACTGGCAGCTACTAGTTACCAAAGCTAAGGAATTTTCGGTTCAAACTCAGCGTAGAATTAAGTATGTACTTGTATCCATTGCGTTTACATATATTGCATGTATTCTCAGCCCAAAAATATAGATTGCAAAAGCAATTAAAAAGGGAGCAAATGAAACTAACCTTAGCAGCACATAAGGTCATTTACCAAAAAGTGACCGAAACTCGGAATGCAAAATTAACCGTAGATCTCAACCTATAGAACATATGTTGATCAATACATGTCTAATAAGCTAGGTTGGGTCATAGTGTATCACAATCCTAATGCTCGAGATTGACATACAAAAGTTATCAAAACTCATTTCAAAAAGTCAACCTCACCCAATATGATCTTTTAAAATCTATACTATAGTTTGAATGATCATGGTAATCGAAAATAGTTTAACATTTCACATGGTTTCCCAATTCTTAAATAATTAGACTATAATTTTATAAAGCTTTAAAATATGATAAAACGGTCAATTTTGACAATTGTTCAACAAATCGAGATGTGCCTTATATAGAAATTCATTTACTCGATTAGTAATATTTGAAAATCCAAATTATCAATCTTATAAACAAGTTGTTTAAATATCAATTGCAGATTGTTAGGACCCCGAAGTTGTATAGTGTTAATGTGAAATAAGCTTAAATGAAGGTTCCTTAGAAGAGGGCTATATAAGGAACATAAGTAGTCCTAATTAGATAGCTATTGCATTGTAACCGAGTTCTAGAAGCTGTGGAATGTAATTTTACCGATTCTCTCTAATACCGAGTCTCCTTCTTACATACTGAATCTCTCTTTATCTTATCATTTCTCTCAATCTCAACATGATCTGACCTATCATTTGGTATCAGAGCTTCCTCATCCAAATTGTAAACAGATGTGCAACGATTGACTCTCCAACTCAACTCTACGGAAACTGAGTTGGAAGATCTGAAAAAGACAATTCATCCGATTAAAGTTGAAAGAACTGAGTATCGTTTAAAATCGGAACGACTTGCAGAAAAAGTTCAATTTTTAGAAAAAGATCTTTCTGATTTAAAAAACCAACATGAACCCACACTTTCAAAACTAAACAAGAAAATCGTTCAATTGAAAAACACTGGACCGGTTACATCATCACAGTCAACTACTGTGGAGACTCTTCAAAGTCTTTTTGATGAAGATTCAACACCAACTGATTCACCTGTTGCTTCTTCATCCTCCCTCCAACCTCCTGTTACTGATAATCTTGAACAAGATCAAGATTCATCATTTGATACAACTCTAGCTGTTTCTCCAGATACTCTATTGAATCCATTAGATAATGTTACATCAGATCAAGCAGATCAAGGCTCAACATCAACAACGGTTGATGTTCCGATGGATACAATTGATGTACAACCTCTTCCACACACCCGATGGACTAAAAGTCATCCAATAGATCTTATTATTGGTGACGCATCTGCTCCAGTTTCAACTCGAATGGCTACTCAGAATATGTGTCTATTCACAGCCTTTCTTAGTAAGATTGAACCAATAACGGTTGCTCAAGCTTTACTAGATCCATACTGGGTAGTTGCAATGCAAGACGAGATCAATCAATTTGAACGATTGAAAGTATGGCGATTAGTTTCAAGACCAATGGGTCAACGACCAATAGGGGTTAAGTGGATTTTCAAGAACAAGAAGGATTCTAATGGAATTGTGGTTCGAAATAAGGCACGTCTTGTGGCCAAAGGATATCAACAACAAGAGGGCATTGATTATGACGAAACGTTTGCTCCGGTTGCTAGGATTGAGGCAATTCGTCTTTTCCTTGCATTTGCTTCTCATATGAAGTTTACGGTGTTTCAAATGGATGTCAAAACTGCTTTTCTAAATGGTTATCTTCAAGAGGAAGTCTATGTTGATCAACCAGAAGGCTTTGTCGATCCCATTCATCCAAACCACGTTTACTACTTGGAGAAAGATTTATACGGTCTGAAGCAAGCACCGCGTGCATGGTACGAGACCTTAACAAAGTATTTGCTGGACAATGGCTCCTCTCGTGGAACGATTGATACAACGCTATTCATCCGTAAAAACCACGGTCACATTCTCTTGGTTCAAATTTACGTTGATGACATTATTTTTGGTTCCACGTCCCCGGCCTTATGCAAAGAATTTGGTGACCTTATGGCCAGCAAATTCGAAATGAGCATGCTTGAACAGTTAACTTTCTTCTTGGGGTTACAAGTAAAACAATTACCAAACGGGATTTTTATCAGTCAAACAAAGTATATCAATGATATGCTAAAATGTTTTAAAATGACTGCTTTAAAACCAATGACAACCCCAATGAGGACTTTACTGGATGCTGATACTAATGGGGAACCCTTTGGTATTACGATTTATCGAAGCATGGTTGGTTCTTTAATGTATCTGACTGCAAGTCGACCAGACATTACACTTGCCATAAATGTCTGTGCCCGCTTTCAGTCCAACCCTAAGAAATCTCACTCCAAAGCGGTTGTTAGGATTTTTCAATACCTTAAAGGTACACCTAACCTTGGAATCTGGTATCCTCATGGATCCGATTTCAATCTCACTGCTTATACTGATGCGGATCATGGTGGTTGCCATGTTGATAGAAAGAGCACATCTGGATCAATTCAGATGTTGGGGAATAGGCTAGTTGGTTGGTCATTCAAAAAGCAGAACTGTGTGTCTTTATCAACAGCTGAGTCTGAGTACATTGCTGCAGCTCACTGTTGTTCACAAGTTTTGTGGATGCAAACTCAACTCTTGGACTATGGCTTTAAGATTTCTAAGACCCCGATCTATTGTGATTCACAAAGTGCTATTGCAATAATAAGCAACCCGGTTCAGCATTCTAAAACTAAACACATAGATATTCGTTATCATTTCATTAAGGACCATGTAGAGAAAGGGGATGTAGAGTTATACATTATGCCTACTAAAGTACAATTAGCTGACATGTTCACTAAATCTTTAGATGAACTTAGGCTAAAATTCTTGATCAAAGAGATTTGCATGGTAGAGTATAGTGCTTGATATTCCTTAGATATGTTGGGACTTATTTTTGGGATCTTGTGTTAGGGGGAGTAGATACTTTCTAGGGGGAGCAACTACGTTTCAGTGCTTTAGATAATTTTTCTTTAAGGGACTGCCTTTAGATTAATGATAACTTCCTAGATATATTTGTTCAATGGTTACGCAAGGGGGAGGTAACTCATTGATATCCTATTTCAAGGGGGAGTTAATTCATTTTCTTGGGAACATAATCAAAATGATGATTTACTTTCTTGTATATCACATTTTGAGGGGGAGAAGGAGAAAATGAGAAAATTATTCAAAAATATTGTTTTTCAAAAGTGAATTCAAAATTTCTTTGTTTTTATCTGAAATAATTCACTATGGCTTGTATACATCTCAGTATGCAACCCATGTCAACAATTGGTATCACTGAAGATTTGTACTTTGTATAAAATTCAAAGTTCTTTTAAGTACAAATCTTATTTTGAAAAATTCATAAAAAATTGGAAAAGATAAAATCCAAAAATATTTAAATTTTACTGAATAAATGCTATTTTTAGCATTTTACCGAGTCTGACAACCAACAGTACAGATTCGGTAAGTTCAAAGTTTTCAAAAATTGCCTCAGATTTATTTTTCATGAAAAGATTGAAATGGATTTCAAGAGGAAAAATCAATTTGTCAAGATTTGGAGTTAAATTGTTAAAGTTTTGAAAAATTGGACTGTATTCGGTATATTAGGCCCATTCTGTAAAGCCCATTCGGTATTTTACCTTCGGTATCTATAAAAGGAGAGTCAAAGTCAAACATTACTCTCTTACTGTTATTAATTACCTACCGAGTTTGTTGATTATACCGAATCTGCCTAATTCTACCGAGTCCGTCATTCTGTTTCTTCAAATTCTTGGTAAATGTTCATTTTAATCAATGTTTAAGATATATAATTGTAGATCTGAGATAATTAAGTTTTTATCAACCAGAAAAGATCAAAAATAACTGGATTATGACCTTTAATTTTTGAAATCTTGTTGATTATACCGAGTCTGAGTCGATTTCAATTAATATTTGATTAAACTCAATTGATTTGGAAAATCAACATGAAATCTTGTCTAATCTGAGTTAAATTGACTGATCTATCATTTGACCGAGTCTGATTGCATGTTTAATTGCTTATTTGATGAATTCTGTATCTACCGAATGTGTTCTTATCCTGATACCGAGTTTGTTCTTACAATTAACATGTTAATATGCTTGTAATTGAATGGTTAATTGATCATGGTTGTGAAATTACATGATATGTGATAGAATATGCATGTTTGAGTGACTTTCTGTCAATTATTGAAGATACCGAATCTGGTTTTCTTTCTTGATACCGAGTCTGAAATTTGGTACCTTAAAATTTTCTGATTTTTATCTTCAAACACTTAACATGTTTATTCTATATCTTTCTGATATGAAAACTCAAGCTTATTTGGTTACAGAATCTAAAGTTTTCATAAATACCGAATCTGTTTGAATTGTGCTGAAATTGACTAAGTGTTGTTCTGATTTCTTGTGTTATATAATTGACTTTGCATGAGGATTTTGTACTAAGATGAATATCATATGAATGTCATGGTTGTCAATTATTTGTTCATATTTGGAATAAATGATTTTTATATCTTAGAAAAGTCATAAAAATTATAAAATTTGAAAAATATAAAAAGGATTTCAAAGGAAATAAGAATAGAGAAATGTGATTTATGATAACATTTTGTGGTCTTCTATTTCTTATGTATACAGCTAAATGGCGAATAATCACTTTATCAATTCTGAAACCAATATTCCCTGCAATTATTGGACTACAATTCTAGAGAGGCATACCTTATGGCCTGCTCTGAGCTCCACAGTTAGTGTGCCAGAAACAGACTTAGATATTCTTAACAGATCAATCAGATTTGTGGAGGCCACACAACTAAATGCTACTAATCCACAGGGTGAACCAGCCAGATTTGAATTTAGGCTGAGGGGAGTACAAGGATTCAGGAGTATCACAAAAGCAGACTTCAGGAGGATATTCAGACTTCCTCTTGTACAGAATGCTCCTGCTTTTCCTGCCACACAGCAGATGATGTCTTCAATCTTTGCTCTTGGATATGTTGGAGCAACTAATGTTCCACCTGCTAAGTTTCAAAAGAAGTATATGCACTCCAGGTGGTATGTGATATTCTCAATCATCAACAGATGCTTGTTGATGACAAGAAGTGGATCTGATAGCTTAACTGTGCCGATGCTCAAACTTTTCTACTCATTCACAAGAGTAGAGAATCATGATTATGCAGAACTTATATGGGATTTGGTTCAGGCACAGGTTGAAAAGCCAAGGGGTGCTTATATCCCTTGCGAAAGGTTTTTCTGTATCTTTATCCATGATGCTATAAATGCTTGCAGAAATGCAAATATCTTTGTACCAGGTACACATGGATTACAGATGAAAAGGTTTGGAGAGTTGAAGATGAACACCCCTATGGTGTCTGATAATCAATTCACTACGCTGATTCCAAATTGGCTAGTGGGGCTAGCTACACCCCAGGACAAAAGAATGCATTCTTATTTTCAGGTTGTAGGAATACCTCTTCCGAACCCGGTACAACAAGAACAAGTTGAACCTGCCGTGGTTCCAGCCCCAGAGGTTGTAGAGGAACCTGTAGTTCAACCACCTGGGCCAGCTAATCCTCCACTTAGGGTGAACCTCAAACGATCTAGGGTAGCACACCAAGCTCAACCCGTGAGGATCAGGGAACCTAGTTCAACTAGGATTGAACCAACCCTTTCCACAACACCCGAAGTAAGCAGTGACACTTCAGCAACAGCATCTGAATCATCTCCTAAACATTCTCCTAAGAGAACTCGATACATGCCTGATGAGATGATTCAGACTCCTCCAACCTAACGAGTAACTAGATCTAGGACTTCGACACCCATCGTCCGCCAAACAGTTACTCCAACCATTGGTGATACGGACCAAGACCTAGAGCCAATTAGGTCACCCTCACCTATCTCCGTATCACATCCAAGAATAACAGTAAGCCCTACGCTAAATGAAGCGCAAGCTTCGGTAGGCAAGAGATCTAAACTCACGGATGGTAAAAAGACCACTAAGCCCATCCAATCTAAACAGGACTTAAGAATTAATCCCACAAAGCAAGATGTTTCGGCATCTAAGGAAGTAAAGTCTTCCTCTGCAGTAAAGTCTGCATTGACTCAATCGATTGAGGACACTCAATCATTGAAGTCCAGAACGGCCGAAAGGGAGCCGAAAAATCTTGAAAAGGCACCCTGCGTATCGGCTGGAAATCCTCCTGTGCCTCAACGTACAACAGGGTCTCGAGGTCCGGCTTATCTTGATGAGGAAGATCTGCCGCGTCCCATGGAAACAAGTTAACATGACAATCCTTTGGGATATTTATCAGACTTCCAGCAGACTGTTCCCTTGGTTCATGAAAGTGATCCATTGGTTCAAACCACTTCTCTTCCGGATTCTGAATCTCAGGGTCTGGAGGAAGAGTCTTTAACTGAAAGAGATGTGCCACCTCATGGTATATCAATGATTTCAGGAGTCGTGGATAGCAATATCTCTGCGAGAACTAAACAGACGGGTAGTTCTACTACTCTGTCAGAGTCCCATGAGACCAAAGTCATGGAGGTGGATGCTTCGAAAGAAACTTCGCCGGTGACAACTTCGGTTGTTACCCAACCTCCATCAGAAGGGGATATCACGAATCTGACTAGTAGTATGTATAGCCCTACATATAAGAATAATACCGCACAATCATCCTTACCTGCCCTCACGGAAACTCAAACACTTCCACCGACATCGCCTTCAACAGTTGCTGCTGATGCTGCTTTTGTTCATGGTTACACTGTTGTTTCACCAACTGGGTCACCTTCTCGAAGTTCAAATAGATATGGATTACAGTATCTCTCTGACAATGAGGTGGAGGAGCTCTATCTTGCTGAGTTTGCTAAACGAACTGATCTTGATGAAGTTCGCGAAACTATGATGATTTATCTTGAGCAAGCAAGGATAGTGTATTCTTTATCTCCATGCAAGTCACCTGGACCAATTCACATGCCTGATCATGATGATTTCGATCCCTACAATCTTCATGAGGGGGAGAATAGACAAGGTGGTTATCGGTCCAGTGTTTTTCAAAGATCAACTTATGAAGCTGGTACACCTAGTCAACAGAAGGATAAAGATGTTGTTGATATATCTGATTCCAGTGATGAAATTGAAGAAATTCAGTGTGAAAGTTTTCTAGATGAATCAGAAAGTCAGAGAGAGGGTGACTCAGGGATGTTAATGATTATGGATTCAGCTGATCAATCAGAGAAAAAGTTAACTCAAGAGGACAATCAAAACTTTGACAACATTGAAGATATTTTGAAGGGGTCATCGAGTGTCGCCAATGAATTCAATGATCATCAATTTGTTAATTTGACATCTCCAACTGATGAATTTGGAATACACTTCGAAAAAGAGATTTTCTCTAATGGTAAAGAAGATACCACGACTCCTCCCGATTTGAATGTTCCTTTTCAAATTGCAGAGATTGTTCTTGAACGTGATGCTAATTACCAACTGGGTGAGGATGAAGAGAAAGATATTCTTCATTCACCATTCATTGAACAACAAGCATATAGAATTTATGGTGATTCTGATCTCGTCCTTTCTGCATCAATGAGTGTTCTGGGTGCATGGAAATATCATAAGAAACCAGAATATCTCAAAGCTTATCTGAGTGTTCGTGACAAATTCAAATTGAAGAATGAAGAGAAACTTCAAATTCAGCGGAGTTCAGAGATTAAAAGCATAAATAAGGTTTTGATGATTAATAAGGATGGAGTGAAGATGCCATTGTTTCAAGTTACAAGAATGGATGATGAGGATTACCAATTCTCAGAAGCGGATTTTGATAAACTGAAGATGGATGACATTATTTTCATTTACAACTATTTGATTAACTTGAATGAATCTGCAACAATTTATCATGCTACTGCAATGAAGGCAGTCTACAGGTTTATTCTTGATTCGATGAGATGGATGTCAGTTCATGATTTTCAGCTGGGATTGGAATCTGGACACAAAAAGCTCGGAATCAAACCACTAAATCAAGTGATTGAAGAGCTAAGATACATGTCCTTACTTGAAGTGAGCGACTGTCCATATGGGTTTGCATTTGTCAATTCTCACTATACAAAGATCTTCATCAGAGTCTCGGATTTCAGAAGATACTCAGACGGAACGTTGATGTATGCTTTCAAGTACATGAGATGGAGATTGATCAATACCTGCTATTCAACTGAAGATATTGAGATTGTCAAATACATTCTCACAAGATTAAAAAGTCATCTCAAAACAAGAGTGAACATACGAAGATATGAGAATCTCAAGGGATTCAAATCCAAAGTTCACTTCAGAGGAACAAAGTTCCTTTAGATGTTTTAAATAGGATTATGTTGTAAAGTTCACATTTAACACTAAGGGGGAGATTGTTAGGACCCCGAAGTTGTATAGTGTTAATGTGAAATAAGCTTAAATGAAGGTTCCTTAGAAGAGGGCTATATAAGGAACCTAAGTAGTCCTAATTAGATAGTCATTGCATTGTAACCGAGTTCTAGAAGCTGTGGAATGTAATTTTACCGATTCTCTCTAATACCGAGTCTCCTTCTTACATACCGAATCTCTCTTTATCTTATCATTTCTCTCAATCTCAACATGATCTGACCTATCACAGATTCAAAAGCAATTTCAATTAATGTTAATCATAATTCAGTTGTCCATATCTTTTAATTCGTTCATCGAAATTACGCGATCTCTAAATGAAAAGTTATTGATTTTTCGCCAGCTTTCCAAAAACATGCATATCATATACCTTATATCAGTAATATATGTATTAAATTCGTGATCTATCATAAACTATTTAATGACAAAATTAATCGTACTAGCATGCATAATCCTATATACTCGAGCACTAGTCAGGGATACACTATTAATATATAATAGATAAGATATAAATGCTTACGTATTAATATTGTGATTCAATATTGTAGGAAATTACATAGACGCAACGGAGATGATAAATACTAGTTTGACTCACGAGCAAAACCCTTGAACAATACCCAAAACCTCCTTAGTAATAACTCATAGTTTCCTTAGCTCTATCCCGCTTGAAAACCCATTTTGAAAGTGACACGCTCATGACCTCGTCGTAGTATTTTAAGTGATATAATTAGTAATAATAATAATACTACTAATAATAATAAAATAAATAATAATAATAATAATAATAATAATAATAATAATAATAATAATATTAATAATATTAATATTAATAATATTAATATAAATAATAAATAATAATAATATTACAGAGGGAGTAGTATATGTGTAAAAAAAACTCGAGCAGAAACTGGCCTTTTATAGGCAACTTTTTGGAATCTGATGCCCATGCGATCGCATGGGTTTTTAGTGTATTTGCCATGCGATCGCATGGCCACCTGATCCAGCTCAAAATGTTTTTGTTTTCTTGTTTGTCGACATATTATTATATAATATATATAATATATATAATTTAAATAATTAATTATATATTATATTAAATTCATGTGCATAGTTGACTTGTAATTTTCGTTCTGATGACTCGTACGTTGTCACTCGACTTATGTCCCGGTTCCGGTTTCTCGAACGCATTTTCGTACTCTTAGAAAACTCGCAAATTACGTTTTGTGACTCGTACCTTTGTCAAAATATAGTCTTAAATTATCAATAAACTATATCATTCAAAGTGTATCTTAAACTTTCGAGTGTTTTGGTCATTTACTTCTATAAATCATTGTCTCGCTATTTGTTAATATATATATATATATATATAATAACAAATCGTTTTATGACCAAGTTAATATATATTTTCAACATTCATAAACACGTTTTAAATATACCAAGTTATTCATATAATTAATATTCCAACTTATCATATATATTCAAATAAATATTTAAACCAATAAGTTTAATGTACGGTATCAAACAATTAATACATTGTTACGTTTTCAAGTTATAGTATATATATATATATATATATATATATATATATATATATATACATATAATTGTTCGCGAATCGTCAAGAACAACCGAAAGGTATTTGAATATATGAAAGTAGTTCAAAAATTTTGAGATTCAGTTTTACAGACTTTGCTTATCGTGTCGGAAATGTTAATCATACAAAGATTAAGTTTAAATTTGGTCAGAAATTTTCGGGTCATCACACCACCCGATAGCCGGAAAATCATTTTATAAAGAAAAATCCTTTATCCAATCGTACGAAATGGAATTTGTCATCAGTACAAGTCACTCGGATTCCGAAATGGAATCTCACTCAAGCTCCGAAAGCAGTGTGACCAAAATGGATCAACCAATCAGTCATCACCTATTCTGGATGAATTGGGGATGGGTTCGTAGCCTCCTCAATCATTGGAAACAAGAAGAAGGCGATCCTTTCCATCCACCACATTGCCCTCTTGGTGAAGAACCTGAAGCACTTACCGGAGAACCTGTTCGAGACACCATTTTCTCTCTCATTTCCAGAGTATCTCGTCACGATTACATACTAAATCAAATTCTAGATTTTATTTATCCGCTCGTCTGAACCGACAATCACCCCAGTGTAATAGAAGAAGTCAACGAGCTTCGCGCTCGGGTAGTGGCTCTGGAGAATATGGTGCAAAGGTTACAAACACCAGCAGCAACACCAGCAGCATAAACAGTACTACCATCACCAACACTAACAGTACCATCACCACCATCAATAACAACATCCGCATCTCACACCGCAACATCACAATCTGTACCTCAAGCATCAATGTCATACGCACCATAGATACCAAGGAGTACCAACAACAATAACTAAATGAAATATTAATTCATAACTTCATTGGAGAAACATTCCGCGGCGATTATGTAATCTCTAAAGTCTTAGAGATTATCTAATCTAGCCCTAACCATAAATCAGTTAAGCGAACCAAAATGATAGAAGGAAGAGTAGAAACCCTGACAAAAATGGTGTATGATTAACAAGCTAAACTTGTTTTACCAACAACATCAACAGTACCGTCAGCGTCACCAACATCGTCAGTACAGTCAACATCAGAATCAACAACACCTATAACATCACAAACTCCGCCAGTTCAAGAATCACTGTGGACATCATTACGAATCAATAACGCGTATATTGTATCAACGAGTTATGAAGAATTAACTCATTCCCTTTGAATAAATTATATGTATATTTTATATATATATATTTTGAAATAAAAATAAATCTTTCCGTGCTAAGCTATTATGTGTGAATCTTAACTACTCGGTTAATTCATATTACAAATATGCAATAATGTACGTCCTTCGCCCTCAACTTAACCATCGTTAACTACAATCTCTGTCTCAATTCAACAAATTCCAATTCATAATAAATCAAGTATATATTTAATTTTACACTTTCATCATCGATGTAACCGAAACTTTTCAGATACCATCATTCGTACTTTGCGAAGTTCACAAGAATTTAACAAAAACCAACATCACGCCTCAACAAATAACGAAGTATTGATTCATAATTTCAATCTTATTGAAGAAATACTTACGTAATCTCTAAAGCCTTCAAGGGATTATTCAATTCTAGTTCCAACCGTAAATCGAATGAGTTTAATTTAGTATTAACTCATTAAAATCTATGTTAAATCTGAGGAGAATATATACATATATATTTTCATAAAGACTGTAATAAAATTCTTATGTACAAAATATTAATTGTGAAATTTTTTTAACGGATAGGTAATACCCGAGAGATATATATAAATATTCACAATTAATATGTTACATTCTTCGAATCTGAACAAGTAAATTATCAACTATACTTCCTACTTTCACAATAATATACATTCTTTCATAGAAATCAAAACAACCATACTCATTCAAACCCAATTACATATTCTGATTTTGAAACCTCAGAATTCAATTCGAGATATGACCGGTATCATCACTTTTAGATTCCTACATCTTTCAAAGCTATACTTTGACTTCAAAACTATGTTAGAACATCAAATGTATATTAACGATTACAATCTGTGTTCAAACCCTTCAAAATTTTCTGAAGACACTTCAAATAATGAGCAATCGAGATGATGATCCAGCCATATATTACCCATAGTTATGTACTTAAAAAGCTCTCGAAACCAAAGTCATAATTCAACACATATCTGTGTCAAATCCTTTGACATTTATTAGTAAAAATGACTTTTCAATTCCTTTCCAAAGTAGTCAGTTTTGTCACAGCTCCAGCAAGTCAACTTCGACTCTTCATTCGACACAACCTTATTATAACCCTGATATATATGCGTGCTCTTTTATTGTTACTGGGGAACCTTTCATATTCCACCACATTAGCAATAAACTTATTCACAACTTCACTGATCTTTGACCTTCCGAAGAATCATTATATTTATCGAAACCCCATCATTTACTCATTCGCATATTGTAACAAGAATTACCATAGGAATCATCGGGAATTATCAATCAGTATTTTGAAATCTCGCAGCATGTCTACGCCAACAATTATATGTGTACGTACAACGTCTATCTCCTGGACTTACATTCTTTGAATGAGAAGTTTCTGAAAAACACCTTGAACTGCAAACTAGTTCTTGAAATGCTGATAAAGCAGCAAAAATTATAAACGAATTTAACACTAAAAGTTTGATGATAATGAATAAGTGTGCTGGCAAAGCGCAGAAAAAGAGAAGTCTTGGAACTGGAAACCGGATTGAGCAAAGTATGAAGGAGGCTGTGGACAAATCACAAAGACTGAACCTGACTTCAAAGAATCTAAATGATTCAGTACCTGCTGAAGTCATTAACGAATACCTTGCTTCTAACTCTAAACCCCAGCGGACAATATTCTTCATCATCCTCTGATATTAGAAATTCTAAGATATCATCGTATCTTTCATTATAAATATCCTCCATATTTCTGAAGATATTTTCATAATTATTTTTATCTGAAATCATTTACCTCTTCGCGCTATCTGTATTACATCATAAAAGAAACTATTTTAGTTTATAAATTCTGAAACATTCGAGTTTAAAATAGGAATATTTTTGAAGTAGTGTTGGGAGCTGAAGAATGAGTTAGTATAATATAATGACACTTGATCAACGTGATTATATTAAAGTAAGTCATGCTGAGTTTCTAAATGGAACGTGATGATTCACAGATCATAACATCATCATGTGCCATGTTATACGACTCTTGTATTCTATTTAACCTCTAAAATATTAAGAAAATATTTCTTGATGATTCGGCCTTTTCCGAGGTATTCTAGTAATTTGACAAGTCAAGATCGTGCCATTACAATTTCCTTCCTAGAACATTGACAATGTTCATTCCGAAATTCATATCTGCGAATTCTGGACCATTACAAGCGGTGCTTAATCACAAGAAGAAACGAAAGGACAAAGCTCCGAAACAGAAATTGGGGAATAAATCGCAGCAAATAAAAGAAAGCATTAACTGAAGATAACAATGATTATGGGAGACAGAAGCAGGGACATTGAAAAATAAGAGAAGATATAAAAACCAACAACCATCCAGAAATTATAAACCGTATATATCAATACATATAGCAATATAAAGACAAAGAAGAACTAAAAACACTATAAAACCAAGTGTATAGTAGAAGTAAATAGATTCTTTCGGCGGTAGATGAAAAAGAAGAATGACCGATATGAAGGTTAGGAATATATCAAGAAGCAGAACTGGATGAAGAATATTTATTAATGCTTTAAAGTATGATTTAGAAATAATGGAAGGTGTGAGTTAAAAGGAAACGAAGGAGGTGGATTTATAGTAAAATATCCGACAGAGAAATCAAAACAGATGATCGCATTTAAAGCAGATCCTAATTCCCTTGATTATCGAAGAATCAAATCTTATTACGAAGATTTTCTCCAAATCTCTTGAACTTGAAAATCAATCCTATCTACATCAAAAGATATGACGAATCTATACCTACTCATTTCACTCTTTTGGTGATAGCTTCACTCGTACTCTTCACAAAATCAAATGATTTTATCCATATTACTCAATGATGATAAAACCCTAATCTTCAGCTTATATGCATCATGAAAACATACTTATTGTCAGCCATGACTATCCCAATCAAATTTTGAGACGAAATTTCTTTAACGGGTAGGTACTGTGAAACCCAAAAATTTCCGACCAAATTTAAACTTTAATCTTTATATATTCCCAACACGATAAGCAAAGTTTGTAAGTTGAATCTCAAGAATTTTAAACTGTGTTCATACATTCATTTAACCTCGACCAAATTCCAAAGATTCACGATCCATTATAGGAACGGATATGATTATATATGTATATATGATATATTATAACTTGAAAACGTTAGCAAGTATTAAACGTATAATACTTTACATGAACGTATTTGTTTCAATATGTTTATCGATGTAATTAGAAGATTATATCAAATGATTAATTAATCTGGTACGGTGTGTGATTAAGAGTCTCTGTTGAGAGGTCCACTTTTGATTTAGCAAACCTTTCCTTTTTAACGGTATTCGGAAAAATTGGTAAAGTGATTTATTAGAAAGAACAAAAGTGTCAATTAACGGGAACTAGACAAGAGTTAGTGGAGATTCCCGTCGGATTTTCAATTTATGCTTTACAATAATTGTCTCGTGACTTTTAATAAGATAAAACCATCTGTCATGTTAAGATGATTTTTTATACGTACATTTATCCATTTGATCTAATCCTACAACCCATGAATAAACTGTAAGTTAATAACTTGAACCTGTTATGATTTATTTATTATTTTACTCTCTTAAGTAAAAACATTTTTTCGACATAATAGAACTAGTTTATTAATATATATGTTTAAATAACGTAGGTTGGAATATTAGTTGTTAGATATATGAATAACTTGCAACGTACATTAAAATGTGTTCATTAAATATATATGTTTTTAAATTAGTTTAGTACACGATAGTAACATTCTCTTAGTGATGCGATTGATATTTAAAAAGTTAATACACAAATGAATTGTATTTAATTAAGTTTTTAAATGAAAACGTTACGAGTTATAATATTTTTCTGAACGATTTTTAAAACGAACTTTGAAAAATAATTGGTTTTGAAAGACTAAATATTGTATCATTAGATAAATATTTCAAACATATATAATGTACAAATTTACAATTCTAAATAAATATATATATATATATATATATATATATATATATATATATATATATATATATATATATATATATATATATATATATATATATATATATATATATATATATATATATATATATATATATATATATATATATATATATATATATATATATATATATATATTTTAATTTAGTCATAAAACGTCCCAATTTAAAATAATATATTTTGGTAAACAACGAGTCACTGATTTATAGAAGCAAATGACCACGACGCTCAAATTGTATAAGATACATTTTCTTAAAGTAATTTATTCATAAATAAGTCAAATTATTATTAAAGGTACACGTCGCATAACGTAAAAGGCTAATTTTCTAAACATACGAAAGTGCGCTCGAAAAACCGAAAGTGGTACATGAGTCGAGTGACAACATCCGTGTCATTTGAGTAAAAATTATATTTTTACAATGACCGTAAATATAATATAATATATAATTAATTATATAAATTAAATATAATATATATTAAATAAATATAATTAAGAGTGTCGGTAGTGAGTAAGTAATGTATATGAGCTGGGAGATGGTAGCATGCGCTCGCATGAATTTTTCAAGGAGCCTCCATGCGATCGCATGGGGGAGTTGGTGAGGTTAAATTCCTTTAAATGTTGAACGTACCCAGTTTCTATTTCTTATTTACTCATTCATTTATCTCGACCTCACTCTCTCTAAATATACATATACGTACTTATTTATTTATTTATTTTTATTATTATTATTATTATTATTATTATTATTATTATTATTATTATTATTAAACATATTATTATTATTAGCAAGAGCGATATTATTAGTAATATACATAAAATACTACGACGAGGTCATACGCGTGTTATTTTTCAAAACTAGTTTTCGAGTAGGATAGGGCTAATGAAATTATGGGTTATAGCTATGGAGGTGATGGGTATGGTTCATGGGTATGCTCGTAAGGTCAATCTAGTGTTTATTATCTCCGTTGCGTCTACGTACCTTTCCTGCAATATTGAATCTCAATATTGATACGTGAGTACTCGTAAATTAATTTTTACATATTAATAGTGTATCCCTGACTAGTGCTCGAGAATATAGGATTATGCATGCTTGTACTTTTGATATTGCCCTTAGATAGGTTATGTTGAATCCTGAATTAGTTACTCTTGCGGTTGAGATAAGGTATAAGATATGCATGTCTTTGGAAAGCTAGCGAAAAATTAAGAACTTTTCATTTAGATATCGAATGGGTTCGATGAACGGATTAGAAGTTATAGTCAATTGAATTTTTGTAAAAATGATTATTATTATCGTCGTTCTAGTTTTATCTTATTATTATTATTATTATTATTATTATTATTATTATTATTATTATTATTATTATTATTATTATTATTATTATTATTATTATTATTATTATTATTATTATTATTATTATTATTATTATCTTTATAAATAAAAGGATTTATCATTAAAATAACATAAATTGTTATTTTTATTATTATTACTATCGTTAAAGTTATAATTAGTATTATTATTATTATTATTATCTAATTATTATTATTATTATTATTTTTATTATTATCATTATTATTATTATCATTATTAATATATATATATCATTATTTAAAAATAGTTATTGTTATTGTTATTATTATTATTATTATTATTATATTATCATTAAAATAATTATTAGTATTATCGTTAATAATGTCATAGTAACTAGCATTATTAATATTATTGTAATTAAAACTAATATTAGTAACACCTAATTATTTTGATTACTACGTGGACCTTACAACAGAGACCTGTAATAATATCATAATCATTAAGGGACTCAGTAAATATCTTTTAATTCAATCGTTTAGCATAATCTTTTAACTTTGTAGTTAAATATATTAATCAGATAATCAAACCAATAAGTTTAATGCACAGTATCATTTACTTAACACTTTGTTACATTTTCAAGTTATAGTATATGTATCTATTTACATATAATTGTTCGCAAATCGTTGAGAACAATCGAAGGGTAATTGAATAGTTCAAAATTTTGAGATTCAACTTCATAGACTTTGCTTATCGTGTCGGAAACGTTAAAGATTAGGTTTAAATTTGGTCAGAAATTTCCGGGTCATCACACGTCACTAGTTCAAGTTCTTCGGAACCCGACAGCTATTCCAACATGGATGTCCACCTAAGCTCCGGAATCAGCGTCACCAAAATGAATCAACCAATCATCCATCCCCAATTCATCTGATGGGTTCGTAGTCGACTTAACCAACTGAATTTACCACTTGGCGATGAACCTGAAGCACTTACCGGCGAACCAGTCCGAAACACCATTTTCACCCTCATTTCCCGAATATCTCACCACGATTATATTCTATTTAAAATTCTAAACCTTATTCATCTGCTCGTTCCGACCGACAATCATCCTGGAATAATGGAAGAAGTCAACAAGCTTCGCGCCCGAGTTGTAGCGTTGGAAAATATGGTGTAAAACGTACCAGCTTCAGCAACATCACCAGCACCAATAGTACCACCAACATCAACAACAGTACCACCAACAACCCAAGTTTCAACGTCACATGCCTCAATAACTCATTATGTACCTCGAGTATAATCATCGTTCTACATGATGTTCTACATCATTTATCTTCGTTCGACATGGCGATTATGTAATCTTTAATGTTTTAGAGATTATATATATTCTATTCTAACGGTAAATCAAATGAGTTTAATATCATATTAACTCATTAAATCCATGATTACATCTGAAGAAAATATATATGTATATATGTTTTCATAAAGATTGTAATTAAAAATTCTTTTGTGCAAACTGTTAATGGCGAAAATATTTTTAACGGGTAGGTAATACCCGAGGAATATTTAGATTTCACATTAATAAGTTACACTGTACATTCTTCGAATCTGATTCAACAGTCATTTACTATCCTACTTACATCCACAAGATATACGAATCCGTTCACCGCAGAATAACCATTTTCTTTCAATTTCATATTTGGATTTTGACCTATCAGAATCCCACAAGTGGCATAATAAAGAAAACATTGAACAAAATAAAATTTGTTAGAAACAAACAAATAAACAATGAGAAATTCTGTTAAGAATCCATGCTAATAAAATCCTAGCTAACTGTTCCTAGCTAACTGTTAATTCCTTATTACATTTTAATTATCGCAATTTATTTTATCACAATTTAATTCTCGCAATTTTACATATTGTCATTTAATTTCTGTTATTTATTTTACGCACTTTAAATATCGGGACACGTATACAAGGTCTTGACATATCATATCGACGCATCTATATACATTATTTGGAATAACCATAGACACTCTATATGCAGTAAAGCTCAAGTTAGCTATACAGGGTTGAGGTTGATTCTAAAATAATATATATACTTTGAGTTGTGATCGAGTCTGAGACATGTATATAATGGGTCACGACACGTATTAATTAATTCGAGTATTATATATTAAACTATATATGAATTGTTGAACTACTAATTGTGGACTACTAACTGTGGACTAATAACATTGGATAATTAAAATGAATTAAAATATTGATTATAACATATGAAACTAAACATTACTTCAAGTTTTCCACTTGATTTCATCTTAAACCTCATTTGTATCTTGACGATTACAATCTGCATTCAAACCTTTCATGATTCTTGAAAACACCTCAATCGAAAGGATGAACCAACCGCACTTCATCTACGGAAGAAAA
The DNA here is from genome assembly GCF_046630445.1 of Rutidosis leptorrhynchoides. NCBI lineage: Eukaryota > Viridiplantae > Streptophyta > Magnoliopsida > Asterales > Asteraceae > Rutidosis > Rutidosis leptorrhynchoides. Next base: position 367,107,529 of record NC_092341.1, on the reverse strand, counting down.
GATTGATGCATATAGTTATGCACCTGAAAACTCTCAGAACCTGAGTAAACGTTTAACACGTATCTGTGCTAGCTCCTTTGGAGTTGTTATTACCGAAAATAACTTTGTAATCCCTTTCTAAAATAGGCCAACTTTGTCACAGCTCCAGCAAATCAAATTCAATTTTTTTTTATTCGAATAAACCTTATTATAAAGATTACCCCTTCATCATCGTTACCAGAGAACCTTTTATATTCCACCATATTACCATCAGCGTTTAATTATCTAAAAACACAATTCTCTTGAAACCACCTCGGATTGATAACCGATGATTCAGATATGGTAACATTAAATGCAGAGGAAACAGCAAAATCGTAGATGGTCTAAATGGCCAAAAGTTTGATAATAAAGAATGGAATGTTGGGAACGCTCGATAGAAAATTTGATACTGAAAAACAGATTGAGCTAACCATGAAGGAGACCAAGGATAAACACAAGGACCAAACTCTATATTCAAAGAATTCAGGTAATTCTGGATCCGATGAAATCTTTAGAGAATATCCTGCTCCGAAGTCATGTTAAAATTTTGCGGAAAATTTTTCCTTATCAACTTTTGAACTTAGAAATTCCAAAATATCATCATAAATATCTTCGATAGTTCTGAAGATATTTTCATAAATATTCTCGTCCGAAATTATATACCTCTTCGTGCTATCTGTAATACATTATATTGTAAATTTCTGTAAAATCTAAGTATAAACTATGAATGAATTCTGATGTAGTGTTGGGAACTGAAGCATGAGTTAGTATAATATAATGACACTTGATCAACGTGATTATATTACAGTAAGTCATGCTGAGTTTCTAATGGGACATGATGATTCACAGATCATAACGTCATCATGTGCCATGTTACATAACCCTTTCATTCTGCTTAACTTCTGAACATATCAAGAAAGTATATTCTTGATAGTTCTATTCTCAGTGATTCACGTAATTTGACAAATCAAATCGTGCAATTACGTTCTTTCTTACCTAGAACATTAAGTTCATTCGAAACTCCATACTTACGAATTCTGGACCGTTACTCGCTTTACTAGAGGTCGAGAAGAGAATAAAAAGGCAAAGAGCTCTAAAATATAAGAGAAAATATAAAGACCAATAACAACACAGAGGTTACAAACCGTTGATATTCATACGAATAGCAATATAAAGATACGGTATAATTAAGAATAGTATCACCCCAAGGTAATAGTAGAAGTAAACATATTTTTCTGGTGGAAGATTGAAAAGAAGGATGACAGAAATGATAATTAGGAAAATATCAAGGATTAGAACGGGATTAAGCATTTTCACAATCTTTTGGATGTATGAACTAAGAAAGAAAGTATAGGAATGGTGAGAATAATGGAACGGAAGAGTTTAATTTATAATGGAAATATCAGCCAGAATAATCGAGGCAGATCACCGTATTTAATTATAGAGATCGTAATTTCCTTACTCGTCGAAGAATCAAATCTCTTAGATTTCGAAGATTTTCTTTAATTCCCTTGAATTCCGAAATTCAACAAAGACAACGTCAAAAGTTAAGATGAAACTTTATTCATTCATTTCACTCTTTTGTGATAGCTTCATTCGTGCTCTTCAAATAATCAAATTTTTTTATCTATATTACTCAATAATGATACAACTCTATTTATCAACTCATATTCGTCATGAAAACATTTTTATTGTTAGCCATGACGACCTCGATCAAATTTCGGGACGAAATTTCTTTAACGGGTAGGTACTGTGACGACCCGGAAATTTCTAAACAAATTTAAACTTAATTTTAATTTGAAATTGACACGATAAGAAAAGTCTGTAATGATGAGTCTTAAAATTTTTGAACTGTTTAGATGGATTGATTTGACCTTTGACTACTCCCGACGATTCACGAACATACGTGTGTAAATAAAAGTGTAAATATATATAAATTCTTTATATAAGTAATATTATATATATAGTAATATATATACATATAATTAATAACTATTAAAGATTCAATAAAATTATATAATTAGTAGATATTATAATAAATGATAATATATAAAACTTAATTATCAAGTTTGAATAAAATTGTTATATTATTATTATTACTAGCAGTATTATTATTAATATTACTAATAAATTGTTATTATTATATATATTGTAATGTATAAATATAAATATAAGGATACATAATAATTTGAAATCATAAAATACAATTTCATCAGTAGGATTAAAAAATGTAAAGTAAACTACTATTAAAATGAATATATATATATATATATATATATATATATATATATATATATATATATATATATATATATATATATATATATATATATATATATATATATATATATATATATATATATAATGTCTATACATAACTAATATTATATGTAAATTATATAAATATTCAGGATATATTATTATGTATATATATATATATATATATATATATATATTAAAAATGACATATGTAAGAGTTATTATATTAAATATAATTACTAGTTTAGATATAGTAATATATAAATATTATTATTAGTACTTTCATTACTATTATTAATATTAAAATTAACATTAGAATATATATTAAAATCAGTATTATCAAGATTGTTAATTTTTTTTGTTATGAAATTTAATGCATGTAAATTATTACATTATTATTATTATTACTTTTATAATAATTATTATTATTATCATTAAAAATCATTATTTTTATTATAATTATCATTAGTATTAATTATTATCAAACTTATTATTTTTATAAAGAAATCATAAATGTCATTATTAAAATTTTCATATTATTATTTATTATTATTAGTATTTTCATTATAAGTAATAATATTATCAAGATTACTATTATTAATACATTTATTAATAATTATTGTTAATTAAATATAAACTAAAAGTTCAGAGTCTGTACAAAATCCGTTATATATCTTTATCTGCTTTTCAATTTTGTCGACTCATCCAGGGAAACAAAACAAAACTGAGTTAAATTAACAACAAATAAATTGGTACGAATCTATAAAATACTTATTTTTTTATTATTCCTGAGTGAAAATTTTGTCCAAATTATTACCAGTCAATTTCACAAATCAATTAGAATCATTTCAAGTTCACGTACTGCAATTTGGAAGAAAGAAACCAAGAAATTCAAAAATTCTGTCACGACACCTCTGTTTTCAATTTTTTTTGCCAAAATTCGAATTAGAGTTTTATTTAAAAATCTATAAATACAGTGTTGTTAGAAATCATGTGTTTAAACTATCTGCAAGGTTTCAAGTTCCAATTTTTCATATCAAGTTCGAATTTTCGAGTCAAAGGTTATAATTCAAAAGTCATACTTTTTGTTCATGTTGAAATTCGAAATCAATTGGATGTTTCAGGATTAATTGTGTATCCAGAAAGTTTCTAGGAGTGTTTCATAAACTATTTCATGTAGTAATTTGTATCTAAAACGTCTTCAATTTAAAAATCATGGTGTGAGTTCTTCATAAATAATAACGGGCTGCTGTTATTAATTTTTTGTTTTTTGTTTTTTTTGCTGTTAAATACAACCACCATTACAAGATACAACGTAATTCTGTTTCAATTAAACGTCCTAAATAAATCCTTTAATTGCTGCATAGTTATTAAAAGATTTCTGTCGATTTATTAGTGAAGAAGATGGAATGGTAAACAGAAAATAATAACGGGTTAAGTGTAAATTACATAAGTGATTAATCAAAAAAACAGATGGGTTCAGATGGTTAGAGTGTTCTGTCGGGGAACGAGAGGTCGCGGGTTCGAGTCCCGGCTTGGGCGGTTTACTATTTTTTTGAGCCTTTAAAGGTAGTTCATTATTAACTTATTATTATTATTATTATTATTATTATTATTATTATTATTATTATTATTATTATTATTATTATTATTATTATTATTATTATTATTATTATTATTATCATTGTTATTATTATGATTATAATTACCATTGTTATAATTAGTATTATAAGTATTATTCATGTTATTATTATTGTTAGTTTTAGTTTTATCAATTAAGTATTATTATCATTATTATGGTTATTGTGATTATTATTATTACTATTATTATGAAAATAATATAAATTAGTATTATTTTCATAAATATTAGTATTAGTAACATTCTATAATTATTAGTATTATCATTATGTATTATTATTATTATTATTATCATTATTAATAATGTTAACAAATCATTAAAAGTATTATTATTAATATTATCATGAGTATCGTTATTATATAATTATTAAAATCATTATCATAAACATCTTTAATAGTAAAATTAATATTTTTACAGTTATTATTATTAATATCATTATTATTATTATTATCATTAATAGAATTATTAACATTATTACCCTTATTAGTAATATCAAGTATTATAGTTATTATCATTTTTACCAATATTAATATTATTTTAGTATTATTATAACTACTGTTTTTAACAAACAAATAATATATAGTTAATACAAATAACATAAGAAAAATTAATATTTTTATATGAAATATATATATATATATATATATATATATATATATATATATATATATATATATATATATATATATATATATGTATTATTAATATAAAAATGATACAACTAATAAATTTATATATATATTTGTTCGATTACAATTATATGTGTTAATATATATAAATGATATAGGTTCATGAATCCGAGTCCAACCCTGAATTGTTCAGTTGTTTAATATCGTCATATGTATTTTTACTACAAAATACAGTATTGTGAGTTTCATTACTCCCTTTTATTATATTTTTGGGACTGAGAATACATGCGCTGCTTTTATAAATGTTTTACGAAATAGACACAAGTAATCGAAACTACATTCTATGGTTGGATTATCGAAATCGAATATGCCCCTTTTTAGCTTGGTAGCCTAAGAATTGGTGTTTATTATAATTGCCACCAATTGACGCGAATCCTAAAGATAGATCTATCGGGCCCAACAAGCCCCATCCGGGTTACGGATGCTTTAGTACTTCGATTTATCATGTCCGATGAGAGTCCCGGAATGATGGGGATATTCTATATGCATCTTGTTAAGGTCGGTTACCAGGTGTTCACCATATGAATGATTTTTAATTCGCGGGTTATGCGTATTATTTTGTACACGGGTACGTGTGCGGGTATAATTGAAATCTTGTGGTCTATTAAAATTATGGAAATGATTAATTACGATAAACTAATGAACTCACCAACCTTTTGGTTGACACTTTAAAGCATGTTTATTCTCAGGTATGAAAGAAATCTTCCGCTGTGCATTTGCTCATTCTAGAGATATTACTTGGAGTCATTCATTCCATATTTCAAAAGACGTTGCATTCTAGTCGTTGAGTTCATCAAGATTATTATTAAGTCTATTATAGTTGGATATATTATGAAATGGTATGCATGCCGTCAAATTTCGATGTAATGAAAGTTTATCTTTTTAAAAACGAATGCAATGTTTGTAAAATGTATCATATAGAGGTCAAGTACCTCGCGATGTAACCAAATGTAATGTATTCGTCCAGATAGATTAGGATGGGTCGTTATATACTTCCCCCTAAAAGTACACTTGGCGAGTGCGTATGTCCTCGAAGTATCAAACACCCATTAAATGCTAGCGCGACTAGCCCGAGTGGGGATGTCAAACCCTATGGATCCATATCTAATATTCGCGGTCACCGGTTCAAAAACCAATGATTAAACGTTACCGTGCTAAGGGAAAAATTTATGCCGTTATATAACCCACACATATGTAAAGTTTAAGTACTCGTGTCTAGTATGTAAAACATAAAAAGCGCATGTATTCTCAGTCCCAAAAATAGTTAAAGTAAAAAAGGGAAGCTATAACTCACAGCGAATGTGCGGTAAAATCGATACGAAAATGTAAGCAAGTAGTAAGTTGGTCCAAACAAGTAAGTTGGTCGATCCAAAAGGTCCTTGATATTGCTTTAAACATACATATTATTCGACGCAATATCATTTATATTTCATAGGTTTTTACTGTTTACTAAGACATTCAAATGTATAAATCACGAGAAAACAACAAAAGTTAACGCGAGCTTGCTGTTTGAAGAAACGACGATAAAACAACAATAAACGATGGATTTAAACCAATTACATATCAAGATAACGTTTACCCAAATGCAAGTTCAAGATGAGCGAAGAAAAAAAGAGTTCAAATGAAAAGGTCCAAATCGATAAACGTCAACGCGGGATCAAAAGAGAACAAAACATAAAATAAAAACAAAGAAAACTGTCGGCTGTTCTTACGCGAATCGTGTAGCTACCTACGCGAAACGCGTAGTAATTATCTCTTACGCGGATCGTGTGGACTCCTACGCAAAACACGTAATCTCTTTTCCAGATCCAGATTCAAATGTGTATGGGACGGTGGCTTTTGTATTTTATATGGATTCTTTTTTTAGTGGTACAGCAAGAAAGCAAGGATACAATCATTCCACCTACTACATCATCAACTTATAATACGGAGTACACATATACAGATCAAGAGATAGACACATTTTAAAAAGAGAGCAGAGAGCAAGAGAGATATTACAAAATTATTACTGTCTTTGTATTTTCAAGTAATCTGTATTATTTTCAGTTTCAAGGTTCAATAATTAGGATAGTTTCAAATATTAAGGGTGTATTGTTCGTGATTAAGGGTATTATTGTACGCCCAAAAGGGGTGTTATTATTGTAAGTTTCTACCATTGAAGTTAATGAAAGTGAAGAATTTTTAGTAAGTATATTCTGTTAAAATTATCGTTATCAGTTTTTATCATTATTATTATGTTTGTATATTTATATTTTTATGTTTCCCTTAGTATAATGAGTAGCTAATTTTCCTAGTGTTTGCTTCGATGTAGAGCCCCTAGTGAAATGGATTGTTATTATTTGTAAAAAAATTAAAATGTAACTTTAGTATTTTTAACATTGAGCCTAATTGAAAGAACCATTATTATGTATTTGGATGTTTAACCCTTGTCACTTAATTTGTTAGATTAAAATAACGAAAGTTATTTTTATTTATATAAATTAAGCTTCAACATTAAAAGTGATCTAGACGAACTTATAACTAATTTACTAACACTAAATTAAAAGTAAGGTTCGGTGGTTTGGGTAATATCACGAGTCATATAATAATGAAATTATAAAAAGGGAAACCGTTATGATTTGGGTTTTGGCGAAGGTCAAAACTGGGTTGGGTCTCAATTTAAATACTTAAGAACTAGTAACTATCTAAATATAATCCAATGAAAATTAGATTTAATTTAGTTAGTCAAAACTTATTATTTATTCGAAAGGAAAATATAAGTTTTATACTAAACATTTTAAATAGGGCTTAAACTCAAAAACAATCCATGGATCTAGAGGTGATACATTTAAGTAAACACTCCCATTTTATATATTGTAAAATTATTATAATAATTATTATTATTTACGTATTATTAATTACAGCACTAAAATATAAATATTTATATCAAAATACTCGAATTTGTACCAGAACTGTTTGTCACATCGATTATAACATACGCGGATCGCGTATATCTCTACACGATACGCGTACGATTTAAAACATACGCGAAATGCGTATTATACTACGCGAAACGCGTAAGTACAAATATGGGTACTGTACGAACTAGGTTAAAAATCTAGGGTTTTAATTATTTTATTATTATATTTAAGTTGTTAATTTATAATTATTATAATTTATAATTATTAATTAGTTTATAACTAGTTAAATATTATAATTCCTATTAAATTATATTAATTTAGTTAAAATATGTTATTTAGTTAATTTAAATAAATGTATATTATAATTGCTCAAAACAAAATTCTAAACAATTAGTTTTATTAAAAAGTTATCATTTTATTAATTATCATTTAGTAATAAACTTATTAGTATGATTTCAATTAATACACTTTTAAATTAATAATTATAAATAATGTATTCGTATAAATTAATAAGTAGTTCAATTAAATTAGGATTAAGTTATATTTTATTATTATTATGTAGTATTATCATTTCCTAATCCAAAACCCCCTTAAAATAAGTTTAACTTCAAAGACTATTAAAAACCATTGAACACTGTCTCCCTGTGGAACGAACCGGATTTACCGACAAACTAAACTACGCGGATAGGACTAGTTGCCTATATGTGTGAAATCAACCTAAAATCATTAAAATACCACATATACAATAAATCAATTCGTGTAACAAAATAACTCAAGTCCGTTCATAAATAAAGGTACTGTTTCACCACATCAGCTTTTTGGAGCCGCTGCCGGGGATCAGTTACTTTTAAAAGATTTTAATAGACTTTAGGTTATTCGATCCTTTTATAGGAATTCATTCCTAGAAAAGCTTTTAATGTTATGATAGAAATTAATGCATGAATTTACGTTCCTCCAACACTGAATTAACTTCTCCATATCCTGAACCCGAAAGAGAATTTAACGAACGCTTAAGAGCTCAAGAAGTAGAATCTCTCGCTGAGGACTTAGAATCACTTTCTTTAGATTCTAACTCTGAACCAGATATTCAATAAATCATAGAATCAGATATGGCTGTTACAAATCAAACGATGGAAGCATTAATGAAGGCGACAAGAACAGGTCAAGGCCACTCAATCATCCAACTTACGATGACTGACGGCTTTGAAATAAAAGGTCAATTCCTTCACATGGTGACTAATACATGCCAATTCGGTGGAGCTCCAAATGAGGATGCTAACGAGCATCTTCGTAAGTTTGTAAGCATTTGCAAACTATTCAAAATTAAGGATGTCTCCGATGAAGTCGCATGTTTGAAAATCTTTCCATGGTCCTTAAATGCAAGAGATTGGTTAGACTCATTACCAGAAGGTTATATCAAAAACTGGAATGACATGATGGACAAATTTTTGTCAGAATTCTTTCCTGCTTCAAAAGCAGCAAAATTGCAAAGTGATATAAATCATTTCAAACAAAAACTTAACGAAACCCTTTATGAAGCTTGGACCCGATTCAACAAAATGCTTAGGGTATGTCCTCAACACGGGTTGAATACATTCCAAAAAGTCCAAATATTCTATAAAGGAGTAAATGTTGCTACTAGAAAAAATATCGGTGTTGCAGCCGGTGGTTCGATAATGAAGAAAACACCAGAAGACGCTCACACAATCATTGCCGATATAGCAGCACATTCCCATAATTGGCATCAAGAGATAGAATTCTCTAGATCATCAACCGTTTCTAATATCGAAAGCAATGATGAAATTGCTTCTTTAAAAGTACAAATGGCAAATCAAGCAAGACAAATTGAGAAAGTAACCAAGGAAATGCATGCTATCAGGGTAGGATGTGAAATGTGCCAAGGCCTCCATCTTACTAGAGATTGTGATAAAACAACGATGGAAGAGCAAGCAAATTTCCTAGGTTACTTGCGAAAAGGTGAAATGAATTTCAACGATTTTCCAGCGATAGAAGCAAATAACCGAAAATATCCTCCAATTAACAACTATCAAGCAGGAGGACCTTCAGGTTTAAATAATAATAACTATCAAGGAGGAAATCCGGTTTACCAAAATAACCGAAATTTCCAAAATCAGAATCAAAATCAAAGAAATCCACCACCAGGTTACAATAACCTAAACAACCGAAATCAACCTCAACGAATTTATCAAAATAATTTCTAATACAATCAACCACAACCACAACCACAAGCACTTATACAACCACAACCCAAGAAGAAATCCGGTTTAAAAGATCTCTTAAGAGATTTTATGGTTAAGCACGAGCAAACTGCAGAAATTCAAACTCAACAAATTCGAAATCAACAAGCTACGATTCAGAATTTAGAAAGAGATGTTGGAAGGATCTCACAGTTACTATCAGAGAGGCCACAAGGTGCTCTCCCCTCAAATACTCAAGTGAATCCCAACAACAATCAAACAAGGAATGAGCATGTAAATGCTATAACTATTAGAAGTGGTTTAACTGTTAACCCAGAAACTAGTAAGACCTCAGAAGTTCCTTTATCTTCTTCTAGTTTACAAGAACCTGTTGATATAGATGAACATGTTGAGAAAGAACAAGAAAAAGATGATCCACCTGAGATCATATCAAAGAAAATTGAAGAACCACCATTGAAGGTGCACAAAGCACCTATTCCATACCCGAAAGCATTAAAGAAAGACAAACTCGCGAGCCAATATCAAAAAATTTCAGATATGATCAAGAAAATTAGCATTAACATGTCACTCGCGAAAGTTCTTAGGGGTATGCCAAATTATGGAAGGTTTATTAAGGATCTCATAGCCGATAAAGGTAAATATGAAGAAGTTTCAACCACATTCCTCAATGAGGAATGCTCAGCAATTTTGCAAAAGCAAAAGATGCCACCGAAACTTGGAGATCCTGGTAGTTTCATTATTCCGTGTCTGATGGGAGATTCAGTAATGTACGATGCATTAGCTGACTTAGGCGCAAGTATCAATCTTATGCCACACTCCTTATACTTAAAACTAAACCTATGCGATCTAAAACCAACTAGGAGGTGTATACGCCTAGCAGATAGAACTTTTAACTATCCTATTGGTATTGCCGAAAACCTACCAGTTAAAGTCAATCATTTAATCTTTCCTGCCGACTTCGTTGTTCTCGAAATGGAAGAAGATAGCAAGGTTACCCTAATTCTAGGGCGACCATTTTTAAATACCGCTGACGCAATTGTGCGTGTTAAAGACAAAAAGCTTAGTCTAGGTGTAGGGGAAGACAGAGTTACCCTAAACATAGATAAAGCTATGAAACAACCTATCTCTTCCGATGACGAATGTTATAAGGTAGATATTGTTGATTGTTGTGTCGAAAAAGAATTGCAAGAATTACTAAATGTCGACACCTCGAACTTCACCTCAATGAGTGAAGGTGATGAATTCGATGTAGAACTTGAACTTGACGAATTATTGAAAGTAGTAATCGATGAAGATTATTGTGAGGAAGAAACTCCCAAAGAAGATGAACCCTTTGAAGAAATTACCGATGGTAACAGGTTCCGAATAAAATCTTCCTTGGAAGAACCGCCAACCTTGGAGCTTAAAGAACTCCCGGAACATTTGGGGTATGCTTATCTCCAAGGTACATCACAATTACCTGTTATAATTTCATCAAAACTTTCCGATAACGAAAAGAGTAGGTTAATGTCCGTTCTAAAAACTCATAAGAAAGCAATTGCTTGGAAAACAACTGATATTCCAGGGATTAATCCAGCTTATTGTACTTATAAGATTCTAATGGAAGAAGATTTTAAACCCGTAGTACAAAGACAACGAAGGTTAAACCCTAACATGAAAGAAGTTGTCAAGAAGGAGGTTATCAATTTACTTAATGCCGGGTTAATATACCCTATATCCGATAGCCCGTGGGTTAGTCCTGTACAAGTAGTACCCAAGAAAGGAGGTACAACTGTCGTCCTTAATGATAAGAATGAACTCGTTCCTACAAGAACGGTCACTGGTTGGAGAGTCTGTATAGACTACCGTCGTTTAAACGACGCCACAAGGAAAGATCATTTCCCACTTCCTTATATTGACCAAATGCTAGAAAGTTTAGCGGGAAAAGAATATTATTGTTTCCTTGATGGATTCTCCAGTTATTTTCAAATTCCCATTGATCCAAAAGACCAAGACAAGACAACATTTACTTGTCCATTTGGTACATTCGCATATCGACGAATGCCGTTCGGATTATGCAACGCGCCAGGCACATTTCAAAGGTGTATGATGGCAATATTTCATGACATGATAGAAGGAAGTATGGAAGTCTTTATGGATGATTTCTCTGTTTTTGGAGACTCCTTCGATTCATGCCTTTCCAACCTCGAGCGAATGTTAATTCATTGTGAAGAATCAAATCTTGTTTTAAATTGGGAAAAATGCCACTTCATGGTGAAGGAAGGCATTGTTTTAGGACACAAGATTTCTCGAGATGGAATGGAAGTAGACAAAGCTAAGATCGATGTAATCTCAAAGCTTCCTCCTCCAACTAACGTTAAAGAAATTTGTAGTTTCTTAGGTCATGCGGGATTCTATCGACGATTCATAAAGGATTTTTCCAAAATTGCTCGACCCATGACTAAACTTCTCGAGAAAGACAGTACATTCGACTTCAATGACGAATGCTTACAAGCTTTCTCCATTCTAAAAAATAAACTTACGAATGCACCCATTATGGTATCACCCGACTGGTCCAAACCTTTCGAACTAATGTGTGATGCTAGTGATTTTGCGATGGGAGCTGTTTTAGGTCAACGTCAAGATAACAAATTTCAACCAATCTATTATGCAAGTAAAACACTTACAGGAGCTCAGTTGAATTACACGACTACTGAGAAGGAGCTTCTTGCTGTCATTTTTGCTTTCGATAAGTTTAGATCCTACTTAGTGTTATCTAAAACAATTGTTTATACCGATCATTCAGCCCTAAAGTACTTATTCAAAAAGCAAGATGCTAAACCTAGACTAATTCGTTGGATTCTTCTCCTACAAGAATTCGACATTGAAATTAAAGATAAAAAAGGAGCTGAAAATCTCGCTGCAGATCATTTATCCCGTCTTGAAAATCCTAACTTAGAAACACTCGACGAATCTGTTATTCACGATACTTTTTCGAACGAGTTCCTTATGAGAATTGAAATAGAAGAAGAAATTCCATGGTTTGCGGGCTATGCTAATTATCTAGCCGCAGGAATTCTTGTTAAAAATCAAACTTATCAGCAAAAGAAGAAATTCTTTGCTGATCTGAAGTTTTACTTTTGGGAAAGCCCTAACCTCTTTCGTATAGGGGCTGACCAAGTTATTCGTCGATGTGTATACGGCAAGAAAGCGCAACAAATTCTAGAGCACTGTCATGAAGGACCGGCTGGTTGACATTTCGGACCAAGCTATACAGCCAAAAAGGTTTTTGACTCAGGTTTTTACTGGCCTACAATTTTTAAAGATGCATACAATATGGTAAAAACTTGTGATTCTTGTCAAAGATCTGGAAATATATCCAAGAGAGACGAAATACCACAACAAGGCATCTTAGTATGCGAAGTATTCGACATATGGGGTATTGACTTCATGGGTCCATTCCCCGCTTCTAACAAAAGCAAATACATTCTCGTGGCAGTCGATTACGATTCTAAATGGGCTGAAGCAAAAGCCCTACCCACTAACGATGCTCGAGTTGTTGTCAGCTTTCTTAAAAATCTTTTCTCACGTTTTGGGATTCCAAAAGCATTAATCAGTGAACGTGGTACTCACTTTACAAATCAACTACTAGAGAAAGTGCTAAAAAAGTACGGAGTTAATCATCATTTTTCAACTTCTTACCACCCTCAAACGAGTGGTCAAGTTGAAAACATGAACAGAGGTCTTAAACGAATTTTAGAAAGAACGGTTAAAAATAATCCAAAAATCTGGCATCGAAAGCTAGATGATGCACTTTGGGCATTTAGAACTGCATTCAAAATGCCCATCGGTATTACACCTTTTCGGTTGATTTACGGTAAGGCGTGTCATCTACCTGTCGAAGTTGAACACAAGGCATACTGGGCTCTGAGAGAATGTAATACCGACCTTGTAAAAGCCGGAGAAAACCGATTCTTGCAACTGAATGAATTAGATGAATTAAGACTACAATCGTATGAAAACTCTAAAACATACAAGGAGAAAACTAAAAGATGGTACGATGCACGGTTAAAGGAAAAGAAAGAATTTGAACAAGGGGATAAAGTATTAGTATTCCAATCACGTTTTAAGTTTTCACCTGGGAAACTTAAATCCCGATGGACTGGACCATATATAATAAAACAAGTTTTTCCATCTGGATATGCAGAATTATATAGCAAAGACGGTGGAACTTTCAAAGTGAACGGTCATCGACTCAAATTATACTTTGAAGGGATCAATACTACGGAAAGAGACGAGATCACATTCTACCCTAAGGACAAGTAAATTCAGGGTAACTTTAAAGCTTGTTAACTCCATTCTTAAACTTTATTTTCATCTTTAAGAGTGGGGTTCATTTGGTCTTTCCCTAGCAGACACTAAAGAACTAGTCTTCTTCCTCCATTCTACCTTTTTATTTTCTTCTTTTCGTTTTTATTTATTGTTTATTTTCAAGATGCTCAATCAATATGTCTACAACCACTTCTTTTTAATGTGCGATAAAATTTTACCGAGAGATGTGGTGTTAGATATAAAGAGAAGATGCGATCAGGCGAGTAAAGAAATAAGGCAAGAACTTAACGAGAAAAATTATGCCAAAGGAAAATCAAAATTAGCTAAGAAACGTCGAGCACGTCATTTGGGCAAATGTGTAAAATGTGGAAAACCAGCTCATTATGGAAATTGTCCAAAGAACCAGACGGACTCTAATTTCGAGTACGTAACCTTATGCCGAGAAGGGCCTTTTAAATGTTCAAAGGAAAACCTCTTAAACCAACGAGGTTACGCCTACGAAGCCATGGGGGGGGGGGGAAATGGTACGACTCCACTATGAAGCAAATCGACGCGGTTTCACAATCTAAGTCTTTTTCTCGCCAATTGTGTTTTTGTGCATTTTTGTATTTTTGCGCATTTTTGTATTTTTGTGTGTTTATGATTTGGTGTGTTTTAGTTTGTTTGTTTGTTGTGATTTTATTAAAAAGGGTCTACCATTTAAAATTGATAAACCTTGAGTTTAACCTGTTTTCATTGAAAACGATAATGCTAAGTGTAATAACTGAATTGTCGTTCTTCAAATTGCACGCAATTTATTGTTGGATTCATAATATATCTTTTAAATGGTAAACCACCAAAAACAAAAGAAAAAAAATTAAAACTACTAAAAATATACTTTTCTATCAATAACCGTAAAAATATATAACTTATAAACCTTTATCGTGGGTAATGGTAGGTGTAACAACCGAGATTGTCTCTACCTAGTTGATAGAAAACAAAGTTTTAAGTTTGAAAATTAGTTAGTTTAAAAGTATATATATATATAAAAATAATAATAATAATAATATATAGAGTGTATTTTAAATTCATTTAATTTTTATTTTTCATGTACTTGTTTTTAATTCTAAATATTAATTTTCTTTATAAAAAAAAATTAAAAATAAAAAAATAAAAAAATTTAGAGTGTTTCATTTTCAAGTTGTTTTTGAAAAATATTAAAACTTTAACTTTTAAAGTATTAAATTATAAATTGATATTAAAAATTTATAAACGGATAAAGACTATGTATAACAACCAAAATTTCCGTTACATTAAATATAAATTTAAAATTGATATTTTGAAATTTAAGTACTTATAATGTTGAGAAAAAAAATATATATAAATATAATAAAAAAAAATTTTTAATAAATAAATAAGAATGTTTTTGTTTTTATTTTTATTTTCATAAAATATTAAAAACTTTAACTTTTAAATTATTAAATTTTATAAATTAATTTTTAAAATTTATAAACGGATAAAGACTAGGTATTAGAACCAAAATTTCCGTAGCAACACATATAAATTTATAAAAGAAATTTTAAAGTTTTAATTGATTATAAAGTTGAAAAGAAAAAAAAAAGACAGACCACTTACGCGAAACGTGTGACACACCACACGAAACGCGTAGATTTAATATCCACGTGAAACGCGTACATATACGCGAAACGCGTAAGGTTTAAAATCAGTCCAGATATCTGGTCGAATTCTTTTCTCTCCTTCACACATTATTATTGTTGTTTTTGCTTACTGAGAGGACGAAGGAGAAGCACAAAAATCACCAAAATCACACCCAAACACTAAATTAACACTATCAATCTCCTCCAATTCATCTACCTTTCAACATGCCGAGATTGGTAAGGGTCCTAAACCCGTTTTTACCACTTGTTTTTCAAGTTTTTCATTTATTATTTTTATGGCTTTAATCCGAATTAATGCATGATATTGTTGAATTTTGTTTGATTAATGCTATATCTATGTTGTTAGTGTGATGTTAAACCCGATTAGCATAAGAATTTGATGTTTAAATGGATTATTGAAAAATTAGGGTTTATGTAAATTGGGGAAATTGAAGAATTGCTATTAAATTGTGTTATTTTGGGTCTTTTTAGATATTTTTAAATGCTTTGACAGTAGTAGAAGCTTTGGATATGAGTTTGTTTGATTGATTTTGTGATTTTAATTTTCGTATAATTTGATAATTTTTTATAATTGTCATGAATCAAGTATAGATTGTGATGATGATTAGGAGCTGGATTATACGCAATGTGATTGAATTGGATTATATATGCTTAGCTCATTGCGTGTTTCCACTTTTGAATTATATTTTGTTTTTGAAACTTGATTTTTGATTAGGAATTTTTGATTTATTTTTGATTGTTTTAATTTGTTGTTAAGATATTGATTCATGTGGTGTTGAAACAAGCTTGTATGTCAAGGATAAATTCTTTGCTAACATTAACATACCCAATTGAGACGATTCTCTTGTTTTAAAATGTTATGCAGGGATTCTTTAGAATGAGAGCTGTTAACCAACAGCAAGGGGAAGAACAAGTAACCCCAGAAATGGAACAACAACTACAGAATCTACACCCAAACCTGAGATTTCCTGATGATGTACCTAACCGATTACAAAAGGTTAAGGACTTACTTTCTCTGGTCACTAGAAACATCTCTCTAGTATACGTTGTGGACTGGGCTCCTTTAGGACCACCAGTCAATTTAGATTTGCAAATAAATGGAATTTTAAACCAAAGTTTTACAAATGAATTTGGAATGACTTTGGTTTTTAATGATTTCGAGAGATTGTTTAGTTTAAATAGCCCTGTATACAGAGAATGGTGTTTAGAATTCTACTCTACCGTTAGAATAAGTTTACACCCAGAAAATATCGATGATATTAATTTTCTACAATTTAGGCTGGGTGGGGTAGATAGAGCAATGTCCCTAAGTGAAGTGACTACCGCATTAGGGATTTACACCGTAGACGAGATGATAGCTCCTGATTTTAGGGAATATATTTTTACAGGGGCTAGATATACAGGTAACTATAATTCTGGCATAGTTTGGCAATCTTTCACTAATAGAAATACATATGAGCCAGGCCAGGAATCTTATCTAAGAATCACTGATGTTCGCTTCAGAATAATTCATAAGTTTATAGCGAACACAATAAACCAAAGGTCGTTTAATAATACAGATAAAATTAATTATATTGACCTTTGGTACTTGGATGCGATCAGAGATAGGGATACATTTATTAGTATACCCTATGGAGTTGCTTACTTTTTGGCCCATGTTGGTAAGGGCGCTCGAGGGACGCATGTCGGGGGGTCACTATATCACGTGTCTAGGAAGCTGATTCGGACTCGACCCGAGTGAATCAGAACCTCCAATCCAACCGGTAAATCAAGCGGTTAAAACTTTAGGATTGGACGTGTATAGGACGGCTAAGGCCATACAAGTGAGGGGCGGGGTTATTAGTTTGAGACAGCAAGAAGTTGTCGTTCACGCTCCTATGGAGGAGGATGAGGAACCCGCTAGGGAAACTAGGAAGAGACGAAGACAGCCAGATGAGGCTAGTACGTCTAATGTAGGTGTTTCTGATTTCGATATGCTACAAAATTCATTTAATTCATTGAGTTTAGATTTAACGAACTCGTATGATAATTGGGGACGGAGATCAAAAGAACAATACACTAGTTTGTCTAGGCAAATAGGGGAAATTAGGCATACCCAACTGGCCCAGGATAATATGTTAGAAAACATCCGCTACGATCAGAGGGGCCAGGGAGCACAGTTAGAGTGGGCGCATCATCAGGCTTATTTATACGCAGCTAACCCACAACATTACGCACCCTCAGCTTTTCCATCATACCCCCAGTGGCAAGAACACGGTGACCCTCTACCTCCACCTTATGATCCCAACGCTGCCCTAGCCGCGAGTCAGGAAGCCTATAGGCGTTTTTACGAGGAACAACGCCTAAACGAACAATGGTAGCAACAGGAGCGAGAACAGGAAGATCAGGGAGGCCCTGCGTGGTCATTTTTCTAGTTTTTCTTTTTATTTTTAGAATTATTTATTTTGTATTTGTTTGTATAAAATGATTTTTATAGTGTGTTAATTTATTCTTATCTTTATTTATCTTTACAAAAGCTTTAGTGTGGGGTAAAATTTTTGTACTACTAAAGTACAACCCCATCTCGTTTGTGATTGACATATTTGTTGACAGGTACTTACGATGATGAGATTCGACATAGCGAAACACGAAAGTATTATTGTGACAAAACGGATTGGATATGTTCATAGGATAAGCATTTTACAATGTCCAATTACTTAACAAAGGAAGTTCTATATACTGTACACTTTTTGTCCTCTCAAATTTATATATTTAATCTGATTTTATGTAATGAGGGCATTACATAATCTTAAGTGTGGGGTGGGAGTATATAAATTCTCGAGAACTTATAATTTAGTGGTTTTTATGAAAAATTTTTACAATTTTTAAACAAATATAACTAATCAATTTTTAAGGTAATTACGAGCAATTAAAGATTAGGTGTCAAAAACCGAAATTATTGTCTCCATACATTAAAAATACATAAGTTTATTTGATTGAAATATATAAAAGAAAACCAAGTATAACAGAATTTATAAACTCTATATGTTTAGAACTATTTATCACATGTTTCTATGAAGTATTGCAGATATCATCGCTTTGGAATGTATAAACCTGAATATCTCGTTAAGGAAGTAAAGTCTTCCAAAAATGACACACTTGTAAACTTATGTTAGAAGATGTAGTCCAGAACAGCTGTAGGTTGACGAAAAATCTTGAAAAGTCATCTCTATCATCGGCTGTAAATCCACCTCACCTCATGATAATGCTAAAAACGAACATATATTTCATAGCATTATTCCTCAAGAAAGACAAGCTTTTAGTTGCAATTGTTCTATTTACAATTGATATTCGTTTAAATAATAAAAGGTGAAGACAAAAGACAGATTCGACGAATTGAAGACGCAAACGACCAAAAAGCTCAAAAGTACAAAAGACAATCAAAAAGGTTCCAATTATTGATAAGAAACGTCTCGAAATTACAAGAGTACAAGATTAAAAACGCAAAGTACAAGATATTAAATTGTACGCAAGGACGTTCCGAAATCCGGAACCGGGACCAGAGTCAACTCTCAACACTCGACGCAACGACTAAAAATTACAAGTTAACTATGTATATAAATATAATATAATATATAATTAATTATATTAATTATATATATATTATATTTATAAATAAAAACCGTCGGCAGAGAAAGACTCCAAAGTGTGAGCTGTATTTTCATTCTCCGCGACTCGCGGAGTTTGAAGGCCAAAAGGGCCGCGAGTCGCGGAGCCCCAATTTCAGAAACTTCCTATAAAAGCAAACGAATTCTGATCGAAGAAAAAAACCCAAAAAAATATATCCATCTCTCTATCTATATCGTATATATTTATATTTATATTTTAATTTTAATTTTAATTTTAATTATAATTCTAATAATAAGGGTATGTTAGCGAATGTTGTAAGGGTGTAAGTCGAAATTCTGTCCGTGTAACGCTACGCTATTTTTAATCATTGTAAGTTATGTTCAACCTTTTTATATTAATGTCTCGTAGCTAAGTTATTATTATGCTTATTTAAAACGAAGTAATCATGATGTTGGGCTAATTACTAAAATTGGGTAATTGGGCTTTGTACCATAATTGGGGTTTGGACAAAAGAACGACACTTGTGGAAATTAGACTATGGGCTATTAATGGGCTTTATATTTGTTTAACTAAATGATAGTTTGTTAATGTTAATATAAAGATTTACAATTGGGCGTCCCTATAAATTACCATATACACTCAATCGGACACGATGGGCGGGGTATTTATATGTACGAATAATCGTTCATTTAACCGGACACGGGAATGGATTAATAGCCACTAGAATAATTAAAACAGGGGTAAAATCACATTCAAGGGTAATTGGTGTAATTGTTAACAAAGTAGTAAAACCTTGGTTTACACGCAGTCGATAACCTGGTGTATTCATTAAACAAAGTATTAAAACCTTGTTACAATTCGAATCCCCAATTAGTTGGAATATTTAACTTCGGGTGTAAGAATAATTTGACGAGGACACTCGCACTTTATATTTATGACTGATGGACTGTTATGGACAAAAACCAGACGGACATATTAAATAATCCAGGACAAAGGACAATTAACCCATGGGCATAAAACTAAAATCAACACGTCGAACATCATGATTACGGAAGTTTAAATAAGCATAATTCTTTTATTTCATATTTAATTTCCTTTATTTTATATTTAATTGCACTTCTAATTATCGCATTTTTATTGTTATTTTATTGCACTTTTATTATTCGAAATTTCATTATCGTTATTTACTTTACGCTTTAATTTAAGTCTTGTATTTATTTTTAATATTTTACATTAGGTTTTAACTGCGACTAAAGTTTTAAAATCGACAAACCGGTCATTAAACGGTAAAAACCCCCTTTTTATAATAATAATATTACTTATATATATATTTGTATTTTTATAAAAGTAAACTAATATAGCGTTGAGCTTTGTTTAAAGATTTCCCTGTGGAACGAACCGGACTTACTAAAAACTACACTACTTTACGATTAGGTACACTGCCTATAAGTGTTGTAGCAAGGTTTAAGTATATCCATTCTATAAATAAATAAATATCTTGTGTAAAATTGTATCGTATTTAATAGTTTTTCCTTGTAAAAATTAATAGTATTTTATACCCCTCTGCTTTGACATCACCTCAGCATCAAACAGGGTTTTTGGTGGTCAGACTTATCCTAACCATGAGATGGATCTGTCTCGTACAATGGGGGGGCACATTGCAAATTAGCTTTTAAGACTAATGAATCTAATCCCCAGATGGATGATCTCCGTAAAGATCAACCGCATCTATGTTTGACCGCGGTCAACATACATATGCCATAACAAATTGAGGTGTGCAAACTCATGGTTCACCGATGATATTTGGACACGATATAATTTTATTCTAAAACTTGTGCTATTTTATGAATTATATTGTGTAAAACCATTTTTAGGACATTCGGTTTCAAGTTCCATGATACTTCAATTATGGGGGCGGATAGCTTGCTAATCGCCGACTGAGACTTCAGTTTTCAGTTACCCTCAACCGGAATTTGAGGTTAAAACCGGAAAATGTGCCTAGTGTAAAAACTAGCATGCAATTTTATAAAATCTTAAAACGTTTTCATAAGGTCCAATTTTCCCTAAGGATCCAAATTTTTAAACCTTAATCACGAGTTTCAACTTTGTTTCTGTTGTCAGAATTTCATTTCCTGATGATGTACCTAACCGATTACAAAAGGTTAAGGACTTACTTTCTCTGGTCACTAGAAACATCTCTCCAGTATACGTTGTGGACTGGGCTCCTTTAGGACCACCAGTCAATTTAGATTTGCAAATAAAGGGAATTTTAAACCAAAGTTTTACAAATGAATTTGGAATGACTTTGGTTTTTAATGATTTTGAGAGATTGTTTAGTTTAAATAGCCCTGTATACAGAGAATGGTGTTTAGAATTCTACTCTACCGTTAGAATAAGTTTACACCCAGAAAATATCGATGATATTAATTTTCTACAATTTAGGCTGGGTGGGGTAGATAGAGCAATGTCCCTAAGTGACGTGACTACCGCATTAGGGATTTACACCGTAGACGAGATGATAGCTCCCGATTTTAGGGAATATATTTTTACAGGGGCTAGATATACAGGTAACTATAATTCTGGCATAGTTTGGCAATCTTTCACTAATAGAAATACATATGAGCCAGGCCAGGAATCTTATCTAAGGATCACTGATGTTCGCTTCAGAATAATTCATAAGTTTATAGCGAACACAATAAACCAAAGGTCGTTTAATAATACAGATAAAATTAATTATATTGACCTTTGGTACTTGGATGCGATCAGAGATAGGGATACATTTATTAGTATACCCTATGGAGTTGCTTACTTTTTGGCCCATGTTGGTAAGGGCGCTCGAGGGACGAGTGACATGTCGGGGGGTCACTATATCACGTGTCTAGGAAGCTGGTTCGGACTCGACCCGAGTGAATCAGAACCTCCAATCCAACCGGTAAATCAAGCGGTTAAAACTTTAGGATTGGACGTGTATAGGACGGCTAAGGCCATACAAGTGAGGGGCGGGGTTATTAGTTTGAGACGGCAAGAAGTTGTCGCTCACGCTCCTATGGAGGAGGATGAGGAACCCGCTAGGGAAACTAGGAGGAGACGAAGACAGCCAGATGAGGCTAGTACGTCTAATGTAGGTGTTTCTGATTTCGATATGCTACAAAATTCATTTAATTCATTGAGTTTAGATTTAACGAACTCGTATGATAATTGGGGACGGAGATCAAAAGAACAATACAGTAGTTTGTCTAGGCAAATAGGGGAAATTAGGCATACCCAACTGGCCCAGGATAATATGTTAGAAAATATCCGCTACGATCAGAGGGGCCAGGGAGCACAGTTAGAGTGGGCGCATCATCAGGCTTATTTATACGCAGCTAACCCACCACATTACGCACCCTCAGCTTTTCCATCATACCCCCAGTGGCAAGAACACGGTGACCCTCTACCTCCACCTTATGATCCCAACGCTGCCCTAGCCGCGAGTCAGGAAGCCTATAGGCGTTTTTACGAGGAACAACGCCTAAACGAACAACGGAAGCAACAGGAGCGAGAACAGGACGATCAGGGAGGCCCTGCGTGGTCATTTTTCTAGTTTTTCTTTTTATTTTTAGAATTATTTATTTTGTATTTGTTTGTATAAAATGATTTTTATGGTGTGTTATTCTTATCTTTATTTATCTTTACAAAAACTTTAGTGTGGGGTAAAATTTTTGTACTACTAAAGTACAACCCCATCTCGTTTGTGATTGACATATTTGTTGACAGGTACATACGATGATGAGATTCGACATAGCGAAACACGAAAGTATTATTGTGACAAAAAGGATTGGATATGTTCATACGATAAGCATTTTACAATGTCCAATTACTTAACAAAGGAAGTTCTATATACTGTACACTTTTTGTCCTCTCAAATTTATATATTTAATCTGATTTTATGTAATGAGGGCATTACATAATCTTAAGTGTGGGGTGGGAGTATATAAATTCTCGAGAACTTATAATTTATTGGTTTTTATGAAAATTTTTTACAATTTTTAAACAAATATAACTAATCAATTTTTAAGGTAATTACGAGCAATTAAAGATTAGGTGTCAAAAACCGAAATTATTGTCTCCATACATTAAAAATACATAAGTTTATTTGATTGAAATATATAAAAGAAAACCAAGTATAACAGAATTTATAAACTCTATATGTTTAGTACTATTTATCACATGTTTCTATGAAGTATTGCAGATATCATCGCTTTGGAATGTATAAACCTGAATATCTCGTTAAGGAAGTAAAGTCTTCCAAAAATGACACACTTGTTAACTTATGTTAGAAGATGTAGTCCAGAACAGCTGTAGGTTGACGAAAAATCTTGAAAAGTCATCTCTATCATCGGCTGTAAATCCACCTCACCTCAGCATCAAACAGGGTTTTTGGTGGTCAGACTTATCCTAACCATGAGATGGATCTGTCTCGTACAATGGGGGGGGCACATTGCAAATTAGCTTTTAAGACTAATGAATCTAATCCCCAGATGAATGATCTCCGTAAAGATCAACCGAATCTATGTTTGACCGCGCTCAACATACATATGCCATAACAAATTGAGGTGTGCAAACTCATGGTTCACCGATGATATTTGGACACGATATAATTTTATTCTAAAACTTGTGCTATTTTATGAATTATATTGTGTAAAACCATTTTTAGGACATTCGGTTTCAAGTTCCATGATACTTCAATTATGGGGGCGGATAGCTTGCTAATCGCCGACTGAGACTTCGGTTTTCAGTTACCCTCATCCGGAATTTGAGGTTAAAACCGGAAAACGTGTCTAGTGTAAAAACTAGCATGCAATTTTATAAAATCTTAAAACGTTTTCATAAGGTCCAATTTTCCCTAAGGATCCAAATTTTTAAACCTTAATCACGAGTTTCAACTTTGTTTATGTTGTCAGAATTTCATTTCATGTGGTGTGCGTGTGATTCAATAAAAATTGTGTAGTGTTTCCAACTTATTCCATACAGCGTGTGTTTCATTTCGTGTAGCGTGTGTTGTGTGATTTAATGTTCGATAAAGAAAAATATGTAATGTTCCGATTCTATTTAGAAGATGTAATTGCTTGAGGACAAGCAACGTTCAAGTGTAGGGTATTTTGATATTGCTTTAAACATACATATTATTCGACGCAATATCATTTATATTTCATAGGTTTTTACTGTTTACTAAGACATTCAAATGTATAAATCACGAGAAAACAACAAAAGTTAACGCGAGCTTGCTGTTTGAAGAAACGACGATAAAACAACAATAAACGATGGATTTAAACCAATTACATATCAAGATAACGTTTACCCAAACGCAAGTTCAAGATGAGCGAAGAAAAAAAGAGTTCAAATGAAAAGGTCCAAATCGATAAACGTCAACGCGGGATCAAAAGAGAACAAAACATAAAATAAAAACAAAGAAAACTGTCGGCTGTTCTTACGCGAATCGTGTAGCTACCTACGCGAAACGCGTAGTAATTATCTCTTACGCGGATCGTGTGGACTCCTACGCAGAACGCGTAATATCTTGACCAGATTCAGATTCAAATGTGTATGGGACGGTGGCTTTTGTATTTTATATGGATTCTTTTTTTTAGTGGTACAGCAAGAAAGCAAGGATACAATCATTCCACCTACTACATCATCAACGTATAATACGGAGTACACATATACAGATCAAGAGATAGACACATTTTAAAAAGAGAGCAGAGAGCAAGAGAGATATTACAAAATTATTACTGTCTTTGTATTTTCAAGTAATCTGTATTATTTTCAGTTTCAAGGTTCAATAATTAGGATAGTTTCAAATATCAAGGGTGTATTGTTCGTGATTAAGGGTATTATTGTACGCGCAAAAGGGGTGTTATTATTGTAATTTTCTACCATTGAAGTTAATGAAAGTGAAGAATTTTTAGTAAGTATATTCTGTTTAAATTATCGTTATCAGTTTTTATCATTATTATTATGTTTGTTTATTTATATTTTTATGTTTCCCTTAGTATAATGAGTAGCTAATTTTCCTAGTGTTTGCTTCGATGTAGAGCCCCTAGTGAAATGGATTGTTATTATTTGTAAAAAAATTAAAATGTAACTTTAGTATTTTTAACATTGAGCCTAATTGAAAGAACCATTATTATGTATTTGGATGTTTAACCCTTGTCACTTAATTTGTTAGATTAAAATAACGAAAGTTATTTTTATTTATATAAATTAAGCTTCAACATTAAAAGTGATCTAGACGAACTTATAACTAATTTACTAACACTAAATTAAAAGTAAGGTTCGGTGGTTTGGGTAATATCACGAGTCATATAATAATGAAATTATAAAAAGGGAAACCGTTATGATTTGGGTTTTGGCGAAGGTCAAAACTGGGTTGGGTCTCAATTTAAATACTTAAGAACTAGTAACTATCTAAATATAATCCAATGAAAATTAGATTTAATTTAGTTAGTCAAAACTTATTATTTATTCGAAAGGAAAATATAAGTTTTATACTAAACATTTTAAATAGGGCTTAAACTCAAAAACACTCCATGGATCTGGAGGTGATACATTTAAGTAAACACTCCCATTTTATATATTGTAAAATTATTATAATAATTATTATTATTTAAGTATTATTAATTACAGCACTAAAATATAAATATTTATATCAAAATACTTGAATTTGTACCAGAACTGTTTGTCACATCGATTATAACATACGCGGATCGCGTATATCTCTACACGATACGCGTACGATTTAAAACATACGCGAAACGCGTATTATACTACGCGAAACGCGTAAGTACAAATACGGGTACTGTACGAACTAGGTTAAAAATCTAGGGTTTTAATTATTTTATTATTATATTTAAGTTGTTAATTTATAATTATTATAATTTATAATTAGTAATTAGTTTATAACTAGTTAAATATTATAATTCCTATTAAATTATATTAATTTAGTTAAAATATGTTATTTAGTTAATTTAAATAAATTTATATTATAATTGCTCAAAACAAAATTCTAAACAATTAGTTTTATTAAAAAGTTATCATTTTATTAATTATCATTTAGTAATAAACTTATTAGTATGATTTCAATTAATTCACTTTTAAATTAATAATTATAAATAATGTATTCGTATAAATTAATAAGTAGTTCAATTAAATTAGGATTAAATTATATTTTATTATTATTATGTAGTATTATCATTTCCTAATCCAAAACCCCCTTAAAATAAGTTTAACTTCAAAGACTATTAAAAACCATTGAACACTGTCTCCCTGTGGAACGAACCGGATTTACCGACAAACTAAACTACGCGGATAGGATTAGTTGCCTATATGTGTGAAATCAACCTAAAATCATTAAAATATCACATATACAATAAATCAATTCATGTAACAAAATAACTCAAATCCGTTCATAAATAAAGGTACGGTTTCACCACATCAGTCCTCAACCTAAGTCAATGGTTACTAGGTCAGTAAATTGTCCCTAAAAGTTTAAAAGTAAATAAATTAAGTCTTAAGTGTCATCATCATCATCATCATCATTTGTAAAAGCTAAAGTAAGTTTTCAACAAGTATAGCGATCGAAACAAAAGGCTGACTTCGGACAACTTCTACAACCTCTATACAAAACGAAAAGACGTGTGGTCAGTGGCCAAGGCTCCGTATGTGAGTCCTCTAATCGCTATCCAATTCTCAGATCCTAACTCAATGTCGTTTGACTGTGGCGACGGTTCAAGCGCGAGTAGGTCAGAATTTTCAGCACGTCGTTACAAAGGCGTAGTGATTTTTGGAAGGCTATAAATCCTAAACCGTATATCGGATTTAAGCGAGTCCTAAATGAAAAGTCATCTACTCGAACCAAAATATCTGAAAATTAATTTTCCAGAAGTCTCAGGTGTGACAACCCGGAAATTTCCAACCAAATTTAAACTTTATTCGTATATGATTTTGACACGATAAGCAAAGTCTGTAATGTTGAGTCTCGAAAATTTTAGAACTATATTCATGTAATCAATTACCCTTTGACTATTTCCGACGATTCACGAACAATTTTTTGTGTATATATATATATATATATTGATAATTATGATTATATGATAATGAATATATAAAATAAATAAATAATAAATATTTATCATATGTTATAATATAATATGTAATATTAATAATTACAAGTATATTGTTGTAATATTATTATTATTACTTTTATTATTACTAATATCAATATCAGTATCAGTAATATTGTTAAGGAAATATGTAACTTGTTATATCTTCATTATTATCAGATATTATTATTATTATTATTAAAATATATAAAAATTCAATAAATAATATTATATAATATGTTATATAGTTATATTATATAATCTAAAATATGTAATACTAGTATATATTAAATATAGTAGTTATAATAATATTTTTATTACTTTTAATTTTAAAAATCAATACTAGTGTTATTAATATTATTATTTTATATAGATATGAAATAATATACATCTAATTTGTTATCTTTACTAATAATACTTATTATTATTAACATTATTATCATTATAATTTTGATTATGATTATTTATTATTATTATAATATTTATCAATATTAATACTATTATTAATATCAATAATATTAACATAGTTATTATTATTAGATATTATTACCATTATCATTAAGGATTATTATTATTTATGTAAATTATTATTATTATCATAATTATGAGAAAATAATATAAATTATTATATTTAGCATTAATAATATTATTAATATCTTTTTAGTATTATTTGATAATATTAATAATATTATTATTGATTCTATTTTTAATATAATTAAATTTTAATTAATTATAATTAATAATTAGAACATACGATTACAGGATCCAAATTTGTTTTGAAATTCAATCCAACTATGTTTGATTTTTGTTGCTATCTCCAGTTTGTTACACATCAACATCGATCGTACCAATCTATTTACCTTACAGCTCGATATTTTTATTTTTTTTTGTTTTTGTTCCTGATTGAATTAAACCCTGCCGATGTCAATTAGCTATAAGACAAGCGATTATTCTGTATTCTTGATAAAACTCAATCAACATTACACTCTCAATATCAATTACCATCTCATTCAACAACTATTAGTTAATGAATTAAACAGAAAAGCCAAAAACACTGCCGTGTACTCTGTTCTTGAAATTGGGATTTGAAAAGCTTGATTTTGAAAATAAATCTCAAAATGTAATATTGCAGTTATCTTATAAATCCTTCATTAAAACTATCTGGAAAGTTTCAACTTCCAATTTTTCATATCGAATTCGAATTTGAGAGTCAAAGTTTGATTTCAAAATGTCAAAATATTTGTTCATCGTTAAATTCGAGCTGGTTTTGATGTTTTAAGTTTAATTGATGAACCAGATAGTTTCTAATAATGATTTAGCATCTTTTTCGTGTTGAAATCATGGTCTAAAATGTTCTTAATTCCAAAATCAATTCTTGAGTTCTTGGGAAGTTTTTATCGAGCTGTACAGCTCTTTTAATTTTTTTTTACTAAATTAATTACTCGCTAATGTTTTCTGTATTACTTTCAAATCCTAAAATTTATGTATCTAGTAGCTATTAAGGGGATTTGATTCCTGGTTGAATTATCGATCTATTGAAGAAGAAACAGAAATAAATAACTCAGGTTAAGAATAAAAGGACTGGTTTTAAATCAGAAAAGCTTGATGGTTCAGTTGGTTAAGTGTGTTTGTGTGTTAACGGGAGGTCACGGGTTCAAGCCCGGGTGTTGGCATTCTTTTTAAAATCGTGTTCTTTTAAAGGTAGTCCCATTTTTTTATATTATTATTATTATTATTATTATTATTATTATTATTATTATTATTATTATTATTATTATTATTATTATTATTATAAGTGATATTGTTATGCTCATAATTATTATTGTTATTATTATGATTGTTATTATTATTGTTATTAGTAGTATTATAGTTATTATTATCAATATTATTACTAATAAAAGTATCAGTTACAATTTATTATTACTATCATGATTATAATTACAATTAGGATTATTATTATTAATAATACTAATATTATTATCACTAGCATGTATTATTATTTAGGAGTATTGTTATTATTATCATTTTGGTTATCATTATGTAATATCATTAAGTATTAATAGTATTATTATTATTATCCTTGATATAAGTATGATTATTATTGTTATTACAAAAATAACACCAAATATTATTATTATCATTAATATTAGTATTAGTATCAAGTTATTGTTATTTTTATTATTATTATTATTATTATTATTATTATTATTATTATTATTATTATTATTATTATTATTATTATTATTAATATTATTATTAATAACATAAGTATCATTTAATGAACTACTACTAAAATTATTATCTTTAGTAATAAAATGGTTATTTTTATAGTTATTATTAATATCAGTATTATTACTGTTATCATTAATACTAGAATTATCATTAATTTTTAAATCTATCATTTTATTAAAACTAGTATTATTATTAAGAATATTATTAGTAGTATCATTATTATTAATATTATAAGTATCATTAAGATTATCATTTTATATAAAATTTTCCTAATTATTATTATTATTATCAAATCTAATAGTATTATTACCTTTATTTAACTAGTAAATGATATTTATATAACAATATACTTAATACACATCATAAAACTATATTAATATCTTATTTATTAAAATATATAAAATGAATATACTTAATAAGATATATAGTTTATTAATATAAAAAGTATATCACTAATAATAATGTATATATTTGTCTGATTACAAGTATATGTTTTGATATATATACAAATGATATAGGTTCATGAATCCAAGGCCAACCCTACACTTGTTCAATGTCGTCATATGTTTTTTTACTACAAAATACAGTAAAGTGAGTTTCATTTGCTCCCTTTTTAAACGCTTTTGCAATATATATTTTTGGGACTGAGAATACATGCGCTGCTTTTATAACTGTTTTACGAAATAGACACAAGTAATCGAAACTACATTCTATGGTTGAATTATTAAATCGAATATGCCTCTTTTAGCTTGGTAGCCTAAGAATTAGGGAAATGGCCCCTAATTGACGCGAATCCTAAAGGTAGATCTACGGGAACAAACAACCCCCATTCTGGAATTTGGAATGCTTTAGTACTTCGAGTTTATCATGTCCGATGGGTGTCCCGGAATGATGGGGATATTCTATATGCATCTTGTTAAGGTCGGTTACCAGGTGTTCACTATATGAATGATTTTTATCTCTATGCAGTTTGCGAAATGCCTGATACGAGATGTGTATTTATGGAATTAAAATCTTGTGGTCTATTAAAATTATGAAAATGATTGATTACAATAAAGCTATGAACTCACCAACCTTTTGGTTGACACTTGAAAGCATTTTATTCTCAGGTATTAAAGAAACATTCCGCTGTGCATTTGCTCATATTAGAGATATTACTTGGAGTCATTCATGACATATTTCAAAAGACGTTGCATTCGAGTTGTCGAGTTCATCAAGATTATTACTAAGTCAATTATAGTTGGATATATTACGAAATGGTATGCATGCCATCAACTGTTGATGTAATAAAAGTTTGTCTTTTAAAAATGAATGCAATATTTGTAAAATGCATCATATAGAGGTCAAGTACCTCGCGATGTAACCAAATGTAATGTATTCGTCCAGATGAATTAGGACGGGTCATTAGAGTTGGTATCAGAGCGGTGGTCTTAGCGAACTAGGTCTTGCATTAGTGTGTCTAACTGATAGTTGTTTAGATGCATTAGTGGGTCTGGACTTCGACCGTGTCTGCATGTCAAAAGTTTTGCTTATCATTTCGTGTCGAAATTCATCAACTTATTATCCTTAGGGAATCACTTGCTTATCATCTTAAGTCTAGACACGTCTTACTGCATTTAGTGCATCGATAGTGTATAGACAAAATTCATATCTTAGCGTATCTGTTACTATAGACCTTTCCTGACAGCTTCCGTAGATTCCTCCGTAACTTATGAGATTTTAGTATTATATATGCATATGTAATTTATGTATTGCAGGGTACTAATCTACATCCTATAATCTATTTCTTATCGAAAATCCTTCATATGATCGTACGAGATGAATCCCTCAACCAGTTCGAATTCCTCGGATTCCGACAGCTATTCCGATATGTAGTTTCACCTAAGCTCCAGAAGCAACATCACCAGAATGGATCAGCCATTCAGCCATCCCCAATTCATCTGATGGGTTCGTAGTCTACTTAATCATGGGAGACAAGAAGAAGGTGATCCCTTCCACCCACCACATTTCCCTCTTGGCAAAGAACCTGAATCACTTACCGGCGAACCTATCCAAAACATCATTTTCAACCTCATTTCTAGGGTAGCTTGACACGATTATATTCTATCTAC
This sequence comes from Rutidosis leptorrhynchoides, assembly GCF_046630445.1. Lineage (NCBI taxonomy): Eukaryota > Viridiplantae > Streptophyta > Magnoliopsida > Asterales > Asteraceae > Rutidosis > Rutidosis leptorrhynchoides. The sequence goes on along the minus strand of NC_092341.1, from coordinate 367,075,743 downwards.
AGTTCTAAACCTTATTCATCTGCTTGTTCCGACCGACAATCATCCTGGAGTAATGGAAGAAGTCAACGAGCTTCGCGCTCAAGTAATTAATTTGGAGAATATGGTACAAAACTTACCAGCTTCAACAACATCACCAGCACCAACAGTACCATTAGTAACAGCACCAGTACCATCAAAAATCCACGTCTCAACATCTCATTATGTACCTCGAGCATAATTATCGTTCTACGTATCATTCTACATCAATTATCTTCGTTCTTCATGGCGATTATGTATTCTCTAATGTTTTAGAGATTATGTATTCTAGTTTTGACGATAAACCAGATGAGTTTAATACTATATTAACTCATTAAATCCATGATTACATCTGAAGAAAATATATATGTATATATGTTTTCATAAAGATTGTAATTAAAAATTCTTTTGTACAAAATGTTAATGGTGAAGATATTTTAACGGGTAGGTAATACTCAAGAAATATTTAAATTTCACATTAATAAGTTACACTGTACATTCTTCCAATTTGATTCAACAGTTATTTACTATCCTACTTACATCCACAGATATACGAATCCGTTCACCACAGAATAATCATTTTCATTCAATTTTATATTTGGATTTTGACCTATCAGAATCCAACAAGTGGCATAATGAAGAAAACATTGGACAAAATAAAATTTGTTAGAAACAAACAAATTAATTATGAGAAATTTTGATAAGAATCCACGCTAACTATTCCTAGCTAAATGTTCCTAGGTAACTGTTAATTCCATATTACATTTTATTTATCGCAATTTATTTATCGTAATTTATATTCTCGCAATTTAATTTATCGTCATTTAATTTCTGCTATTTATTTTACGCACTTTAAATATTGGGACATGTATACAAGGTTTTGACATATCATATCCACGCATCTATATATATTATTCGGAATAACCATAGACACTCTATATGCTGTAATGCTTGAGTTCGCTATACAGGGTTGAGGTTGATTCTATAATAATATATATACTTTGAGTTGTGATTGAGTCTGAGACATGTACACGGGTCACGATACGTATTAATTAATTCGAATATTATATATTAAATTATATACGAATTATTGGACTGCTAACTGTGGACTATCGACTGTGGATTAATAACATTGGACAATTAAAATGAATTAAAATATTGATTATAACATATGAAACTAAACAATTCTTTAAGTCTGCCACTTGATTTCATCTTAAACCTCATTTGTATCTTGACAATTCCAATCTGTGTACAAACTTTTCATGATTTTTAAAAACACCTCAATCGAGAGGATGAACCAACCATAACTTCAGATACGGAAGAAAAGATTTATGCACATAATTATGCACCTGAAAAACTCTCGAAAACTGAGTGAACATTTAACACGTAGCAGTACTAATTCCTTTAGTGTTATTATTACCCAAAATAACTTGGTAATCCCTTTTAAAATAGCAAATTTTATCACAGCTCCAGCAAATCAACATCCACTTTTCATTCGAAACAACCTTACTATAACTTTGATATATGTGTGCCGGGGAACCTTTTATATTCAACCATATTACCATCAGCGTTTAATCATCTAAAAACACAATTCACCTGAAACCACCTCGGATTGATAACCGATGATTCAGTTATGGTAGCATTAGATGCAGAGGAAACAGTAAAATTATAGATGGTCTAAACAGCCAAAAGTTTGATAAAAAAGAATGGAAGGTTGGAAACACCCAATAGAAAAATTAGTACCGAAAAGCGGATTATGCGAAACTATGAAGGAAGCCGTGGACAAATCACAAAGAATAAACCTGCCTTCAAAGAATCCAAATGATTCAGTATCTGCTGAATTCATTAACGAATACCTTACTCCAGACTCTAAATCTTTACGGATAAATCTTCATCATCATCCATCGATATTAGAAATTCTAAGATATCATCATATCTTTCATTATAAATATCCTCCATATTTCTGAAGATATTTCCATAATTATTCTTATCTGAAATCATTTACCTCTTCGCGCTATCTGCATTACATCATAAAAGAAATTATTTTAATTTCTAAATTCTGAAACCTTCGAGTTTAAAATACGAATGATTTTGAAGTAGTGTTGGGAACTGAAGCATGAGTTAGTATAATATAATGACACTTGATCAACGTGATTATATTACAGTAATTCATGCTGAGTTTCTAAATGGAACGTGATGATTCACAGATCATAACGTCATCATGTGCCATGTTACACGACTCTGGTATTCTATTTAACCTCTAAAAATATCAAGAAAATATTTTCTTGATGATTCGGTCTTTTTCCAGGATATTCTGGTAATTTGACAAATCAAGATCGTGCCATTACGATTTTCTTCTTAGAACATTAACTATGTTCATTCCGAGATTCATATCTATGAATTCTGGACCATTACATACGGTGTGTCATAACCCGTCCTTAACCGTAAGAACGTGTTAGATAACGTATGATTTCATTGCGAGGTATTGACCTCTATATGCGACATTTTTAAAAGAAAAACTGCATATATTATACATTACAAACCATGATTCTTATTTTTGATACAAGCTTTGGACGAAATAAAGATGATTATCGTTTAGCGATAATCTTCGACTTACAAACTTTACAAATGATGATAACAACACGATTTCTAGCATATTTTACAACACAAGTTCTTGGATATGCAGTCTTATTTTTGACACAAATATGCGTACGCAAGATCCTGCTCAAATTCAACATAATGCAGCGGAAACTTCTAATTATCACCTGAGAATAAACATGTTTAAAACGTCAACATAAAGTTGGTGAGATATAGGTTTAGTGCCGGCAGCAATATATATATAGACCACAAGATTTCGTATATAAACAGTTTAATAAAAATATTCTAAGTGGTTGAGCACTTGGTAACCATACTTAACAATTAATCACGTCGCATATTCCCTTTAATATGAAATCTTACTACACTGTACCAAGTGTAGTCACGAAACGAAGTACTGTGCAACCGTTGAATACTGGTCGTCCAGTCCGGCTGGGGTTGTCAAGCCCGATAGATCTATCAACAGGATTCGCGTTTACAATACCGCTGTAAATATTAGTTACCAAGCTACAGGGAAGTATGCCAGTGGTACAACTCAACGTAGAATATATTTTTCAGTTACTTGTGTCCATAACGTAAAACATAAAATACATGTATTCTCATCCCGAAATATTTAGAGTTTAAAAGTGGGACTATATACTCACTTTCGTCTTGAAGATATATATATTTTGACTTGGTCTCCCGGTTGATATCACGAACCTATCCATATATAATATATCAATACCTTTTCTTTTTAAACAACGTCACATATATATTCTTGTTATACTTTTAATACTTTTTATAATTCCTTAGTCCGTAGTTAGCAGTTCGTTGTTAGTAATTCAATTTTAATGGTTCATATTTAGATGTTTAATAAACCCCCAACGAAATAAATAAAACCCCCAACGTATATGTATTGGTCGAGATTAATCTTGACCCACGGTACCGGTGTTGTCAAATGACGTGTTGCGTACATAAAGTACCGGTGTTGTCAAATGACGTATTGCGTACAAACATGGGATCTTATGATTAATCTTCTCGTGTTGTTTACGGGTGATCCTGAACCATATAAAATTGAATTATGAGTACATATATATAAAATATCATGTTATCTTAAAAAGATGTGATTTATTTTAATTTTCTCCAATTAATCCCGAAGTTAAACTAGTCTTGGATAGCCAATTTTGTTTCGGTCATAGTTTCTTCGTTACAACTCCGTTTTCGTTGATTCAACTTGCCATCTCCTTGGATCGAGTTCCTCTTTAAGACTATGAACTGTAAATATCTTAGTTTGTATTCAAAATCACACGGCATAGGTGAAACTTTAGTGAAACTTATGAAGTTAAACCTTTTCCTTTATGTAGGCAACCTTAAATGATTATTTTTCTAAAAATACTTATACTTTGAATTAAATCATGAAATTTTTATGTGTTACCATATTCATAGTAAAAATCATTTTTCCAGAACATAAACCTTCAATTCAAAGTTTAAGATGGTTTTTAATTATCCAACCCAAAACAGCCCCCGGTTACACTCCGACGTCGTAAAAACAGTTTTTAAGGTGTTCTTTGAAAAACCAAGTTATACCTTGTTAAATTAGCATATATTTAAGTTATATTACAGGTCTTGAAGTATTTTAAAAGTTAAGTTAGAAGGATCTATTTAGTTTGCAAACAAGTTTGAAAACATTCAAACTATGTTCTTGTTGTTAAAATTGTATACCACAAAATATGATAGCTATATATATATGAATCGAATAAGGTTATGAACATAGATACTACCTCAAGTTCCTTGGACAAGGTTTCTGTAAAAGAGGAGTAAGAACCTAGAACCAAAAGGGTGATGGAATTGGATGAAAGATTGGAAGTAAGTTTGTGTTCTTGGAAGGATTTCTTGAAGTGTTTTTGTAAGGTTTTCTTATGAGATTTAAGTGTTGTTTTTGAAGCTAAATGATGGAGAAAATGCTTGGAGATGATCAAGTATGAAGTTAAGAGTATTTTGAGAGAGAAATGGAAGTGTAAGTATGAGAAAATAGGGTGAAGAAATGGTGTGCATGCATAAAAACGTTTTTAGGTTATAAAGGAAAAAAAAGATACCTAACTTTGTTTTCTTGCTAAATAATTCATGCTACTTGACAAATGGTTGGTTCCACATGTTTCTTAATCATTTAAGGCTGCTAAGGAGCAGATTTTTATTGGTATATACCAATAGTAAATACATCTAGAAGCTGCGTATGATACGAGTACATATACTCTAGATATACGTATAGAAATTTTGTGAAAAATGGAATGAGGATTCAAATATAGCTATCTTTTGTGAATACACTTATATGGTTTTATGTATTTAAGTTCTTAAAAGTGATTAAATTCATTACTTATACGATATATGTATAAACATTATAGGTCATAAGTATTTAAGTCAAATAACGTTGCGTATGGTTATCGTTTTGAAAACTTAAGTTAGTAGTTTCAAAATATACATATAACTTATTGTTATTAATACAAAATGAGATATTAAAACATTCTTAGATCATGTTAAATATGTATATATACATATATATACACAAACGTATAATTATCATATGTTATATAGTTCGTGATATCATCGGTCAAACTAGACGGTCAAACGTTGTGTAAAACTCTTTTCAAAAACATAAATCTCAACAATTTGGATTGCTTATCATGTTGGTAAGGTTTAATTTATGTAAATATTAATCTTACAAGTATAGAATGATCGAAAAAGTGCGGGTCATTACAGTACCTACCCGTTAAATAAATTTCGTCCCGAAATTTTAAAATTGTACCTATTTTGCGACATCGGGAAACAAGTGTGGATACTTTTGTCGATCTCCTACTTCATTCCAACAAATAGGAGATCTACACTTCCTTCCGTACAATGCTTCGAATGGCGCAGCTTTAATGCTCGCATGATAACTATTATTATACGAGAATTCTGCTAATGGTAGATATTTATCCCATCCGTTTCCAAAATCGATCACACATGCCCTGAGCATGTCTTCAAGAGTCTGAATCGTTCTTTCACTCTGCCCGTCGGTTTGCGGATGATACGCGGTACTCATATCCAAACGAGTTCCTAGGGCCTCCTGTAGTGATTGCCAGAACTTTGATGTAAATCTACTATCACGATCGGATATAATGGAAATAGGTATTCCATGCCTTGAAACAACTTCCTTTATATACAATCGTAATAGTTTCTCCATTCTATCCGTTTCCTTTATAGGCAAGAAGTGTGCAGACTTGGTGAGACGATCAACAATCACCCAAATGGTGTCGTATCCCCAGGCAGTCTTTGGTAACTTCGTGATGAAATCCATGGTAATACCATCCCATTTCCATTCTGGGATTTCTGGTTGTTGAAGTAACCCTGACGGCTTCTGGTGTTCAGCTTTGACTTTGGAACAAGTTAAACATTCCCCAACATATGTTGCAACGTCTGTCTTTAAATTAGGCCACCAATAATGTGTCTTAAGATCTTGGTACATCTTTCCAACTCCAGGATGTATCGAGTATCTTGTCTTATGTGCCTCATTTAATATCAACTTCCTTAATCCACCCAACTTCGGTACCCAAATACGATTTGCAAAATATCGAATTTCATCTTCCCGCATAACGAGTTGCTTCTCATACTTCTTCATTATTTCATTTCCTATATTTTCTTTAGTAAGTGCTTCTCGTTGAACTTCTTTGATTTGTGAGTTGAGATTCATGCGAATTTTTATGTTCATCGCTCGTACTCGAATTGGTTCTCGTTCCTTTCTGCTTAAAGCATCGGCCACCACGTTCGCCTTCCCGGGATGATAACGAATTTCACAATCATAGTCGTTTATTAACTCGACCCACCTACGTTGTCTCATGTTCAGCTGTTTCTGATCAAAAATATGTTGAAGGCTTTTATGATCAGTAAACACAGTGCATTTAACCCCATACAAGTAGTGTCTCCATATCTTTAATGCAAACACGACTGCTCCCAGTTCTAGATCATGCGTCGTATAATTCCGCTCGTGAATCTTCAATTGTCGGGATGCGTATGCAATAACTTTCTTTCGTTGCATAAGAACGCAACCAAAACTTTGTCGCGAAGCGTCACAATATATTTCAAAATCATCGTTCCCTTCTGGTAACGATAAAATAGGCGCCGTAGTTAACTTCTTCTTTAGTAATTGAAATGCACTCTCCTGCTCAGAAGTCCATTCATATTTCTTCCCTTTTTGCGTTAACGCTGTCAACGGCTTAGCTATTCGGGAAAAATCTTGAATAAACCTTCTATAATAACCGGCTAAACCCAAAAATTGACGTATCTGCGTTGGTGTCTTAGGAGTCTCCCATTTTTCAATGGCTTCAATTTTTGCTGGATCAACCTGAATTCCTTTGCTACTAACAACGTGGCCAAGAAATTGCACTTCTTTCAACCAGAAAGCACATTTAGAAAATTTAGCATATAGCTGTTCTTTTCTCAACAACTCTAATATCAACCTTAAATGCTGCTCATGCTCTTGCTCACTCTTGGAATAGATAAGAATATCATCAATGAAAACGATAACAAACTTATCTAAATATGGACTACAAACTCGATTCATGAGGTCCATGAATACAGCTGGCGCATTTGTCAACCCAAACGGCATGACCAAAAATTCGTAATGACCATAACGTGTCCGAAAAGCAGTTTTCGGAATGTCCTCTTCTTTGACACGTAATTGATGATAGCCCGACCTTAAGTCAATTTTTGAGTACACACATGATCCTTGGAGTTGATCAAATAAGTCGTCAATTCTCGGTAGTGGATACCGATTCTTGATAGTTAACTTATTTAATTCACGATAATCTATACACATCCTAAAAGATCCATCTTTATTTTTAACAAATAGAATCGGAGCTCCCCACGGTGAAGTACTTGGTCGTATGAATCCATGATCCAGTAATTCTTTTAACTGACTCTGAAGTTCTTTTAACTCGGACGGTGCAAGTCTATATGGAGCACGAGCCACTGGTGCAGCTCCTGGTACTAAATCTATTTGAAATTCTACAGATCTAAATGGAGGTAATCCCGGCAACTTTTCCGGAAAGACTTCAGGAAAATCTCTTGCCACAGGCACGTCATTGATGCTCTTCACTTTTTCCTTTGTTTCGACTTTATTAACATGTGCTAAGATAGCATAGAACCCTTTCTTCAAGCACTTTTGAGCTTTCAAATAACTAATGAGTTTTAGCTTTGAGTTACCCTTCTCTCCATAAATCATTACTGGCGTTTTATCCTTACAAGGAATGCGAATTGCCTTCTTGGCGCACACAACTTCAGCTCCTATTTTGGACATCCAGTCCATGCCGACTATTACATCAAAACTTCCTAATTCTACGGGTATCAAGTCAATTTTAAACGTTTCTCCGGCTAAATTTATTTTACAATCACGGCAAATTTTATCGGCTTTAATTAGTTTACCATTAGCTAACTCAATCATGTACTTAGCATCGAGAGGTAATGATGAACAATTCAATTTAGCGTGAAAGTCTCTACACACGTAACTTCTATCAGCACCAGTATCAAATATAATAGATGCGGATAAGTTATTAATGGTAAACGTACCCGTAACAAGCTCCGGGTCTTCACATGCCTCTTTAGCATTAATAACAAATGCTCTTCCACGTGCAGGTCCGATATTCTTCTCTGGATTCGGGCACTGGCTCTTATAGTGACCTTGTTTTCCACACCCAAAACAAGTAATGGTAGCCAAAGCAGTTCTATTTGCATTGGTGGCAGGAGTCTTGGTACCATTTGTATTTGTAACGAGAGCCCTACAATCTTCAGCAAGATGACCCTTTTTATTACATTTGTTGCATACCATATTACAGTAACCAGAGTGATGTTTGTGGCATCGGTTGCATAAAGGATTTTGTCCTTTATAACCAAAGCTTAAACCACTACCCGTACCTTGCGTGTTTTCTTGTTTCTTAAAAGATTGTTGTTGGTTACCTCGATCATAATTTCCATTCCACTTTCTTTTGTTACCTGATACCTTCACATCAGTATTGGATACTTTCTTATCCATGATGACCTGATCCATTAGCTCGTTTGCCATGGTTATAGCTTCATGAATTGTCTTAGGTTTCGATGCTGTAACATTTGCTTTGACCTTTTTGGGCAAACCATCTTTGTACATTTCAATCTTCCGTTCTTCGGTTGGAACCAATTCAGGACATAGCAAAACTAATTCCATGAATCGCTGATTGTAGTTGGTGATTTCAGTACCAATAACCTTCAGACTTCGTAACTCATCTTCCAACTTCCTAACCTCGTTCCTTGGACAATATTCATTGATTAACATTGTTTTGAATTCTTCCCACGGAGTATCATAAGCTACATCTCCTCCTACAGCCTTCACATAATTTTTCCACCACGTGAGTGCACTATCTTGTAAAGTGCACGATGCGTATTTGGTCATGTCCTTTTCAACACAACCACTGATTTTGAACACAGTTTCCATCTTTTCTATCCACCGGGTTAAACCAATCGGTCCTTCTGTTCCACTGAATGATGAGGGCTTGCAAGCTTGAAAAGTTTTGTAAGTGCACCCCACACGAGGATTTGGGTTAACTGCAGCACCTCTTGCAGCCTCGACCCATAACATTCTGTCGTTCACTCGCTGATTGATAAGTTCCTGGATTTCTTGTTCCGTCATTCGGTTCAATCGCGCCATATTCTTCTATAAGAATGAAAAGAAAATAATTATTCACATGGAATGTTTTAGATGTAGTGTATATTTACAGTACATTATAGCTTATTAATAATATGAACCAGGTATTATTATAAAAGCCTTTTCTTCTTATTAGCGTTTTATAATTATATCTAGGGTAGTACCTACCCGTTAATGTCCATACTTAATAGCTTAGTACAGAATCAATTACTACCATCTAAATAATACTTAACCATGGAAAATTATTGCATTTCACACTTCACTATTTTACATATGCTTATCTTACATCGAACATTAAGCAAACCACACTAATAATATTATACAAAAAATTATATGATCCCATGGTTTAATACGGCAGCGCATCGTTTGGTCTATTTTCTAGGACGTTTAGGTTCAAAGAATCGCTTAACGCTTATCCTGGCTGTCTGCCTATATTTTGGCTGTGGGACTGAAGAACTGGATGCCGGGATAGAACGAATAGGAATAGCGGGAATAGGGGTGGTAGTGTCTAGTGGAGTTGGTGCCACATCATCCTTATTAAACTCAGGATTTGAATTTTCTAATTCATTAGCCTTTCGTTTCTTTCCTAGTTCGAACTCTTCTTTTGTAATTTCCTGTATTTCTTCCTCGGGTTCACTTTCCTCCTCGGGTTCACTTTCCTCCTCGGGTTCACTTTCCTCCTCGGGTTCACTTTCCTCCTCGGGTTCACTTTCCTCCTCGGGTTCACTTTCCTCCTCGGGTTCACTTTCCGGGTTCTCTATAGTCGGTTCATCCGGAATTTGTGAGTCTTCCCCAAAGATATTATTTTCGTCATCGGATAGGTTAATGACTGGAACACCATCTGAAGATTCTGGTTCGGAGTCGCTGAATGTGATAACAAGTTTTGAGCCCGACATCTATCACACAACAACTAACCCATTAGTACTACATAATATTTACATATAAATTTTAACCAACAATGATAAGCAATGGTTTTTAAATCAGACCCGGTCAAAGTCCAGACTTACTAATGTATCCTAACGACTTATCAGTTAGACACACTAATGCAAACCTGGTTCGCTAAGACCACCGCTCTGATACCACATGTCATAACCCGTCCTTAACCGTAAGAACGTGTTAGATAACGTATGATTTCATTGCGAGGTATTGACCTCTATATGCGACATTTTTAAAAGAAAAACTGCATATATTATACATTACAAACCATGATTCTTATTTTTGATACAAGCTTTGGACGAAATAAAGATGATTATCGTTTAGCGATAATCTTCGACTTACAAACTTTACAAATGATGATAACAACACGATTTCTAGCATATTTTACAACACAAGTTCTTGGATATGCAGTCTTATTTTTGACACAAATATGCGTACGCAAGATCCTGCTCAAATTCAACATAATGCAGCGGAAACTTCTAATTATCACCTGAGAATAAACATGTTTAAAACGTCAACATAAAGTTGGTGAGATATAGGTTTAGTGCCGGCAGCAATATATATATAGACCACAAGATTTCGTATATAAACAGTTTAATAAAAATATTCTAAGTGGTTGAGCACTTGGTAACCATACTTAACAATTAATCACGTCGCATATTCCCTTTAATATGAAATCTTACTACACTGTACCAAGTGTAGTCACGAAACGAAGTACTGTGCAACCGTTGAATACTGGTCGTCCAGTCCGGCTGGGGTTGTCAAGCCCGATAGATCTATCAACAGGATTCGCGTTTACAATACCGCTGTAAATATTAGTTACCAAGCTACAGGGAAGTATGCCAGTGGTACAACTCAACGTAGAATATATTTTTCAGTTACTTGTGTCCATAACGTAAAACATAAAATACATGTATTCTCATCCCGAAATATTTAGAGTTTAAAAGTGGGACTATATACTCACTTTCGTCTTGAAGATATATATATTTTGACTTGGTCTCCCGGTTGATATCACGAACCTATCCATATATAATATATCAATACCTTTTCTTTTTAAACAACGTCACATATATATTCTTGTTATACTTTTAATACTTTTTATAATTCCTTAGTCCGTAGTTAGCAGTTCGTTGTTAGTAATTCAATTTTAATGGTTCATATTTAGATGTTTAATAAACCCCCAACGAAATAAATAAAACCCCCAACGTATATGTATTGGTCGAGATTAATCTTGACCCACGGTACCGGTGTTGTCAAATGACGTGTTGCGTACATAAAGTACCGGTGTTGTCAAATGACGTATTGCGTACAAACATGGGATCTTATGATTAATCTTCTCGTGTTGTTTACGGGTGATCCTGAACCATATAAAATTGAATTATGAGTACATATATATAAAATATCATGTTATCTTAAAAAGATGTGATTTATTTTAATTTTCTCCAATTAATCCCGAAGTTAAACTAGTCTTGGATAGCCAATTTTGTTTCGATCATAGTTTCTTCGTTACAACTCCGTTTTCGTTGATTCAACTTGCCATCTCCTTGGATCGAGTTCCTCTTTAAGACTATGAACTGTAAATATCTTAGTTTGTATTCAAAATCACACGGCATAGGTGAAACTTTAGTGAAACTTATGAAGTTAAACCTTTTCCTTTATGTAGGCAACCTTAAATGATTATTTTTCTAAAAATACTTATACTTTGAATTAAATCATGAAATTTTTATGTGTTACCATATTCATAGTAAAAATCATTTTTCCAGAACATAAACCTTCAATTCAAAGTTTAAGATGGTTTTTAATTATCCAACCCAAAACAGCCCCCGGTTACACTCCGACGTCGTAAAAACAGTTTTTAAGGTGTTCTTTGAAAAACTAAGTTATACCTTGTTAAATTAGCATATATTTAAGTTATATTACAGGTCTTGAAGTATTTTAAAAGTTAAGTTAGAAGGATCTATTTAGTTTGCAAACAAGTTTGAAAACATTCAAACTATGTTCTTGTTGTTAAAATTGTATACCACAAAATATGATAGCTATATATATATGAATCGAATAAGGTTATGAACATAGATACTACCTCAAGTTCCTTGGACAAGGTTTCTGTAAAAGAGGAGTAAGAACCTAGAACCAAAAGGGTGATGGAATTGGATGAAAGATTGGAAGTAAGTTTGTGTTCTTGGAAGGATTTCTTGAAGTGTTTTTGTAAGGTTTTCTTATGAGATTTAAGTGTTGTTTTTGAAGCTAAATGATGGAGAAAATGCTTGGAGATGATCAAGTATGAAGTTAAGAGTATTTTGAGAGAGAAATGGAAGTGTAAGTATGAGAAAATAGGGTGAAGAAATGGTGTGCATGCATAAAAACGTTTTTAGGTTATAAAGGAAAAAAAGATACCTAACTTTGTTTTCTTGCTAAATAATTCATGCTACTTGACAAATGGTTGGTTCCACATGTTTCTTAATCATTTAAGGCTGCTAAGGAGCAGATTTTTATTGGTATATACCAATAGTAAATACATCTAGAAGCTGCGTATGATACGAGTACATATACTCTAGATATACGTATAGAAATTTTGTGAAAAATGGAATGAGGATTCAAATATAGCTATCTTTTGTGAATACACTTATATGGTTTTATGTATTTAAGTTCTTAAAAGTGATTAAATTCATTACTTATACGATATATGTATAAACATTATAGGTCATAAGTATTTAAGTCAAATAACGTTGCGTATGGTTATCGTTTTGAAAACTTAAGTTAGTAGTTTCAAAATATACATATAACTTATTGTTATTAATACAAAATGAGATATTAAAACATTCTTAGATCATGTTAAATATGTATATATACATATATATACACAAACGTATAATTATCATATGTTATATAGTTCGTGATATCATCGGTCAAACTAGACGGTCAAACGTTGTGTAAAACTCTTTTCAAAAACATAAATCTCAACAATTTGGATTGCTTATCATGTTGGTAAGGTTTAATTTATGTAAATATTAATCTTACAAGTATAGAATGATCGAAAAAGTGCGGGTCATTACACGGTGCTTAATCGCAAGAAGAGGAAACGAAAGAATGAAGCTCCGAAATAGCAATGGGAGTATAAATCGCAGCAAATAGGAGGGAGCATTAACTATGGATGACAATGATTATAGAAGACAGAAGCAAGGACTTTGAAATATAAAAGAGGATATATATAAAACCTAACAACAACATAGAAATTACAAACCGTATATATCTATGCATATAGCAATATAAAGACACGGGAGAACTAAAAACACTATAAAACCAAGAGTATAGTAGAAATAAATAGATTCTTCCGGCGGCAGATGAAAAAGAAGAACGACGGATATGAAAGTGAGGAGTATATCGAGAATCAGCACTGGATGGAGCATATTGACGAATACTTTAAAATACTAGTTGAGGGAGAAAGAATAGAAGGTGTAAGTTGTAAGGAAACGAAGGTGGTGGATTTATAGTGAAATATCCGACAGAGCAATCGAGACAGATTATCGCATTTAACCGAAGAGGATCCTAAATTCCTTAATTACCGAAGAATCAAGTCTTATTACGAAGATTTTCTTCAAATCCCTTGAACTCCGGAAATCAATCCTATCTACGTCAAAAGATATGACGAATCTACATTTATTCATTTCACACTTTTAGGATAACTTCACTCGTACTCCTCACAAAATCGAATTGTTTTGTCTATATTACTCAATGATGATAAAACTCAAATTTTCAACTCGTATGCGTCATAAAAACATACTTATTGTCATCCATCACCATCCTGATCAAATTTCGGGGACAAAATTTCTTTAACGGGTAGGTAATGTGATAACCCGGAAATTTCCGATCAAATTTAAACTTTATTCGTATATGATTTCGACGCGATAAGCAAAGTCTGTAATGTTGAGTCTCGAAAATTTTAGAACTATATTCATGTAATCAATTACCCTTTGACTATTCTCGACGATTCACGAACAATTATTTGTAAATAAATATATATATATATATATATATATATATATATATATATATATATATATATATATATATATATATATATATATATATATATATATATATATTGATAATTATGATTATATGATAATGTATATATAAAATAAATAAATAATAAATATTTAGCATATGTGATAATATAATATGTAATATTAATAATTACTATATTGTTGTAATATTATTATTATTACTTTTATTATTACTAATATCAATATCAGTATCAGTAATATTGTTAAGGAAATATGTAACTTGTTATATCTTCATTATTATCAGATATTATTATTATTATTAAAATATATAAAAATTCAATAAATAATATTATATAATATGTTATATAGTTATATTATATAATCTAAAATATGTAATACTAGTATATATTAAATATAGTAGTTATAATAATATTTTTATTACTTTTAAGTTTAAAAATCAATACTAGTGTTATTAATATTATTATTTTATATAGATATGAAATAATATACATCTAATTTGTTATCTTTACTAATAATATTTATTATTATTAATATTATTATCATTATAATTTTGATTATGATTATTTATTATTATTATAATATTTATCAATATTAATACTATTATTAATATCAATAATATTAACATAGTTATTATTATTAGATATTATTACCATTATCATTAAGGATTATTATTATTTATGTAAATTATTATTATTATCATAATTATGAGAAAATAATATAAATTATTATATTTAGCATTAATAATATTATTAATATCTTTTTAGTATTATTTGATAATATTAATAATATTATTATTTATTCTATTTTTAATATAATTAAATTTTAATTAATTATAATTAATAATTATAACGTACGATTACAGGATCCAAATTCGTTTTGAAATTCAATCCAACTGTGTTTGATTTTTATTGCTATCTCCAGTTTGTTACACATCAACATCGATCGTACCAATCTATTTACCTTACAGCTCGATATTTTATTTTATTTTTGTTTTTGTTCCTGATTGAATTAAACCCCGTCGATGTCAATTAGCTATAAGACAAGCGATTATTCTATATTCTTGATAAGACTCAATCGCCATTACACTCTCAATATCAATTACCATCTCATTCAATAACCATTAGTTAATGAATTAAACAGAAAAGCCAAAAACACTGCCGTATACTCTGTTCTTGAAATTGGGATTTGAAAAGCTTGATTTTGAAAATAAATCTCAAAATGTAATATTGCAGTTATCTTATAAATCCTTCATTAAAACTATCTGGAAAGTTTCAACTTCCAATTTTTCATATCGAATTCGAATTTGAGAGTGTTTGATTTCAAAAAGTCAAAATATTTGTTCATCGTTAAATTCGAGCTGGTTTTGAAGTTTTAAGTTTAATTGATGAACCAGATAGTTTCTAATAACGATTTAGCATCTTTTTCGTGTTGAAATCATGGTCTAAAACGTTCTTAATTCCAAAATCAATTCTTGAGTTCTTGGGAAGTTTTTATCGAGTTGTACAGCTCTTTTAATTTTTTTTACTAATTTAATTACTCACTAATGTTTTCTGTATTACTTTCAAATCCTAAAATTTATGTATCTAGTAGCTATTAAGGGGATTTGATTCCTGGTTGAATTATCGGTCTATTGAAGAAGAAACAGGAATAAATAACTCAGGTTAAGAATAAAAGGACTGGTTTTAGATCAGAAAAGCTTGATGGATCAGTTGGTTAAGTGTGTTTGTGTGTTAACGGGAGCTCACGGGTTCGAGCCCGGGTGTTGGCATTCTTTTTAAAATCGTGTTCTTTTAAAGGTAGTCCCATTTTTTTATTTTTTTATTATTATTATTATTATTATTATTATTATTATTATTATTATTATTATTATTATTATTATTATTATTATTATTATTATTATTATTATTATTATTATTATAAGTGATATTGTTATGCTCATAATTATTATTGTTATTATTATGATTGTTATTATTATTATTATTGTTATTAGTAGTATTATAGTTATTATTATCAATATTATTACTAATAAAAGTATTAGTTACAATTTATTATTACTATCATGATTATAATTACAATTAGGATTATTATTATTAATAATACTAATATTATTATCACTAGCATGTATTATTATTTAGGAGTATTGTTATTATTATCATTTTGGCTATCATTATGTAATATCATTAAGTATTAATAGTATTATTATTATCCTTGATATAAGTATGATTATTATGAATATGAATATGATTATTATTGTTATTACGAAAATAACACCAAATATTATTATTATCATTAATATTAGTATTAGTATCAAGTTATTATTATTATTATTATTATTATTATTATTATTATTATTATTATTATTATTATTATTAATAACATAAGTATCATTTAATGAACTACTACTAAAATTATTATCTTTAGTAATAAAATGATTATTTTTATAGTTATTATTAATATCAGTATTATTAGTGTTATCATTAATACTAGAAGTATCATTAATTTTTAAATCTATCATTTTATTAAAACTAGTATTATTATTAAGAATATTATTAGTAGTATCATTATTATTAATATTATAAGTATCATTAAGATTATCATTTTATATAAAATTTTCCTAATTATTATTATTATCAAATCTAATAGTATTACTACTATTACCTTTATTTAATATTTTCATAAAGATAACTAGCAAATGATATTTATATAACAATATACTTAATACACATCATAAAACTATATTAATATCTTATTTATTAAAATATATAAAATGAATATACTTAATAAGATATATAGTTTATTAATATAAAAAGTATATCACTAATAATAATGTATATATTTGTCTGATTACAAGTATATGTTTTGATATATAAACAAATGAAATAGGTTTGTGAATCCAAGGCCAACCCTATACTTGTTCAATGTCGTCATATGTTTTTTTACTACAAAATACAGTAAAGTGAGTTTCATTTGCTCCCTTTTTAAACGCTTTTGCAATATATATTTTTGGGACTGAGAATACATGCGCTGCTTTTATAACTGTTTTACGAAATAGATACAAGTAATCAAAACTACATTTTATGGTTGAATTATTAAACCGAATATGCCCCTTTTAGCTTGGTAGCCTAAGAATTAGGGAACTGGCCCCTAATTGACGCGAATCCTAAAGGTAGATCTACGGGAACTAACAACCCCCATTCTGGAATTTGGAATGCTTTAGTACTTCGAGTTTATCATGTCCGAAGGGTGTCCCGAAATGATGGGGATATTCTATATGCATCTTGTTAAGGTCGGTTACCAGGTGTTCACCATATGAATGATTTTTATCTCTATACAGTTTGCGAATGCCTGCTACGAGATGTGTATTTATGGAATTAAAATCTTGTGGTCTATTAAAATTATAGAAATGATTGATTACAATAAACCTATGAACTCACCAACCTTTTGGTTGACACTTGAAAGCATGTTTATTCTAGGGTATTAAAGAAACCTTCTGCTGTGCATTTGCTCATATTAGAGATATTACTTGGAGTCATTCATGACATATTTCAAAAGACGTTGCATTCGAGTTGTCGAGTTCATCAAGATTATTACTAAGTCAATTATAGTTGGATATATTACAAAATGGTATGCATGCCGTCAACTGTCGATGTAATGAAAGTTTGTCTTTTAAAAACGAATGCAATGTTTGTAAAATGTATCATATAGAGGTAAAGTACCTCGCGATGTAACCAAATGTAATGTATTCGTCCAGATGGATTAGGACTGGTCATTAGACCAGGAGTCTGATCAGACCTCTAAAACAGCAAATAAGTGCTCCGGTGGATTTTTTGGTGCTTGATGCTCATCACGGTTCTCATCCTTGATGAGTGTAAGCTTCAAGTTTACAACTCTTTGATGTTTTAGCATCACTTTGACCAAGTTTTAACTATCAACATACAACTAAGAGTCAAAATTAACATTCTACTAGTTTTGAACATCAAGGTTGTCTCTTTATTGCATAAACATAATAAAGCTTCAACCTTTGTCGTTTTGACACAAGTTTATGCATCTTCATCATATGAGATGATGAAGACTTGATTTTTATCACCATAAAAATCATAAAAAGAGATCATAAGTTAGAAAACTTAGATCCAACAAAAGTAATGAAGATTCAAAGTTAGAAAGCTTGAATTTTTCATGTTCTTGAAGGATTCAAATCAAAGTTTGAATCTTCAAGATATAACAAGATTAAGAAGCTAAAAAGCTTGATCTTATTAAGATGATGATGATGTCGATTCTATGAAGAAGAAAAGAAGAAGAAGAAAATTTAAAACTTACAATATTTAGAGTGAGAAAGACTAGAGAGAAAATTAGAGAGTATGTGTGTGTAAAATGAGAATGAGATCAAGTGTGAAATGGGTGAATGAGGCTTGGTACTTATAGTGGTGGAGGTGATGCTTGTGTCTCCAAAACCGTAGCCAAGGGGGGGGGGACAAGGGGACAACTTTTTGCTTTTTGGTTAGTGGTGGTCTAAAGGTGGTGCTTATTGTTAGGATCCCATGCAACATTTGTAGTAATGGTTAACAAAAATGCTAGTATGTTGGCCCTTATAAATGGGTTTTTATCCTACATCTTAATGGGTCATTAATCCATAAATATTGGGCTAATTAAATGGTCGATTAGCTAGAGTAGGGTGGGCTAAAGTCCAACAAGGCAAAAAGTCCAACAAGACTAACTAGTGTGCATTAGTAAATTACTAAGCGTAATTAAGGATCCAATAACCCAAGTAATTGTTATTAGAAAATAACAATTAGTATTACGTAGTCATAATATTCCAATTATGACCAAAGTTAAACGTTTACCAAGTACATAGCTCGTTTCAAACGTCAAGTGACACCAACGGTCGTAAAAGCATTCGGGGATCAAGTTACGTGATTAAACACTTAATAGCACGTTGTAAGATGTTAACCAAAGTATCATGAAATAAGATCCCAGAGCATAAACTCGCTCAGTACGCACAAATATGCAGTTTCGCAGAAAGTAACAAGCACAAAAGTAAGTCAAAAAAGTCGGGTCGTTACATTATCCACCTGTTAATGAAAATTTCGTCCCGAAATTTTGAGGAGTGACCTACAACGGTACCGAATTTGAAAAAGAAGGAGCGTATCAAAGTTCCGAGAGACTCGTGGGCTCAGAAGTGAACTATTTACCTTGAAAGGTACTAGGGCGTATAAAAGTAAGAATAGGCATATGCCATTAATTAAGTCTCTTGTCCTAAGAGATCAACAAATTGATTTCGTTTCTGGTTAACATGAGTATATCATCTGAATATATACCCACAAAAGGAAAGATGATGTTTTTAGCCTTACAGGCATCTTCAGTAAACTAGATGCATGAAATGCATCATGAATGTTACCAACTCATCTAAAACATTGAGCGCTTATGTCGCAAAACAAAGCTGACAGATAGAAAAACATGGTGATCATAACATGCTACGTGTGAACTTATCCTTGGATGGAATGAAAGCACAGTTCTATAATGTAACTATATCCTTTCAGTTACATGCTGAAGTTAGGGTTAACATCAACTAGAATAACATATAGTTGCAACCAACGAAGGAAGGAATATATAGAGTAACCACATCAGTGTTATAGACGTTTTAAGCAGTCCCTTCCAAGAGGATAACAAGATTCATAGATTCTTAAAGTATTTTACATTACATTTCCGAAAGAAAATCGCACGAAAGGTGTGATCTTTGAACGAGAGTGAGCTCTTCGAGCGGGTTGATCTGAATTTATCCTTATACTTAAGGGGATGCGCGGATGACAAGATACGTGAACCCTTAGTCATAAAGAATGGTTTACTCTAAGTGAAAAGAATCTCAAAAACGATTCCTTGTACCTCAACCTACTGATTCATGGAGATGATGTTTACGAGGGGGGTTGTGATTAGCCGTGAAATATTGAGAGTAGAAACCCACCTAGCGCCTTTCCTACAATGGGGTGACCACTGAGTGTACCTCGGAAAACTGATTTATCGGCCCGCGTTTTTGCCATGTCTAACCTTAAAAGGAACATTTTACGAGCGCAAAGAGTTCCTAACAAATTTTTATAAATCTGCCATCCAAAGTGGCTCAAGAGTTTTTAACAAAGATCTTAATAGTAAGCTTCATCCCTAACGGAGGGCGAGAAGAAGTGTGATCCATACATGGTGTAGTCTAATACGAAAACCTTTAATAAAATCAACCACGGAAGTTTTGAAAAACCTTTAAACGTTTGATGTGACAACATAAATGGAACGAAGTTCCTAGTAAATTTAGAAGTATGTACAACGTGTATCATTTTGCACAAAACTATTTGACTTAAGTTAAATAACTCAATAAAGGAGCAATTTTTAAATAATTTGAAGGTATAACTTAGTATGTACTAACCCAAAATAAGTAAGGGTAAATTTATTAACTTAATTATATACATACATGTATGATTTTATAAATCGCATAAGTGACAAAAAAAATTTATTACTTTCATTTTTCCATAAATCTCGTGAGGACCGCACAATAAACGTGTAAAAATTTTGATAAACATAGTTTTTCGTATTTCAGAGGTTACAAGTTGAAAAAGATCGAGTGAAAAATATTTGAATCATCGGGTGACATGTTACTAAGTAATGAAAACTAATTGATTAAATGTAGTTTTGATAATTATCAGGACATAAGTCTTTGGGCCAAAAATGTTCACGTGTGAAGCCTTTGCTAAATAGTGAGGTATGAAGGATAGAGCATGAGGACGAGAAGTTAATCGCTTCTTGACTTTGCAAAATGCCAAACAGGTTATGGCTAATATTAAAGTCAGAATACTGATGGTGTCAATATCACTAAATGAGAATCTCCTGGAATAAGTCAGGACTTAGAGTTATGTAAGAAAGAGCATCGTTCCAACAAGTGTGACAAATAAGATCCTTGGGGTAACGCAATAGTTTCGAATGGTTTAAGTGTTAGTAGATGCCCGAAGGCTCTACATGACGCGGCAGTAGTGCCTTTATCACATACACACACACACACACACACACATGAATCTCTCGATTTCGATGGTTGTAAAGTCTTCATGATGACTTGGATACGAATAACACGAAAAAAAATTATATAACAAGCAACGAAAATTTGATAGAAATCGTTTAAGGTGACAATGTAAGAAAAGAAACGAAGTTCTTAGTAAACTAGAGTTATGTACAACATGTACTATTCTAAGTAAAATATCTTTTTAAAACAAGAATTGATTTGTAAAAGCGAAAGTAAAATTTCATATGTACTAGTCAAAAATAAGTATTTATTTACTTTATTATATATATGATTTCTAAAATTTGTACAAATGGCAATAAAATAAATTTATTTTTATAAACTTCGAGGGGATCGCATAGTAAAACAGTGTGAGTAAAATTTGGGCAAACAAAATTTTCATATTTCGGAGGTTACAAGTTGGAAAAAGATTGATGAGGATTGGGTAAAAGATTTTTGAAAATTTCGGGTGATATTTGAGGTAATAAAAACTATTGAATTTAAATGTGGTTGACGACTATTAGTAGGACATAAGTCTTTTGACCAAAAATACTTAAGTATGAAGTTGCTGCTTATAAGTAAGATACGAATGGGAGAGTATGAGGATGAGAATTAACCACCCATTAATTTTCAAAAAATTTTGAACTGGTATGACTAATATCGAAGTAAGAAGGAGGATGATGGTGTGATTATCATCGAATGAGGGATCTCTCAGAATAAGTTAGGATTTAGAGTCGCGTAAGAACGAGTATCAAATAAGATTCTCGGGTAGTCTTTAATATAGAATCTGAATCGCTGAAGTGACGGGATACAATTTCTTTTATGTATCGTTGTGCAAGTTTGTCCATTGCATCGGTTTCTTTTATGGCTAGAAAGTAAGCAGTTTTGGTGAGACGGTCAACAATAACTCATATAGTGTCCTAACCGCCTACCGTTTTCGGTAGCTTCGTGATGAAATTCATTGTTATTCCTTCCCATTTCCATTGTGGGATTTTGGGTTGTTGACATGCAACTAATAAGGTTCAGCTTCGGGCTACTTCTCCCCCCCGTAAACTATTAATGGCCCACCATTCTCGCGAGGTATACGAATAATCTTCTCACTATAAATAACTTTCACTTTCATCCTTGAAAGCCAGTCCGTTCTAACTATTTCATCAAAGCTTCCTAACTTGATGAGTATTAGGTTAATCCTAGAGTCCATTCCAACTATTACATCAAACTTCCCAAATTGATGGGTGTTAGGTTAATCTTAGGGTTCATTCCAACCAAATCTTACTATACTACCGTGAAAAATTCTATCAATCTTCTCAAATAACATCTGTTTGTGCATAGGTAACTAATCCTTTCCAACTACTTCTTTAAAACTTCCAAGTTTTGTTGACATGAGGTCATCTCCAAATGACCCACCTGTTAATTTTAAGGTACCACCTTAAATTATTCCTCTATCTCTGCCAGCTTACCATTAGTTTGTCCTATAGAATACTTAACTCTCATGGTTGTTAATGGCTTATTAGTCATAACACTAAGGTTCTTAGATATAAGGTTTCTATCGCTCTAGTATTAAACAACTTTGAGACAATAAAACGTTGTGACGAAACGTACCCTAACTAAAATCAGGATCCATGCGAGTCTCCATAACTGAGATAACGATTGCTCTACCGCAAGTAAGTCCAAAGTTTTTCCTATTTGAGGACTTTTTCCTTAAGTGTCCAGGGTGCCTATATCTATAAAAAAAAATTCGGGTTATCAATTCTGCAATCAAGGCCCTTCTTGTACAGTTCTGGGCTACGCGGTTATTCTTTCCCTACCTCTAATAGACCATAATGCGTATACTCAAGTGGTTCCTACCAAAATTTTCTCTGAATCACTTCATATTCCTTATATAGTAACATTGGGACTTCTGCATAATTTACTTCAATATAATCACGCTGGCCTGGCGTCATTATATTGTACTAAATCGTACGTTCATTCCAATATCACTCCATATGGTCAATGTAACGTGATCACTTCAAGTCCTACTCAATTTCACCTAACGGTGCTTTATCTATGCTATCTCAAAACAAATTCTACATAATTAATCTCACAGTTTCTCGGTGTGGGTGCGTAGGTTCCGTAGGTCGTGCGTCAATGCCTAAATGTCCCAAAATTTCTTCAAAATGTTCGGGTTCAGGTAATGTCGTTAGGTTCCTTTCTAGAAATTCAATCTGGGTCTCGTGTCGAGTTGTAGCAAGTAGTACTACGATATGTCTTGAGGCGACTCCCAAGTCTTTGGGTATGGCTGAGCATCAGTGAAAGACACTATGACCTTGTGAAAGGAGATGCCTTCCCGACTTCTTCAATGCCTAAGAGTGTTAGGGACCTAAATCCAGAAGTGTCGTTAGATCGTCGAGTAGTGGTGAAGAATGAAAGAGATAAGTGACGGTCATGAAAGCATACGAGATACGGGTCAACTTACGGAAACTGAACAACATTGTACGTGGCTAATTAGGGTGAGCTCGGGGGTGAGGTTACTCCGACAAGTCCTCACATATCTCCTTCTCCGAGGGTCAACTTTAGCGGGCGTGTAACCCGAGGGGTACTCTTCCTAGATTGCGTGAAGTAATGTTTCGATCTCTGGAATGGTGGAACGGTAGTAGCAGGTGGATTACAATACTAATCCTTAGGGTTAGACGAGTGGGAAAAGGGTTCAGAAAAACATCTGAACTAGGAAAGATAAATTTTTCAAGTCGGTACAGCGAATAGCAGACATGAAGCAAGCACGTAATCAGGCATAATAACTACAGCAGCCTAGATCGTCTACAGCAGTACATAGCGTGGCAATAATAACAGTATTAAACAGAAGTATCATGCAAAAGCAGATAGTAGCATGCAGTAGCGAGAATAAGCAATAGCATACAGCAAGTTCACCTAGCAGTAAAAGTAAGCAGTAGCATGCAGCAGGTTCCGCAGAAAGAAGTAACGAGTAAGTTATAGATTAGTCCTATTAGCGAATCCTACTCGACTCAGTCAAGACTCACTAATACAACCTAATTCCCTACAATGAATGCTCTGATACCAAATGTGACGCCCCATACAAAACCATCATGTACGAATCGTCAACAACGGGTCCATTACACGGTATAATACTACATGTTGTTTTAAAACAAGTTTTACATTCATGAAAAGATGACGTTTTACAAAAGATAACGTGACGCAAAGGTTGTTACAAAGCCATTATTCAAAATAACATAAGTTGAGAATGCAAAATAAAAGTTCCATGATTGAGATATCTCTAAGTAATGCAGCAGAATTCTAACACAGCGAGTCTGTAACAGCAAGTCTATAACACCAAGACTACAACAACAAGTCTAACAGCGGAAGCAACAACGTCTAAGCACCTGAGAAATACACACATAAAAATTCAACACGAATGTTGGTGAGCTATAGTTTGTTTGTAATCAGTAACGTAATGTAGACCACGAGATTTCGTATTCAGAACAGTATGAAAAGTATATGCTTAACCGTGGGCACCCGGTAACTAACTTAACGTAATAATACTACGCCCTAAAAGTACACTTGGCGAGTGCGTATGTCCTGAAGTATCAAACACCCATTAAATACTAGCGCAACTAGCCCGAGTGGGGATGTCAAACCCTATGGATCCATATCTAATATTCGCGTTCACCGGTTAAAAAACCAATGATTAAACGTTACCGTGCTAAGGGGAAAGTTTATGCCGTTATATAACCCACACATATGTAAAGTTTAAGTACTCGTGTCTAGTATATAAAACATAAAAAGCGCATGTATTCTCAGTCCCAAAAAGAGTTAAAGTAAAAAGGGAAGCTATAACTCACAGCGAATGTGCGGTAAAATCGATACGAACATGTAAGCAAGTAGTAAGTTGGTCCAAACAAGTAAGTTGGTCGATCCAAAAGGTCCTCAACCTAAGTCAATGGTTACTAGGTCAGTAAATTGTCACCAAAAGTTTAAAAGTAAATAAATTAAGTCTTAAGTATCATCATCATCATTCGTAAAAGCTAAAGTAAGTTTTCAACAAGTATAGAGATCGAAACAAAAGGTTGACTTCGGACAGCTTCTACGACCTCTATACAAAACGAAAAGATGCGTGGTCAGTGGCCAAGGCTCCGTATGTGAGTCCTCTAACCTATGTCCAATTTTCAGATCCTAACTCGATGTCGTTTGACCGTGGCGACGGTTCAAGGGCGAGTAGGTCAGAATTTTCAGCACGTCGTTACAAAGGCGTAGTGATTTTCGGAAGGCTATAAATCCTAAACCGTATATCGGATTTAGGCGAGTCCTAAACAAAAAGTCATATACTCGAACCGAAATATCTGAAAATCAATTTTTCAGAAGTGACAGGAGTCTGATAAGACCCCGAAAAACAGCAAACAAGTGCTCCGGTGGGTTTCTTGGTGCTTGATGCTCATCACGGTTCTCATCCTTGATGCGTGTAAGCTTCAAGTGTACAACTCTTTGATGTTTTAGCATCACTTTGATCAAGTTTCAACCATCAACACACAACTAAGAGTAAAAGCTAACATTCTACAAGTTTTGAACATCAAGTTTGTCTCTTTATTGCATAAACACAATAAAGCTTCAACTTTTGTCCTTTTGACACAAGTTTATGCATCTTCATCATATGAGATGATGAAAACTTGATTTTTATCACCATAAAAATCATAAAAAGAGATCATAAGTTAGAAAACTTAGATCCAACAAAAGTAATGAAGATTCAAAGCTAGAAAGCTTGAATCTTTCATGTTCTTGAAGGATTCAAATAAAAGTTTGAATCTTCAAGATATAACAAGATTAAGAAGCTAAAAAGCTCGATCTTATTAAGATGATGATGATGTCGATTCTATGAAGAAGAAAGAAGAAGAAGAAAATTTAAAACTTACAATATTTAGAGTGAGAAAGACTAGAGAGAAAATTAGAGAGTATGTGTGTGTAAAATGAGAATGAGATCAAGTGTGAAATGGGTGAATGAGGCTTGGTACTTATAGTGGTGGAGGTGATGCTTGTGTCTCCAAAACCGTAGCCAGGGGGGATAATGGAACAACTTTTTATTTTTTGGTTAGTGGTGGTCTAAAGGTGGTGCTTATTGTTAGGATCCCATGCAACATTTGTAGTAATGGTTAACAAAAATGCTAGTATGTTGGTTCTTATAAATGAGTTTTTGTCCTACATCTTAATGGGTCATTAATCCATAAATATTGGGCTAATTAAATGGTCCATTAGCTAGAGTAGGGTGGGCTAAAGTCCAACAAGGCAAAAAGTCCAACAAGACTAACTAGTGTGCATTAGTAAATTACTAAGCGTAATTAAGCATCCAATAACCCAAGTAATTGTTATTAGAAAATAACAATTAGTATTACGTAGTTATAATATTCCAATTATGACCAAAGTTAAACGTGTACCAAGTACATAGCTCGTTTTAAACGTCAAGTGACACCAACGGTGGTAAAAGCATTCGGGGATCAAGTTACGTGATTAAACACTTAATAGCACATTTTAAGATGTTAACCAAAGTAATTATCATGAAATAAGATCCCAGAGCATAAACTCGCTCAGTACGCACAAATACGCAGTTTCGCAGAAAGTAACAAGCATAAAAGTAAGTCGAAAAAGTCTGGTCGTTACAACAAGGGCTCTAATTACTACTCAAATATGATCAAGCAAGAGAAGATTCTATGATCTTATAGATATAGAATTTGGTTGTTGTAAACTTACTAATCAAAATCATTAATCTTGTGAGTTTACTTAGTGTAATGTATGTCATAGTATTGTCTTAGGATCATCATTGCAAAGTGTATAAGTCTTGTACCTTCAATTAGTAGAAGCATAGGCTAGCTTAGTTATCTACTTCCTTAAAAGGGACTTAGGAAGTTGATTAATCTTATTTGGAGATTAATACTTGTCCAAGGTGAAGACAAGTTGATCTAGGTTGGAGTTGATCTTTCAAAGGGATAGAAAGATTATGTTTGTTGTCTACCAAAGAAGTTGAAGACTTGTAAATCGGATCTCCACCGGGTTTGGAGAAAAGTGCTTAGTGAAGCAACAAATCCCGATTAGTGTAATCGGGGAGTGGATTAAGGTGAATTAGTTAACACCCACCCGAACCACTATAAATCCTTGTGTCTATGTTCTTTACATTATTATTCATCACTTTGAACATATACACTACACACATCAAGTTTGAGTTGAATTGGTTGATCATAGTTAATCGAATTTGGGGATCAATCGAAAAAGTGTTAAAAACGTATTAAGTAACTATTCACCCCCCTCTAGTTACTTACAAATAATATAAGAGAGAATAATTACAAATGGAGAGGAGTATCGAGACTCCACAAAAACGAGAAAAACTAAACATGAAATTGAAACACATGACATATACAGGTAAAATAAAACACAAAATGAAACCCAGCAAAATCGAGGAAGAAACCAATAGCGAGAGGAAACTGTCGTGAACCAATCGAAAAACGAAAGCCATGGGATTGTTTAGATACTAAACAAAATGTTTAAGGTAGTCCCTTCCAATGTACTTAGGATGTTGGGGATCCAAGGTGTGATCCAAGGTGTGTACTAGGATGTAATTATTAATGTAAGGGAAGCCTAGGTTATTCGGATTTACGAGTCATTATTACCACTCGATCAGTTTTTGACTCGAACGATTGTTGATCCACTCATAAGCTTTAAATGAATTTCGTTAATAATTAGTTTTTAAAATGAAAATTCAAACACCCCCTAAGTCTAATTATAATTAAGGGTAATATTGTCTATTGATAATCAAAAGATTAGGCAAGAGATAAATATTAACACATCACTTCAATTAGGAGAATGTTACGGCTGCGTTTAAGCATACCATATATGAAATTTCAAATTTTGTTTAATTATTCATAAATCATAAATATTTTATCCGTCCCATAAAAATTCTCCACCTTACTATTTTTGTTTGTCCCAAAATTATTGTTCCTTACTTTTAATAACAATAAAAAATCAGGTTATGCCAAATTGTTCAAAAAAGAAGTGTGACTAGAGGGTGCACATAATGCGCAATTCACCCGGTACCAGGTCTCACGCTCGAGGGGCTTGATTACCCGAGGTTTTACCTTCTATGGGGGAGCCAATATGCTTGTTCATAGGAGCGTTTCATTGCTTACAAAAAAAAATATATAATAAAAAAATAAAAATAAAATATCATTAAAATTCCAATTATATTCCTTTTATAATTAAAAATTTAATATTAAATATAACAATTAATTTATTACTTACTCTTTATAACAACATTAAATGAAAGGAAAATTACACAATTAATTAATATATCTTAAATCCACCAAAACATCAAATCGGATACTATTTTGGTATTAACATTGATTATGGCAAGTTTGACTTATAAGTGTGAAATTAAATTATTAACCATTTTTTTTTTTGAAGAGCAAATGAATTTTGTTGATATCCCGAATAGATTACAAGGAGTTGGGCATAAAAGTACCCCTAAATCACGAAAATAACTAGGAAGCCTAGATCGCTATCCTACACGAAATTGAAAACTAACAATTATACATTTAATGTAGTTTTTAGAGTTACTCTTATCATTTTTCTTTAAATTAACGGTTTATATTTAAAATTGGTATTTCATCTAATAGTTAGAAGTATGCCACGTATGATTTTTCTATAAAAAAAATGGAGGTGATTATCATACACCACTTTTTAACCAATCTACACTTTTGTCTCATAAATTTATAGTTATACCTCTACTGAATTGAACTTATATTATTAGTCTAGCCTCCGAAAATGGGTGAGAGAGAGAACATTAGAGAGAGAAACACATGGGGAAACAAACAAACGTTCGAATACACTTCGAGGGGAGAAGACGTCAACAGCAATGGATGGGAGAAACAACAAGGAGCAAGAAGAGGGAACTTCTATAGGGATCGTCCGACGAGTGTCAATCAACCATCGCTTACATCCTTCATGTTCTACAATTTCCCGGAAACGTGGGGAGTTTCAGAATTATGGAAAGCTTTCAGCAAATGGGGGTTAGTAAAAGATGTGTACATTGCCAGAAAATGACTCCAAAATGGTCATCAGTTTGGCTTTGTTCGATACGAAGGGGTAAAGAATGCTGATTCTTTGCTTAATCAACTCAACAGAATGCAGATACTTGGTTGGGGTTTAAGGGCTTACAAGGCCAGAGAAAGGAAGGAGAAAACAGCAGGCATTCGAACCGACACCAACAACAACCAATGCAGATTCAACCAGAGTGTGAGGAAAGATGAGGTAATCTGGAGAATGAATGTATCCAAAGTGAACAACCAAAACCCTAAAATCTGGAAGGAAATACCCAAAACAAATACACAACAAAACCATAACCCTAAATCTGATACTAATCCCACACCTACCGAAGCCTACCCTGAAAGGGTAAATCTCCAACACAACAAACATAACAACAACGATAATGGAACCAAACCTAAACACACTAATTACAGTGCGAAGGAGGAAAATGTTAAGAAGAATGATAAAAAAGAGGCATGTGATAACTTATACCGTTCATTCACAATCAAAAACAATGGGGATAATAGCAATCTTCTTGCTTATTCACTGGTTCGTGAGGCCGTCAATCCTAGCATTCTACAACAGGTTAAACGTCTTTGTGAAGTCGAAGGTCTGGGGGATGTTAATATCAAGTATATTGGAGGTCTTAAGGTTATTTTAATCTTTGATAATGACCTGGCATGTAACAATATCTTGACGAACGAACATCATGGCATTAGGAGGTGGATTCAAGATCTGAAGAGATGGGATAACTCCTATTCGTACCCTGGTAGACTGACGTGGATCGAAATATACGGCGTCCCCGTTCCAATTTGGAATGAGAAAACTTTTTCGGATATTGCAAGCTTATGGGGAACAGTTATGGAACTTGAAAACTGTCACTTCGACGGTTCACAAAACCTAATAGCTGGCAAAATCCTACTCAACGTTGATCAACCGGAGCCTATAAATGACTCAGTTTTAATTCATCATGGTGAAATTGATTTTTTTATGCATGCATTCGAAGATACCCATAGTATTGTTCAATTGGAACTTGATGAGATTAGGTCTGAGGAAGACGATAACAAGTCAATCAAATCAATTGGGTCGGATAATATGGATGAGGATGAACCAATTTCCTCCGACGACGAAGATCAACTGGATACTCCACCGGAGATTGGTACGGAGAAGTCACCGGAAAACATGCCTCACTCAAAGAGAATGGAAACCGAAAGGTCCTTTTCCCAGAGCCCAAAAAACGCTTCAAATTCCAAGAACCCTGATCAAGATGGCATTAATGTAACCGGTACCTCGAGCACATATATCCAAGATACGCATGATGTGAATATTAAATTGGTGGACCCCAATCCATTAACTTTTCAATCAAACGAGGAAACCTCTTCGATTGGGCCGGAGCTTAATAGGCCCACGTCTGATTATCAAGGCAATCCAGGTATCGATACTTTCCTGGTGGGCATTTCCAATGGGCTTAAGCTATTTGGGCCCTAACATATTGGGCCTACACCTAATTTATGGAATAAGGAGATTATTGGGAGCCCAAACCAAATCACAGACCTTGTGAACGGTTTCAAAACCTCTATTGTTGGTGAAACATAAAACCAAAACCGTGCACGCATCACATTATCCACATCAAACACGACCGATGGAGATAATAAGAAGAGTTCATCCGAGAATAAAGTTCATAAATGGCATAAATCCTCTCGCATCAACTATGCAAAACGGGTGGCTAGGGAAAGGAGGAGTTCGATGACCAAAGATGGGATTGGATCTAAAAGACCCAGATCACCAATGATTGAAGAAATCCTCCACTCAAAAGCGAAAAAATTAAATCACAACACGAATGACAATTCATGTGACTCAGGAGATAGTGTCAATCTGAGGGATTTTGCAAAAATCCTTGGATTCAATACATCAGAACACGCATAAGTCTTCTAATGGGGATTCGTTTCGTGTTCTTTTAGGTTTTCAATGAAGATTCTTTCAGTCAACATACGTGGGTTCAATCAAGATGGTAAACAGGGATGGTTCAAACATCTAATTCGAGATTCAAAACCGATTGTAGCTGCAATTCAAGAAACCAAGCGAAGGATGTTCAATGATTGTTGGATCGAAAATGTCTGGGGGTCACAGCATGTTAAATATGCGTTCAAAGAATGCACAGGAAGATCAGGGGGTCTTTTATTGATGTGGGACGAAAATGTTTTCAAGGTGGATTGTGCAATTGAAGGCGAATTCTATGTGGCGATAAAAGGTATGCTCTCAAACTGTGATACTGAAATCGTGGTTGTGAATGTTTATGGACCTCACAGTGACACAAAAAAGGAGAAATTTTGGGAGAGTCTAAATGAATTGCTTTCTTATGATAATGCCGCGTGGGTCTTTTGTGGTGATTTTAACGAAGTCAGAAACATAAATGAAAGAGAAAACACACGGTTTATTCCTAGTCGTGCTGCGAAATTCAACAAATTCATTAACGACAATGGTTTGATTGAGGTTCCTCTATCAGGGCGTAAATTTACAAGAATCAGTGATGATGGATTACGTTTTAGTAAGCTAGACCGCTTTCTTGTTTCTAATAACTTTGCTCTTTTATGGAACGATCTATCTGTTCAGGCCTTAGACAGGAATTTGTCTGATCACACTCCACTGTTATTAAAGAACGGACAGGCTGATTTTGGGCCCAAGCCCACACGAGTATTTGATGAATGGATCGATGCAGATGGGGCAGCCCAAATCATTCTTGACGCCTGGAATTTACCAATACCCCCATGTCGTCCTGACACTGCCTTTAGGTACAAACTAAAAAATGTCAGACAACAACTCAAGGCCTGGAGCAACACTACCTATGGTAAGCTTGATTCTGACTTAAAACGACTAAACGAGTTGTGTAACTTTTGGGATGTTGAGGCAGAAAAGAGGACACTCACTGATAATGAAAGAGAAGAATGGTTAAGTAATAGAAATAATTGGGTTGAGAAGGATCGTGTGAAACGTAATATGTTAAGACAGAAGGCTCGTACCAAATGGGCGGTCGACGGTGATGAAAACTCGAAATACTTCCACTCGATCATCAAAAGAAAAAATAACAAAAACAATATTCGAGGGTTACATATTAACGGTGTGTGGCAAGAGAATCCGGACGAGGTAAAGGATGAAGTCTTCAGATACTTCAAGACATTTTATGAAGATACAAACGAGCACAACCTAGATGATAATGCTAAAAACGAACATATATTTCATAGCATTATTCCTCAAGAAAGACAAGCTTTTAGTTTCAATTGTTCTATTTACAAGAGATATTCGTTTAAATAATAAAAGGTGAAGACAAAAGACAGATTTGACGAATTGAAGACGCAAACGACCAAAAAGCTCAAAAGTACAAAAGACAATCAAAAAGGTTCCAATTATTGATAAGAACCATCTCGAAATTACAAGAGTACAAGATTCAAAACGCAAAGTACAAAATATAAAATTGTACGCAAGGACGTTCGAAAATCCGGAACCGGGACCAGAGTCAACTCTTAACGCTCGACGCAACGGACTAAAAATTACAAGTTAACTATGTATATAAATATAATATAATATATAATTAATTATATTAATTATATATATATTATATATATAATAAAAATCGTCGGCAGAGAAAGACTCCAAGATGTGAGCTGGAATTTCAAACTCCGCGACTTGCGGAGTTTGAAGGCAAAATTCACCGCGAGTCGCGGAGCCCCAAAATTGAAAACTGCCTATAAAGCCAACCGAATTCTGATCAAAATCATCATCTTTTTCTTCTCTTATCATACGTAAAATTTATATATATATATATAATTTATATTTTAATTATAATTATAATTCTAATAATAAGGGTATGTTAGCGAATGTTGTAAGGGTGTAAGTCGAAATTCTGTCCGTGTAACGCTACGCTATTTTTAATCATTGTAAGTTATGTTCAACCTTTTTACATTAATGTCTCGTAGCTAAGTTATTATTATGCTTATTTAAAACGAAGTAATCATGATGTTGGGCTAATTACTAAAATTGGGTAATTGGGCTTTGTACCATAATTGGGGTTTGGACAAAAGAACGACACTTGTGGAAATTAGACTATGGGCTATTAATGGGCTTTATATTTGTTTAACTAAATGATAGTTTGTTAATGTTAATATAAAGATTTACAATTGGGCGTCCCTATAAATTACCATATACACTCGATCGGACACGATGGGCGGGGTATTTATATGTACGAATAATCGTTCATTTAACCGGACACGGGAATGGATTAATAGCCACTAGAATAATTAAAACAGGGGTGAAATTACATTCAAGGGTAATTGGTGTAATTGTTAACAAAGTAGTAAAACCTTGGTTTACACACAGTCGATAACCTGGTGTATTCATTAAACAAAGTATTAAAACCTTGTTACAATTCGAGTCCCCAATTAGTTGAAATATTTACTTTCGGGTATAAGAATAATTTGATGAGGACACTCGCACTTTATATTTATGACTGATGGACTGTTATGGACAAAAATCAGACGGACATATTAAATAAACCAGGACAAAGGACAATTAACCCATGGGCATAAAACTAAAATCAACACGTCAAACATCATGATTACGGAAGTTTAAATAAGCATAATTCTTTTATTTCATATTTAATTTCCTTTATTTTATATTTAATTGCACTTCTAATTATCGCACTTTTATTTATTGTTATTTAATCGCACTTTTAATTATCGTACTTTTTAATTATCGTAAGTTTATTTTATCGCACTTTTATTATTCGCAATTTCATTATCGTTATTTACTTTACGCTTTAATTTAAGTCTTGTATTTATTTTATATTTTACATTAGGTTTTAACTGCGACTAAAGTCTTAAAATCGACAAACCGGTCATTAAACGGTAAAAACCCCCCTTTATAATAATAATATTACTTATATATATATTTGTATTTTTAATAAAAGTAAACTAATATAGCGTTGAGCTTTGTTTAAAGATTTCCCTGTGGAACGAACCGGACTTACTAAAAACTACACTACTGTACGATTAGGTACACTGCCTATAAGTGTTGTAGCAAGGTTTAAGTATATCCATTCTATAAATAAATAAATATCTTGTGTAAAATTGTATCGTATTTAATAGTATTTCCTGCTAAAATTAATAACTATTTTATATACACCTCGCATAACATCAAGTATTTTTGGCGCCGCTGCCGGGGAGCACTCTTAAACGCCGGAGGCACAACGCTAATATAATAAAAAAAAAAGATTTTTATTTTACTTTTATTAAAAGTCGCTTTTGTAAAAATACGTTTTAATTATTCAAAAATATAAAAAGAAAAACAAAAATATAAGTATTTTTAAGATTTTGTTAAATATTTAAGTTTTATAAGTTTCTTTATTTTTATTTTAGTTTATAAAAATATAAGTTTTATTAACTATCTTTTATATATATAAAAAAAACAAAAAACAGAAAATAAAAATAAATAAATAAAGAAAAAAACGCGTCGAAGATTAAATCTGTCAACTGAATTTCTGAACCCCGCGACTCGCGGGGTTTTCTTCATTAATTACCGCAACTCGCGGAGCCTTTCTGACAGGCGACAAAAAGCCCTAATTCAGCATTAATTACGGGTTATTATTAATTATAATTATTATTTAACCCTAATTATTATTATTATTATTATTAGTTTTATTTTTACTTTTACTTTTTATTTAATTTATGTATTTAGTATTAATTAGTTTACTTAAATTGTAAAATTAATAGTTTAATAAAATAAATAATATAAAAATAATATTTTTATAAAAATTGTAATTTTTACAACTTTTTGTATATTTTTATATTTTGTTCCTTTTTAATCGTTGTAGCATAACTTTTGTATTTTTAGCTCATATTTAATTTTAAACTTAGTTTTTGCTATAGTTATTTTTACTCCTAGATTTTTAGGCTTTGCCGTAGAATTCCTTAAGTGCTTTTTCTTTAGACTAAGATTTAGGTGCTTTAGAATTTTGCGACGCCTTTTTAAGTTTTAGTTTCTTTTTAAGTTATTTCCATTTGGGATTTAGTTTTTCCTGTAAGCTTTAATATTTTTAGACTTTTACTATGTACCAATTGTCATTCCAATTAGTAATTTCAATTTGCGATTATAATTTTAAGTTAGTTGTAGTAATAAGGTTAGGTTAGTTAAGTATTTTTAAGTTTTTATAAGTTTCTTTTATTTTTCCGTCACCTTTTATTTTTCAACCATTTTTTCTTTTTCGACCTTTTGCGACGAACTCTTTTTCTCTCTTATTTCTCGCTATTCTAGTTTTAGGACATAGATTTTTATTCTACTTCTTATCTAAATTTCTTAAAATTACGAAAATTTATTTTAAGTGGTTAAATTAATAGACATCAAAATTTTCTGGTTCGTAGTAATAGTTGGATTTGTACGTGGACCGGGTTATTGGAGCCAAACAGTCCTCAATTATATTGAGACCAAACGAATCCTGCCCCTCTGCTGCATCTTTTGGCTATTCGAAACGTGGGCAAAATCAGAAAAGTCTATTGATTGGATAACTTATTATAATTTTTCTTTCCTTTTTAAAACTAATAGGATATTCAGTGAATGCACCGAGCAAGACGTTCACCACCTTTTGTACGTTCACCACCTGTAACTAGATCAAGACATTTAGCAAATATAACCGCCGTTGATTTTTCTTTAGAATCGTCATCCAGTCGACCAAGAACTTCAGTTCAAATTTCCAATAATCCATTTTTTGAACCCTACCTCACAATTGAGAATCCGGAGAATATTCAGGAACGGTTCGTAGATCCTGAACCACTAAACTTTCCTCCGAAGCCACCAATCATTCAAACAGAGATTGTTGAGGAACGAACCATTAAATCAGAATCATCTAGTGATACCGATTCAACAAATTCAATTATGGAGAATCTGGAACCTCTAAGTATGGAAGACCGAATGAGAGCTAAACGCACTGGCCAAGGTCACGCAATTACTCATCCAGACATTAATGCGCCAGATTATGAAATCAAAGGACAAATTCTACACATGGTGACTAATCAATGCCAATTTAGTGGTGCGCCGAAGGAAGATCCAAATGAACATCTACGTACCTTTAATAGGATCTGCACACTATTTAAAATCCGAGAAGTGGAGGATGAACAGATATATCTCATGTTATTTCCCTGGACTTTAAAGGGAGAAGCCAAAGATTGGTTGGAATTGTTACCTGAAGGGGCGATTGATACATGGGATGTTTTAGTTGACAAATTTCTTAAACAATTCTTTCCTGCATCTAAAGCCGTAAGACTTCAAGCAAAAATTGTTACGTTTACACAGAAACCAAATGAAACTCTATATGAGGCGTGGACAAGATATGGAAAGTTGTTAAGAGGATGTCCGCAACATGGTTTAGACACCTGTCAAATAGTACAAATATTCTACCAAGGATGCGACATCACTACAAGGAAAGACATAGATATAGCAGCTGGTGGTTCTATTATGAAGAAAACCGAAACTGATGCTTACAAAATTATTGATAACACTGCTTCCCACTCACATGAGTGGCACCAAGAAAAAGACATCATTAGATCATCTAAAGCAGCTAGAGCCGATTCTAGCCATGACTTAGATTCCATTTCCGCAAAGATAGATGCTGTGGAGAGACGAATGGAAAAGATGACTAAAGATATTCACTCAATACGAATTAGTTGTGAGCAGTGTGGAGGACCACATTTGACAAAAGATTGTCTCAGTATTGAATTAACAATGGAACAAAGAGAGAATATTTCATACATAAACCAAAGGCCTGGAAATAATTATCAGAATAATTATCAACCGCCAAGACCGATTTACAATCAAAACCAGAATTATAACCGAAATATTCCATACAACAACCAACAAGGTCCTAGCAATCAACAAGTATCCAATAATACTTACAATCAGCAAAGACCTAATTTTCAAAACAAACCACCACAACAAACCGATGATAAAAAGCCGAATTTAGAAGATATGATGACGAAGCTAGTTGAAACTCAAACGCAGTTTTTCACATCTCAAAAACAAACCAATGAACAAAATGCTCAAGCATTTAGAAATCAACAAGCTTCTATTCAAAATCTGGAACAAGAAGTAAGTAACCTAGCAAGATTAATAGGTGAAAGAAAACCGGGAAGTCTACCTAGCGATACAAATGCTAACCCCCGGAATGAAACAGCTAAAGCTATTACCACAAGAAGTGGTACAACACTTAAACCACCTGAAATACCTGTAACTTCTGATGAAACTATTCCTACTCCACAAGAACCACTGTGACGCCCCGTACTAAATCATCATGTACGGACCATCAACAACAGGATCATTACAAGGTTAAGTACTATATGCGTTTTCAAAACAGAGTTTACATTCATAAATAAAAGTGACGTCATAACATACGTCAATTGTTTTACAAATCAAAAGTATGCTTCGCTAAGTAGAAGCATTAAGTAAGTGTACGTGACCATAATGGTCGTTACATAACATAAGTTCATAAGTAAAAAGTTTGAATGCAACATAAGTAGTCATGCGATAACAACTCTAGGCAGCGGGTTCTACAGCACGACTAGTAAGATAGCGGAAGCGACTTCAAGCACCTGAGAAAATACATGCTTAAAAAGGTCAACACAAAGGTTGGTGAGCTATAGTTTAAGTATAACAGTAATGTAAGTAGGCCACGAGATTTCAGTGCTACAACGAGCGTTTCAAAAGTATGTAAAAGTATATGCTTAACCGTGGGCACCCGGTAACTAACTTAACGTTTAATGTACCCCCTTAAAGTGCACTTGGCAAGTGCGTATAACCTCGAAGTATTAAACACTCGTTAAATGCTAGCGCTACTAGCCCGAGTGGGGATGTCAAACCCTATGGATCCATATCTAAGATTCGCGTTCACGGTTCAAAAACCAATGATTAAACGTTACCGAGCTAAAGGGAATGTTTCTGCCGTTATATAACCCACACATATATAAAGTTTAAGTACTCGTGCCTAGTATGTAAAACATAAAATCCGCATGTATTCTCAGTTCCCAAAATAAGTTAAAGTAAAAAGGGAATGCTATAACTCACAATGATTAGTAGTAATGGTAAGGTAGTAGTCGGAAAGTGGTGTGCAAGTAACGGTCCAAACGTCCTCAACCTAAGTCAAATAGCACTAAGTCAATAAGTCGTCTCAAAAGGTTTACAAGTACGTAATTAAGGTCATAAGGGTCATCATCAATCATCATTAAACAAAAGGTAACAAGTAAGACTCGTTTATGAAAGTCGTTTAAAACAAAGGCTGACTTCGGTCAGTCACCACGGCCTCTACCCTTACTGAATTAAGGTGAGACCAGTGGTCATGGCTCCGTCTATGAGTCCCTTAAGTGTGGTAAAATTTACAGAAGCAAACTCGTCTTGGTTTGACCGTGGCGACGGTCTAAGTGCGAGTAGGTCAGAAATTTCTGCACAACGTTAAAGGACATGGTAACGATCGGAGGGCCATAAATCCTAAACCGTAACTCGGATTAAGACGAGTCCTATATGAAAAGTTATCTACTCGAAAAGTTCTATCTAAAAATCAAGGTTAGAACAGCCCAGGTCTACTGGTCTGTTCCAGAAGCATCCGGTCAGTAGGTTTTGGACAGAACAGTGGGTTTTGGAGAGTTCCGGTTGTCTCGGTGCTTGATGTTCATCACGGTTCTCATCCTTGATGCGTATAGCTTCAAGTGTACAACTCGTTGATGTGTTAACATCATTTTGACCAAGGTTTGTCCATCATAACTCAAGTGCAAGTGTTGTAAGTGTTTGATGAACCAAGGTTACATGTAAGTTTATGAACAAGTTCATGAACACTAAGAAAGATCACAACCAAGTGTTGGATCCATGATACTTGCACCAAAGTGTAAGCTCTTGTTGGTTTCATGTCCTTGTTCAAATGTGTAGTAAGCAACTAACAATAAGAAATAAAGAAAATGAATGATAAGCCTAAACCAACCATGAAGGTGGTATTCTAGTAACATACAACAAACAAGAACACAAGTAACAATTATAAAGATTATAAACTTTAAATCTTTTGAAACAAAATATGTAGAACATAACTAGATAGATTATGTTCTTGGATGTTCTTGATAAATACAAGATATAAGATGAAGAATTCAAACTAGTAAGTTTGTTCTTGAAAGCTAGAAAGTAAGTAATAAATAACTAGTAATCAACACATGTAAACAAAGATTAAAAACAACAAAGCATGATGATGATTATGGTGCCTCATGGGTTCGGTTTTGTTAAGCAAGGAAGAGGAGAAAAAGTCTTCAAACTTACTTGCAAGAACAAAGAACTTTGAGAGAGAAAAAGAGAAAGATAATTGTAAGTAAAGTGTGTGTGTTTTGAGAGAAGACTTCAAATGAGTTGTAATGAGGAAATGAAGTCAAAAACCACCTTATGGAGACCCCAAGGCCGACGGCCTGCAGCTCCCAAGGGGGTGGGTGTGTTGCTTGTTGGTCACTAGGTGGAAAAGCTTGCAAAAGTTGGGTAAAAGGGTGGTGTTCATGGGGATAATGAGCCAACTATATTCCAATTCTATGTAACCAACTAGTTTAAGTTCAAGTATCATACTTACACTTGTAAGAGTGGGCTAAAGGTCCACTAATAATAGTAGGGTGGGCTTGGAAGCCCAAGTCATGAGTCCATTTCATTAATTAAAGCCCAAGTTCAATAAATCTCTAGTTAAACCAAATAAAGCCCAAGTAATTAATCTATCACCTTAGTTAATTAAAATGATTAATAAAATTAATCATGAATGTAAATAATACCTTAAAATATTATTCGTGCAAGTTCCGGGTGTCACAAAGACGTTTCAGGCATTTAAAGTTCAAGTACGGGCAATCAAAGCAACATGTAAATGTAATAACATACATTCGTCTAATCAAGCGTATTAATAATAATAATTATTAATAAATAACGTTGGAAAAACCAGGGTCGCTACATTACCCACCTGTTAAAGAAAATTTCGTCCCGAAATTTAAGCTGAAGTAGATGGAGGAGTCGGGAAAAGATGAGGATATTTCCGCATCATTTGATCCTCTCGTTCCCAAGTAAACTCAGGTCCTCGTTTGGCATTCCATCGTACTCGTACAATCGGAATCTTGTTGCGTTTCAAGGTTTTGATCTCACGATCCATAATCTCAACCGGTTCCTCCACAAAGTGGAGTTTGTCATCAATAGTAAGTTCTTCCAATGGTATGATGAGTTCGGGTGCAGCAAGACACTTCTTCAAGTTTGACACATGGAAGGTAGGATGAACTGAGCTCAATTGTGCTGGTAGATCCAAACGGTATGCAACTGGTCCAACACGTTCCAAGATCTCGAAAGGACCAATGTATCGTGGGTTCAACTTTCCACATTTTCCAAATCGGATCACACCTTTCCAAGGTGCAACCTTCAACATTACACGATCACCAACATTAAATTCAAAGTCTTTCCGTTTAAGATCGGCATAGCTCTTTTGGCGATCACGGGCAGTCTTAAGTCTAGCTTGGATCTGAGCAATCTTCTCCGTGGTTTCGTGAACTACCTCGGGTCCGGTGATTTGCTTTTCGCCTACTTCGGCCCAACAAATAGGAGATCGGCACTTACGACCATACAATGCTTCAAAAGGTGCAGCATTAATGCTTGAGTGATAACTGTTGTTGTACGAGAATTCGGCGAGTGGCAAATGCCTTTCCCAGGCCTTTCCAAAATCAATGACACATGCACGCAGCATGTCCTCCAAGGTCTGAATCGTTCGTTCACTTTGCCCGTCAGTCTGAGGATGATAAGCAGTACTCATGTCAAGACGAGTTCCCATGGCTTCTTGCAAAGAACGCCAAAATCTGGAAGCAAAACGGGGATCGCGATTGGAGATGATTGATAAAGGTACACCATGACGAGATACAACCTCTTTGATGTACAGCTGAGCAAGTCTTTCCATTGTATCAGTTTCCTTCATCGCTAGGAAGTGTGCAGATTTGGTGAGGCGGTCAACAATAACCCAAATAGTATCGCATCCGCCCACCGTCTTCGGCAGCTTAGTAATGAAATCCATTGTGATCCTTTCCCACTTCCATTGTGGGATTTCCGGCTGTTGAAGTAACCCAGAAGGTCTCTGATGTTCGGCTTTGACCTTCGAGCAAGTCAAACACTTACCAACATAAGTCGCAACGTCCTTCTTAAGATTCGGCCACCAATACTGTTCTTTAAGGTCGTGGTACATCTTACCTGCACCGGGGTGAATCGAATATCTTGATTTGTGTGCTTCATCAAGTATCAGGCTTCGTAGATCTCCATAGTAAGGTACCCAAATTCTTCCGGCATAACATCGGAGTCCAGACTCTCTAACCTCGAATCGAGAGACAAGTATGTTCAAATGCTCGTGAGATATGTTCTCCTCCTTGAGAGCCTCAACTTGGGCTACTCTGATCTGGTTGTTGAGGTTCGAGTGGATGGTGATGTTCAGAGCCCTAACACGGAGAGGTGCCGTCCTCTCCTTTCGGCTTAAAGCGTCAGCTACAACATTGGCCTTGCCAGGGTGATAACGGAGTTCACAATCGTAGTCGTTGAGCGTCTCGATCCATCGACGCTGTCTCATATTCAATTGCTTCTGATCGAAGATGTGCTGGAGACTCTTGTGATCGGTGAAGATAGTGCTCTTAGTTCCATACAAATAATGTCTCCACAATTTGAGTGCAAAGACAACGGCTCCAAGTTCAAGATCATGTGTAGTGTAGTTCCGCTCGTGAATCTTCAATTGGCGGGAGGCATAGGCAATAACCTTTGATCGTTGCATCAATACACAACCAAAACCACTCTTCGATGCATCGCAATAAACAACAAAGTCGTCACTGCCTTCAGGAAGTGATAGGATAGGTGCGGAGGTTAACTTCTTCTTCAAAGTTTGGAATGCTGATTCGTGTGTGGGTTCCCAAATGAACTTCTTGCCCTTGTGAGTCAGTGCGGTCAAAGGACGCGCAATCAGAGAAAATCCTTCGATAAACCTTCGATAATAACCGGCGAGACCTAGAAATTGGCGAATATGCGTTGGAGTAGTGGGGGTCTCCCACTTGCTGATGGCTTCAATCTTGGCGGGATCAACTTTGATACCCTGGTCGCTCACAACATGACCCAAAAACTGTACTTCCTTCAACCAAAATTCGCACTTGGAGAATTTGGCGTAAAGTTGCTCTTGTCTTAAGAGTTCAAGCACTAGCCGAAGGTGTTGCTCATGTTCTTCTTCGCTCTTAGAGTAGATGAGGATATCATCTATGAAGACGATAACAAACTTATCCAAGTAAGGCTTGCAGACACGATTCATGAGATCCATGAACACGGCAGGTGCATTTGTCAAACCGAATGGCATCACGAGGAACTCATAATGACCATAACGGGTCCTGAATGCAGTTTTCATCACGTCACTTTCCTTCACCCTCAGCTGGTGATATCCGGATCGCAAATCGATCTTTGAATAAACGCTCGATCCTTGTAGTTGATCAAAAAGATCATCAATTCGTGGAAGAGGATATCGATTCTTGATAGTCAATTTGTTGAGTTCACGGTAGTCGATACACATACGGAAGGATCCATCCTTCTTCTTTACAAACAACACAGGTGCGCCCCAAGGCGAGAAGCTTGGTTGGATAAACCCTCGATCTAATAGCTCTTGTAGTTGACTCTGTAATTCTTGCATCTCGGAAGGTGCGAGTCTATAAGGTGCGCGAGCTACAGGTGCAGCTCCTGGCACTAAGTCAATCTGAAACTCTACTGCTCTCTGCGGTGGTAATCCAGGCAATTCCTCTGGGAAGACATCAGAAAATTCGTTCACAATTCGAACGTCGTTCACGTTCTTCACCTCAGTTTCTACCGCTTTCACATGTGCTAGGACAGCAAAGCGTCCCTTCTTCATAATCTTTTGTGCTTTCACGCAACTAATGAGGTTCAACTTCGAGGTACATCTCTCTCCATAGATAACCAGTGGTTCGCCATCTCCTTGTGGTATGCGAAGTGCTTTATCTCCACAGATAACATCGGCCTTTATCTTGCTCAACCAATCCATACCGACGATCGCGTCAAAACTTCCCAGTTTGATAGGTATCAAATCAATTTCGAAATCTGCACCAGCTATGTTGATAATAGCTCCACGACTAATATGGTCAACCTTTTCAAGTTTTCCATTGGCGACCTCGACAAGCATACTTTCCTTCAAAGGAACTAACGACCAATCTAACTTATCACAAAAATGTCTACACACATAGCTCCTATCGGCACCAGTATCAAATAGGACAGAAGCTAAAAGATTGTTGATCTTGAATATACCTGTCACCAAGTCGGGGTTGTCGCGAGCGTCCCTTGCATTAACATTGAAGGCTCTAGCACGTGGTGGTCCGCCATCCTTACGCTTGTTAGGACACTTGTTTCTGAAATGGCCCGTCTTTCCGCATTCATAACACTTCTTAGGCCCATTGTTGTTGTGGTTTGGCTTCACATTCAAAGTGGTAACCTTGCAATCCTTGCCAACATGTCCAGATCGTTGGCACTTCTCACAGATAACATTGCAATACCCAGTGTGGTGCTTGTAGCACCTATTGCATTGTGGTAAGGTTCCTTTGTAGTTCGGATTGGTGCGGTTGTTGTTGTTGGGGTTGGTGTTGTTGTTGTGTATGTTGTTGTTTTGCCTGAACCCTTCATGTCGTTTTGCCGGGTTTTGATCATAGTTCCTACCCCTGTTGTTGTTGTGGTTGTTGTCCCATTTCCTCTTTTCACCACTAACAGTTTCAAACTTAGCCTTCTCCGGCTCGTCAAGGATGATTTGATTCAAGAGAGTATGCACCATGCGCATTGCTTCGGGAACACTTGGTGGCTTGGATGAGGTAACATTACCCTTGATGGACTTAGGAAGTCCCGAGAAGTATTTCTCCAAACGCTTAAATTCGGGGGTGACCATTGTAGTGACCCGAACTTTTCCATGTTTATATATATTAATTGAGATTGATATTTACATGATTAAATGTTTCCAACATGTTAAGCAATCAAACTTGTTAAGACTTGATTAATTGAAATATGTTTCATATAGACAATTGACCACCCAAGTTGATCGGTGATTCACGAACGTTAAAACTTGTAAAAACTATATGATGACATATATATGGATATATATATATATAGTTAACATGATACTATGATAAGAAAACATATCATAAAGTATATTAACAATGAACTACATATGTAAAAACAAGACTACTAACTTAATGATTTTTAAACGAGACATATATGTAACGATTATCGTTGTAAAGACATTTAATGTATATATATCAT
Organism: Rutidosis leptorrhynchoides; assembly: GCF_046630445.1. Classification (NCBI taxonomy): domain Eukaryota; kingdom Viridiplantae; phylum Streptophyta; class Magnoliopsida; order Asterales; family Asteraceae; genus Rutidosis; species Rutidosis leptorrhynchoides. Next base: position 367,031,030 of record NC_092341.1, on the reverse strand, counting down.
ATTAAGAGATATTCATACATGATAATATCATGATAATATAATAATTTAAAATCTCATTTGATATTATAAACATTGGGTTAACAACATTTAACAAGATCGTTAACCTAAAGGTTTCAAAACAACACTTACATGTAACGACTAACGATGACTTAACGACTCAGTTAAAATGTATATACATGTAGTGTTTTAATATGTATTTATACACTTTTGAAAGACTTCAATACACTTATCAAAATACTTCTACTTAACAAAAATGCTTACAATTACATCCTCATTCAGTTTCATTAACAATTCTACTCGTATGCACCCGTATTCGTACTCGTACAATACACAGCTTTTAGATGTATGTACTATTGGTATATACACTCCAATGATCAGCTCTTAGCAGCCCATGTGAGTCACCTAACACATGTGGGAACCATCATTTGGAAACTAGCATGAAATATCTCATAAAATTACAAAAATATGAGTAATCATTCATGACTTATTTACATGAAAACAAAATTACATATCCTTTATATCTAATCCATACACCAACGACCAAAAACACCTACAAACACTTTCATTCTTCAATTTTCTTCATCTAATTGATCTCTCTCAAGTTCTATCTTCAAGTTCTAAGTGTTCTTCATAAATTCCAAAAGTTCTAGTTTCATAAAATCAAGAATACTTTCAAGTTTGCTAGCTCACTTCCAATCTTGTAAGGTGATCATCCAACCTCAAGAAATCTTTGTTTCTTACAGTAGGTTATCATTCTAATACAAGGTAATAATCATATTCAAACTTTGGTTCAATTTCTATAACTATAACAATCTTATTTCAAGTGATGATCTTACTTGAACTTGTTTTCGTGTCATGATTTTGCTTCAAGAACTTTGAGCCATCCAAGGATCCATTGAAGCTAGATCCATTTTTCTCTTTTCCAGTAGGTTCATCCAAGGAACTTAAGGTAGTAATGATGTTCATAACATCATTCGATTCATACATATAAAGCTATCTTATTCGAAGGTTTAAACTTGTAATCACTAGAACATAGTTTAGTTAATTCTAAACTTGTTCGCAAACAAAAGTTAATCCTTCTAACTTGACTTTTAAAATCAACTAAACACATGTTCTATATCTATATGATATGCTAACTTAATGATTTAAAACCTGGAAACACGAAAAACACCGTAAAATCGGATTTACGCCGTCGTAGTAACACCGCGGGCTGTTTTGGGTTAGTTAATTAAAAACTATGATAAACTTTGATTTAAAAGTTGTTATTCTGAGAAAATGATTTTTATTATGAACATGAAACTATATCCAAAAATTATGGTTAAACTCAAAGTGGAAGTATGTTTTCTAAAATGGTCATCTAGACGTCGTTCTTTCGACTGAAATGACTACCTTTACAAAAACGACTTGTAACTTATTTTTCCGACTAGAAACCTATACTTTTTTTGTTTAGATTCATAAAATAGAGTTCAATATGAAACCATAGCAATTTGATTCACTCAAAACGGATCTAAAATGAAGAAGTTATGGGTAAAACAAGATTGGATAATTTTTTCTCATTTTAGCTACGTGAAAATTGGTAACAAATCTATTCCAACCATAACTTAATCAACTTGTATTATATATTATGTAATCTTGAGATACCATAGACACGTATACAATGTTTCGACCTATCATGTCGACACATCTATATATATTTCGGAACAACCATAGACACTCTATATGTGAATGTTGGAGTTAGCTATACAGGGTTGAGGTTGATTCCAAAATATATATAGTTTGAGTTGTGATCAATACTGAGATACGTATACACTGGGTCGTGGATTGATTCAAGATAATATTTATCGATTTATTTCTGTACATCTAACTGTGGACAACTAGTTGTAGGTTACTAACGAGGACAGCTGACTTAATAAACTTAAAACATCAAAATATATTAAAAGTGTTGTAAATATATTTTGAACATACTTTGATATATATGTATATATTGTTATAGGTTCGTGAATCAACCAGTGGCCAAGTCTTACTTCCCGACGAAGTAAAAATCTGTGAAAGTGAGTTATAGTCCCACTTTTAAAATCTAATATTTTTGGGATGAGAATACATGCAGGTTTTATAAATGATTTACAAAATAGACACAAGTACGTGAAACTACATTCTATGGTTGAATTATCGAAATCGAATATGCCCCTTTTTATTAAGTCTGGTAATCTAAGAATTAGGGAACAGACACCCTAATTGACGCGAATCCTAAAGATAGATCTATTGGGCCTAACAAACCCCATCCAAAGTACCGGATGCTTTAGTACTTCGAAATTTATATCATATCCGAAGGGTGTCCCGGAAATGATGGGGATATTCTTATATATGCATCTTGTTATTGTCGGTTACCAGGTGTTCACCATATGAATGATTTTTATCTCTATGTATGGGATGTGTATTGAAATATGAAATCTTGTGGTCTATTGTTTCGATTTGATATATATAGGTTAAACCTATAACTCACCAACATTTTTGTTGACGTTTAAAGCATGTTTATTCTCAGGTGAATATTAAGAGCTTCCGCTGTTGCATACTAAAATAAGGACAAGATTTGGAGTCCATGTTTGTATGATATTGTGTAAAAACTGCATTCAAGAAACTGATTTCGATGTAACATATTTGTATTGTAAACCATTATGTAATGGTCGTGTGTAAACAGGATATTTTAGATTATCATTATTTGATAATCTACGTAAAGCTTTCTAAACCTTTATTTATGAAATAAAGGTTATGGTTTGTTTTAAAAATGAATGCAGTCTTTGAAAAACGTCTCATATAGAGGTCAAAACCTCGCAACGAAATCAATTAATATGGAACGTTTTTAATCAATAAGAACGGGACATTTCAGTTGGTATCCGAGCGTTGGTCTTAGAGAACCAGAAAATTTGCATTAGTGTGTCTTATCGAGTTTGTTAGGATGCATTAGTGAGTCTGGACTTCGACCGTGTTTTCTTTAAAAATGATTGCTTAACATTTTTGTTGGAAACTATATATTTTTAACATATGAATATTATGTGATATATTAATCTCTTAACGTGTTTGATATTATGTGATAGATGTCTACCTCTAGAACAAGTCCCATTGACTCACCTAATAATAATGAAGAGTCAAATGTAAATTGGAATGATTTGTGGACTGATTCACAAGTTCCCGAAGAGGAACCGGAAGAAGAGTCGGAACCGGAAGAAGAATCGGAACCGGAAGAAGAATCGGAACCGGATGAAGAAATAGAACCGGTGGGGGAAATAATAAAACGGTTAAGTAAAAGAAAATCCTCAACCAACCGACCAAAGTTAATTATGGTCAATGGTGTTTCCGCCAAGGAAGCAAAATATTGGGAGGATTACCAATTCTCCGATGAATCGGATTCCGACGAGAATTCCGATGATGTTATAGAAATTACCCCAACTGAATTTAAAAAGGCAAAAGAAAATAATAAGGGAAAGGGCATAAAAATAGAGAAATCTAATTCCAACCCCGATGAACTTTATATGTATCATCAACCCCCGAAGTCCTTAAGTTGTAACAATGACCCGGGAACCTCTAAACCACCAGGTTTTTCTAAACCAATGTGGACAACGACGGCTCATATTAGGGGAACATCATATATCCCTAGAAACTTGGCAAAACGAACCAAAACCGAAGAAGAAGAAACGAGCGAGTCGGAATAAGATAGTTGTATTCGTGTGGTGTAATATATGTAATATAGTGTTCTTATGCTTTATGATATATGTAAAAATTGCTTGTATTAATAAGTATTTTTTTTTTTTTATGAAACTAACTCTTGTCTATTTTACAGTTTAAAAACACAAAATGGATAGACAACCCAATATTTTAAGAGACCTACCCGGAGACATGATTGATGAAATCTTGTCTAGAGTCGGCCAGAATTCTTCGGCACAACTATTTAAGGCGAGATCAGTTTGTAAGACATTCGAAGAACGTTCCAAGAATGTCTTGGTTTATAAGAGACTTTCGTTTGAAAGATGGGGGATATCACATTGGGAAACCCATAAGTTACGATGTGTTTACTTTGACGCATATATTGCGGGGAACCCAAATGCTATTTTACGCAACGGGTTAAGAAATTATTTTGACTCAATATATCCGAATATTGGACTTCGTGATTTAGAAAAAGCGGCTAACATGCAACATAAAGAAGCATGTTATGCTTACGGATTAGTAATGTTCGCTTCTCACCAAAGTGAGAACAAGAACATCGGGCTACAACTATTAAACAAAACGTTTCCACAAGTGACGGAGTCGGTAATTGGGGTAAGAAATGAGGTTTTTAGATTATTACGGGACTGTTGGACATTACGTAACCCTCGTCCCTTTGATGACATTACAACACGCTGTCTTATCAACGGCCATAACGGTTATGTTGCACAAGACCAAGGATGGGAAGTAGTCCTAGTAAAACCAGAATGCATGACTTGTTTCTGGACGTATGAATTACGTGTCTTTATTGCCTTTGCCGAACGACTTGTGTACTAGCTAGAATTGTCTTCACAACTATCTTGTATCAAAGTTATTGTGTGCTATATTTCATGCTTTATGTAAAATAAGCGGTATTGTAAGTTTGTAAAATATTGTATAAAAGTTTGAACGCGAAATATTATTATAATCAGTTTTTCATATAGAATTGTAGTAGTTGAATTGTATATTAGCTACTAAGTATGAACTTAACGGGTAGGTGCTACCCGAATTTAAACTTATAAAACGCTAATATGAAGAAAAAGCTTTTATAAATGAGTTCATATTATGCTACGAAATACTATTAACTACTCTTAATATTCTGTATGATTAACTTGTTCCATTTAACTATTTTGAAGGAAATGGCACCGACTACTCGACACACCGTGAATATGAATGAAGAGGAATTCCGTACTTTTCTAGCTTCAAACATAGCCGCAGTACAGGCTGCGCTACATACCAACAATAACCTTGGATCTAGCAGTACAGGAAATCGTGTAGGATGCACCTACAAAGAATTCACTGCCTGCAAACCTTTGGAATTTGATGGAACCGAAGGACCGATCGGATTGAAACGGTGGACCGAGAAGGTTGAATCGGTGTTTGCCATAAGTAAGTGTACTGAAGAGGACAAAGTGAAGTACGCTACGCATACCTTCACAGGTTCTGCGTTAACATGGTGGAATACCTATCTAGAGCAAGTGGGACAAGATGATGCGTATGCACTACCGTGGTCAGCATTCAAGCACTTGATGAACGAGAAGTACCGTCCCAGAACCGAGGTCAATAAGCTCAAGACAGAACTTAGAGGGTTACGAACCCAAGGATTTGATATTACCACGTACGAAAGACGATTCACAGAATTGTGCCTATTGTGTCCGGGAGCATTCGAAGATGAGGAAGAGAAGATCGACGCGTTTGTGAAAGGATTACCGGAAATAATCCAAGAAGATATAAGTTCACACGAGCCCGCCTCCATACAACAGGCATGTAGAATGGCTCACAAACTAGTGAACCAGATTGAAGAAAGAATTAAAGAACAGACTGCTGAAGAGGCTAATGTGAAGCAAGTCAAAAGAAAGTGGGAGGAAAATGGTGATAAGAATCACCAATACAACAACAACAGCAATTACAACAATAATCGCAACAATTATCCCAACAATCGCAACATCAATCGCAACTACAACAAACGGCCCAACAACAACAACAACAACAACAACAACAACAACAACAGCAACTACAACAATCATCCCAACAACAATAATAACCGCAACAACAACAACAATCAGAAGCAGCTATGCCAAAGGTGTGAAAAGAATCACTCGGGGTTCTGCACCAAATTTTGCAACAAGTGTAAAAGAAATGGTCATAGCGCGGCGAAGTGTGAGGTATACGGACCAGGGGTTAATAGAACGAAAGGAACAAATGGTGTCGGAACGAGTAATGGCGGAGCAAGTTATGCCAATGTAGTTTGTTATAAATGTGGAAAACCAGGCCACATTATTAGAAATTGCCCGAACCAGGAGAACACGAATGGACAAGGCCGTGGAAGAGTTTTCAATATTAATGCGGTAGAGGCACAGGAAGACCCGGAGCTTGTTACGGGTACGTTTCTTATTGACAATAAATCTGCTTACGTTTTATTTGATTCGGGTGCGGATAGAAGCTATATGAGTAGAGATTTTTGTGCTAAATTAAGTTGTCCATTGACGCCTTTGGATAGTAAATTTTTACTCGAATTAGCAAATGGTAAATTAATTTCAGCAGATAATATATGTCGAAATCGAGAAATTAAACTGGTTAGCGAAACATTTAAGATTGATTTGATACCAGTAGAGTTAGGGAGTTTTGATGTGATAATCGGTATGGACTGGTTGAAAGAAGTGAAAGCAGAGATCGTTTGTTACAAAAATGCAATTCGCATTATACGAGAAAAAGGAAAACCCTTAATGGTGTACGGAGAAAAGGGCAACACGAAGCTACATCTTATTAGTAATTTGAAGGCACAAAAACTAATAAGAAAAGGTTGCTATGCTGTTCTAGCACACGTCGAGAAAGTACAAACTGAAGAAAAGAGCATCAATGATGTTCCCATTGCAAAAGAATTTCCCGATGTATTTCCGAAAGAATTACCGGGATTACCCCCACATCGATCCGTTGAATTTCAAATAGATCTTGTACCAGGAGCTGCACCAATAGCTCGTGCTCCTTACAGACTCGCACCCAGCGAGATGAAAGAACTGCAAAGCCAATTACAAGAACTTTTAGAGCGTGGTTTCATTCGACCAAGCACATCACCGTGGGGAGCTCCTGTTTTGTTTGTCAAGAAGAAAGATGGTACATTCAGGTTGTGTATCGACTACCGAGAGTTGAACAAACTTACCATCAAGAACCGCTACCCACTACCGAGAATCGACGACTTATTTGATCAACTACAAGGCTCGTCTGTTTATTCAAAGATTGACTTACGTTCCGGGTATCATCAAATGCGGGTGAAAGAAGATGATATTCCAAAGACTGCTTTCAGAACACGTTACGGTCATTACGAGTTTATGGTCATGCCATTTGGTTTAACTAATGCACCAGCTGTGTTCATGGACCTTATGAACCGAGTGTGTGGACCATACCTTGACAAGTTTGTCATTGTTTTCATTGATGACATACTTATTTACTCAAAGAATGACCAAGAACACGGTGAACATTTGAGAAAGGTGTTAGAAGTATTGAGGAAGGAAGAATTGTACGCTAAGTTTTCAAAGTGTGCATTTTGGTTGGAAGAAGTTCAATTCCTCGGTCACATAGTGAACAAAGAAGGTATTAAGGTGGATCCGGCAAAGATAGAAACTGTTGAAAAGTGGGAAACCCCGAAAACTCCGAAACACATACGCCAGTTTTTAGGACTAGCTGGTTACTACAGAAGGTTCATTCAAGACTTTTCCAGAATAGCAAAACCCTTGACTGCATTAACGCATAAAGGGAAGAAATTTGAATGGAATGATGAACAAGAGAAAGCGTTTCAGTTATTGAAGAAAAAGCTAACTACGGCACCTATATTGTCATTGCCTGAAGGGAATGATGATTTTGTGATTTATTGTGATGCATCAAAGCAAGGTCTCGGTTGTGTATTAATGCAACGAACGAAGGTGATTGCTTATGCGTCTAGACAATTGAAGATTCACGAACAAAATTATACGACGCATGATTTGGAATTAGGCGCGGTTGTTTTTGCATTAAAGACTTGGAGGCACTACTTATATGGGGTCAAAAGTATTATATATACCGACCACAAAAGTCTTCAACACATATTTAATCAGAAACAACTGAATATGAGGCAGCGTAGGTGGATTGAATAATTGAATGATTACGACTTTGAGATTCGTTACCACCCGGGGAAGGCAAATGTGGTAGCCGATGCCTTGAGCAGGAAGGACAGAGAACCCATTCGAGTAAAATCTATGAATATAATGATTCATAATAACATTACTACTCAAATAAAGGAGGCGCAACAAGGAGTTTTAAAAGAGGGAAATTTAAAGGATGAAATACCCAAAGGATCGGAGAAGCATCTTAATATTCGGGAAGACGGAACCCGGTATAGGGCTGAAAGGATTTGGGTACCAAAATTTGGAGATATGAGAGAAATGGTACTTAGAGAAGTTCATAAAACCAGATACTCAATACATCCTGGAACGGGGAAGATGTACAAGGATCTCAAGAAACATTTTTGGTGGCCGGGTATGAAAGCCGATGTTGCTAAATACGTAGGAGAATGTTTGACGTGTTCTAAGGTCAAAGCTGAGCATCAGAAACCATCAGGTCTACTTCAACAACCCGAAATCCCGGAATGGAAATGGGAAAACATTACCATGGATTTCATCACTAAATTGCCAAGGACTGCAAGTGGTTTTGATACTATTTGGGTAATAGTTGATCGTCTCACCAAATCAGCACACTTCCTACCAATAAGAGAAGATGACAAGATGGAGAAGTTAGCACGACTGTATTTGAAGGAAGTCATCTCCAGACATGGAATACCAATCTCTATTATCTCTGATAGGGATGGCAGATTTATTTCAAGATTCTGGCAGACATTACAGCAAGCATTAGGAACTCGTCTAGACATGAGTACTGCCTATCATCCACAAACTGATGGACAGAGCGAAAGGACGATACAAACGCTTGAAGACATGCTACGAGCATGTGTTATTGATTTCGGAAACAGTTGGGATCGACATCTACCATTAGCAGAATTTTCCTACAACAACAGCTACCATTCAAGCATTGAGATGGCGCCGTTTGAAGCACTTTATGGTAGAAAGTGCAGGTCTCCAATTTGTTGGAGTGAAGTGGGGGATAGACAGATTACGGGTCCGGAGATTATACAAGAAACTACCGAGAAGATCATCCAAATTCAACAACGGTTGAAAACCGCCCAAAGTCGACAAAAGAGCTACGCTGACATTAAAAGAAAAGATATAGAATTTGAAATTGGAGAGATGGTCATGCTTAAAGTTGCACCTTGGAAAGGCGTTGTTCGATTTGGTAAACGAGGGAAATTAAATCCAAGGTATATTGGACCATGCATGATTATTGATCGTGTCGGACCAGTAACTTACCGACTAGAGTTACCTCAACAACTCGCGGCTGTACATAACACTTTCCACGTCTCGAATTTAAAGAAATGTTTTGCTAAAGAAGATCTCACTATTCCGTTAGATGAAATCCAAATCAACGAAAAACTTCAATTCATCGAAGAACCCGTCGAAATAATGGATCGTGAGGTTAAAAGACTTAAGCAAAACAAGATTCCAATTGTTAAGGTTCGATGGAATGCTCGTAGAGGACCCGAGTTCACCTGGGAGCGTGAAGATCAGATGAAGAAGAAATACCCGCATCTATTTCCAGAAGATTCGTCAACACCTTCAACAGCTTAAAATTTCGGGACGAAATTTATTTAACGGGTAGGTACTGTAGTGACCCGAACTTTTCCATGTTTATATATATTAATTGAGATTGATATTTACATGATTAAATGTTTCCAACATGTTAAGCAATCAAACTTGTTAAGACTTGATTAATTGAAATATGTTTCATATAGACAATTGACCACCCAAGTTGATCGGTGATTCACGAACGTTAAAACTTGTAAAAACTATATGATGACATATATATGGATATATATATATATATATAGTTAACATGATACTATGATAAGAAAACATATCATAAAGTATATTAACAATGAACTACATATGTAAAAACAAGACTACTAACTTAATGATTTTTAAACGAGACATATATGTAACGATTATCGTTGTAAAGACATTTAATGTATATATATCATATTAAGAGATATTCATACATGATAATATCATGATAATATAATAATTTAAAATCTCATTTGATATTATAAACATTGGGTTAACAACATTTAACAAGATCGTTAACCTAAAGGTTTCAAAACAACACTTACATGTAACGACTAACGATGACTTAACGACTCAGTTAAAATGTATATACATGTAGTGTTTTAATATGTATTTATACACTTTTGAAAGACTTCAATACACTTATCAAAATACTTCTACTTAACAAAAATGCTTACAATTACATCCTCGTTCAGTTTCATTAACAATTCTACTCGTATGCACCCGTATTCGTACTCGTACAATACACAGCTTTTAGATGTATGTACTATTGGTATATACACTCCAATGATCAGCTCTTAGCAGCCCATGTGAGTCACCTAACACATGTGGGAACCATCATTTGGAAACTAGCATGAAATATCTCATAAAATTACAAAAATATGAGTAATCATTCATGACTTATTTACATGAAAACAAAATTACATATCCTTTATATCTAATCCATACACCAACGACCAAAAACACCTACAAACACTTTCATTCTTCAATTTTCTTCATCTAATTGATCTCTCTCAAGTTCTATCTTCAAGTTCTAAGTGTTCTTCATAAATTCCAAAAGTTCTAGTTTCATAAAATCAAGAATACTTTCAAGTTTGCTAGCTCACTTCCAATCTTGTAAGGTGATCATCCAACCTCAAGAAATCTTTGTTTCTTACAGTAGGTTATCATTCTAATACAAGGTAATAATCATATTCAAACTTTGGTTCAATTTCTATAACTATAACAATCTTATTTCAAGTGATGATCTTACTTGAACTTGTTTTCGTGTCATGATTTTGCTTCAAGAACTTTGAGCCATCCAAGGATCCATTGAAGCTAGATCCATTTTTCTCTTTTCCAGTAGGTTCATCCAAGGAACTTAAGGTAGTAATGATGTTCATAACATCATTCGATTCATACATATAAAGCTATCTTATTCGAAGGTTTAAACTTGTAATCACTAGAACATAGTTTAGTTAATTCTAAACTTGTTCGCAAACAAAAGTTAATCCTTCTAACTTGACTTTTAAAATCAACTAAACACATGTTCTATATCTATATGATATGCTAACTTAATGATTTAAAACCTGGAAACACGAAAAACACCGTAAAATCGGATTTACGCCGTCGTAGTAACACCGCGGGCTGTTTTGGGTTAGTTAATTAAAAACTATGATAAACTTTGATTTAAAAGTTGTTATTCTGAGAAAATGATTTTTATTATGAACATGAAACTATATCCAAAAATTATGGTTAAACTCAAAGTGGAAGTATGTTTTCTAAAATGGTCATCTAGACGTCGTTCTTTCGACTGAAATGACTACCTTTACAAAAACGACTTGTAACTTATTTTTCCGACTAGAAACCTATACTTTTTTTGTTTAGATTCATAAAATAGAGTTCAATATGAAACCATAGCAATTTGATTCACTCAAAACGGATCTAAAATGAAGAAGTTATGGGTAAAACAAGATTGGATAATTTTTTCTCATTTTAGCTACGTGAAAATTGGTAACAAATCTATTCCAACCATAACTTAATCAACTTGTATTATATATTATGTAATCTTGAGATACCATAGACACGTATACAATGTTTCGACCTATCATGTCGACACATCTATATATATTTCGGAACAACCATAGACACTCTATATGTGAATGTTGGAGTTAGCTATACAGGGTTGAGGTTGATTCCAAAATATATATAGTTTGAGTTGTGATCAATACTGAGATACGTATACACTGGGTCGTGGATTGATTCAAGATAATATTTATCGATTTATTTCTGTACATCTAACTGTGGACAACTAGTTGTAGGTTACTAACGAGGACAGCTGACTTAATAAACTTAAAACATCAAAATATATTAAAAGTGTTGTAAATATATTTTGAACATACTTTGATATATATGTATATATTGTTATAGGTTCGTGAATCAACCAGTGGCCAAGTCTTACTTCCCGACGAAGTAAAAATCTGTGAAAGTGAGTTATAGTCCCACTTTTAAAATCTAATATTTTTGGGATGAGAATACATGCAGGTTTTATAAATGATTTACAAAATAGACACAAGTACGTGAAACTACATTCTATGGTTGAATTATCGAAATCGAATATGCCCCTTTTTATTAAGTCTGGTAATCTAAGAATTAGGGAACAGACACCCTAATTGACGCGAATCCTAAAGATAGATCTATTGGGCCTAACAAACCCCATCCAAAGTACCGGATGCTTTAGTACTTCGAAATTTATATCATATCCGAAGGGTGTCCCGGAAATGATGGGGATATTCTTATATATGCATCTTGTTATTGTCGGTTACCAGGTGTTCACCATATGAATGATTTTTATCTCTATGTATGGGATGTGTATTGAAATATGAAATCTTGTGGTCTATTGTTTCGATTTGATATATATAGGTTAAACCTATAACTCACCAACATTTTTGTTGACGTTTAAAGCATGTTTATTCTCAGGTGAATATTAAGAGCTTCCGCTGTTGCATACTAAAATAAGGACAAGATTTGGAGTCCATGTTTGTATGATATTGTGTAAAAACTGCATTCAAGAAACTGATTTCGATGTAACATATTTGTATTGTAAACCATTATGTAATGGTCGTGTGTAAACAGGATATTTTAGATTATCATTATTTGATAATCTACGTAAAGCTTTCTAAACCTTTATTTATGAAATAAAGGTTATGGTTTGTTTTAAAAATGAATGCAGTCTTTGAAAAACGTCTCATATAGAGGTCAAAACCTCGCAACGAAATCAATTAATATGGAACGTTTTTAATCAATAAGAACGGGACATTTCAACCATGGTTGGACACATAAGAGCCAATTCCAAAAACCTACGGTTGTAGCTGTTAAGGTCGTTCCCTACGGTTTTCAATTGCATAAATTCGATTTCCATCTTTTGAATCTCGGTTCTCGGACAGTATTCCTCGATCATAGCACATTTAAATTCTTCCCAAGGCGTAGCATATGCCTCATCAATTCCTTTCGCTTGGGCCATGGTATTCCACCATGTGAGCGCGCCATCAGACAGCGTGCAAGATGCAAATTTCGTTTTGTTAGCCTCAGAACAATTGCTAACCCTGAATACCGATTCCAACTTTTCGAACCATCTGGTGAGACCGACGGGTCCCTCAGTGCCACTGAAGTAGTGTGGCTTGCAGTTTTGAAATTCCTTGTAAGTACACCCATCTCGAACGACAGGTGGATTGACAGGCGGTGGTGGTGGAACTTGGGGTTGTCTTTCAGCTAGTGCAGCAGCGACTCGCTCGTTAATCATTTCCTCAATTTGTGCCGCGGTGGGGATAGATCTCCCGTTGGCCATGATGTTCTATACAAACATTTTGACTCAAGTCAAAATCCATTATGCAAATAATAATAGTACATTATATAACAACCAACATGAAAACAGCACAACACATGTTGATTAAATAACGCTAGCAGATATAAGTACCACAAAACCATGAAATGATAACGTAAATAGAACACTTGCGCAAGAAGTAAGCAACACAAATTCCATTCATTAATGATAATAGGTTCATACATTACAATAAGTTCGTACATTACATAAGTGAAATATGAAATTACAAAAGAAATTACAATACAGAATCTAGTACAAAGTCCTACGGCGATGGTGGGTACAAGATGTCCAAAACATGAGCCAACTGCTCCTCGAGCTCAGTAACTCGAGTCTGGAGAATCTCAATCTCCCGCCTCATTTCCTCATTAGAGGAAGGTGATGGGGCAGGTGGTGCTGGCGGTGCAGGTGGAGCCGGTGGTGCTGAAGTGGATGGTCCGGCTCTGGGTGGAGACGGTAATATCTGTGGATCGGCGGGGTACGGCACCAGCCGTTTACGTGCAGTGATCCTACGACGCCGACCATAAGCGTCAGTGACAGTACGACCAGGAATTATGCCAGCGAAGCGATACCGCTTCTTCAGCGGGGTAGAAGGTGCCTGAATCGGTCGGTCAGCGGGATCCTCCTCATCACTGGAGTCGTCAGATAAGGTGTCGTCTGAAGAAGCATCGGTGGAAGAACCGTCATCTGAATCATGCGGTGGTGGCGCGGGTGGCTCAACATATCCGAAAGCGGCCAACATCTGTCGGTGTTGGCCTGGCGTAATCACGGCTAAGCGGCCGTCGGCAGTGCGTCGGCAAGGTGTGCGCCAGTGATTACGGAAGGGTCCTTCCCCGAACTCCGCGGGGATCTCCATGCCACCAATGCGAGCCAGTTGCCTCAGGGGTCTGGAAGAAGACGCCGGGATAGGCACACTAAAGCTAGCTCCAGAACTAGAGGCGCCGGGGTCGCCAGTGGGTGTCGGGGCCGGAATGTCGGCAGCAGCAGCAGCAGCAACAGGTGCAGCAGTGGGTGGAACAACGGGGCCTGAGCTGCTCGGGATGTCAGTAGGTGGAACGTCCGACATCTGAACAAGGAAAAATAAATTTTCCATGTCAGTATGTCATAAAGCAAGCAAATAATAGGCCAACAGTTTAAATCATGTATAACAATAAGTAGCATGGCAATATCAGTAATCGTACGGAACTAGCATGCAATCGAAAGCAAGTAATAGCATGCAGTAGTGAAATCACGTAGTAGTATACGGCATATAGCAGTAACAGTAAGCAACAGCATGCAGTAAGTTCAGCGGAAACAAGTAAACTAACAAGTTGTAGATTAGCCCTATTAGTGAATCCTACTCGGGTCGGTCTTAGACTCACTAATGCATCCTAATTCCCTACAACCAATGCTCTGATACCAAATGTGACGCCCCGTACTAAATCATCATGTACGGACCATCAACAACAGGATCATTACAAGGTTAAGTACTATATGCATTTTCAAAACAGAGTTTACATTCATAAATAAAAGTGACGTCATAACATACGTCAATTGTTTTACAAATCAAAAGTATGCTTCGCTAAGTAGAAGCATTAAGTAAGTGTACGTGACCATAATGGTCATTACATAACATAAGTTCATAAGTAAAAAGTTTGAATGCAACATAAGTAGTCATGCGATAACAACTCTAGGCAGCGGGTTCTACAGCACGACTAGTAAGATAGCGGAAGCGACTTCAAGCACCTGAGAAAATACATGCTTAAAAAGGTCAACACAAAGGTTGGTGAGCTATAGTTTAAGTATAACAGTAATGTAAGTAGGCCACGAGATTTCAGTGCTACAACGAGCGTTTCAAAAGTATGTAAAAGTATATGCTTAACCGTGGGCACCCGGTAACTAACTTAACGTTTAATGTACCCCCTTAAAGTGCACTTGGCAAGTGCGTATAACCTCGAAGTATTAAACACTCGTTAAATGCTAGCGCTACTAGCCCGAGTGGGGATGTCAAACCCTATGGATCCATATCTAAGATTCGCGTTCACGGTTCAAAAACCAATGATTAAACGTTACCGAGCTAAAGGGAATGTTTCTGCCGTTATATAACCCACACATATATAAAGTTTAAGTACTCGTGCCTAGTATGTAAAACATAAAATCCGCATGTATTCTCAGTTCCCAAAATAAGTTAAAGTAAAAAGAGAATGCTATAACTCACAATGATTAGTAGTAATGGTAAGGTAGTAGTCGGAAAGTGGTGTGCAAGTAACGGTCCAAACGTCCTCAACCTAAGTCAAATAGCACTAAGTCAATAAGTCGTCTCAAAAGGTTTACAAGTACGTAATTAAGGTCATAAGGGTCATCATCAATCATCATTAAACAAAAGGTAACAAGTAAGACTCGTTTATGAAAGTCGTTTAAAACAAAGGCTGACTTCGGTCAGTCACCACGGCCTCTACCCTTACTGAATTAAGGTGAGACCAGTGGTCATGGCTCCGTCTATGAGTCCCTTAAGTGTGGTAAAATTTACAGAAGCAAACTCGTCTTGGTTTGACCGTGGCGACGGTCTAAGTGCGAGTAGGTCAGAAATTTCTGCACAACGTTAAAGGACATGGTAACGATCGGAGGGCCATAAATCCTAAACCGTAACTCGGATTAAGACGAGTCCTATATGAAAAGTTATCTACTCGAAAAGTTCTATCTAAAAATCAAGGTTAGAACAGCCCAGGTCTACTGGTCTGTTCCAGAAGCATCCGGTCAGTAGGTTTTGGACAGAACAGTGGGTTTTGGAGAGTTCCGGTTGTCTCGGTGCTTGATGTTCATCACGGTTCTCATCCTTGATGCGTATAGCTTCAAGTGTACAACTCGTTGATGTGTTAACATCATTTTGACCAAGGTTTGTCCATCATAACTCAAGTGCAAGTGTTGTAAGTGTTTGATGAACCAAGGTTACATGTAAGTTTATGAACAAGTTCATGAACACTAAGAAAGATCACAACCAAGTGTTGGATCCATGATACTTGCACCAAAGTGTAAGCTCTTGTTGGTTTCATGTCCTTGTTCAAATGTGTAGTAAGCAACTAACAATAAGAAATAAAGAAAATGAATGATAAGCCTAAACCAACCATGAAGGTGGTATTCTAGTAACATACAACAAACAAGAACACAAGTAACAATTATAAAGATTATAAACTTTAAATCTTTTGAAACAAAATATGTAGAACATAACTAGATAGATTATGTTCTTGGATGTTCTTGATAAATACAAGATATAAGATGAAGAATTCAAACTAGTAAGTTTGTTCTTGAAAGCTAGAAAGTAAGTAATAAATAACTAGTAATCAACACATGTAAACAAAGATTAAAAACAACAAAGCATGATGATGATTATGGTGCCTCATGGGTTCGGTTTTGTTAAGCAAGGAAGAGGAGAAAAAGTCTTCAAACTTACTTGCAAGAACAAAGAACTTTGAGAGAGAAAAAGAGAAAGATAATTGTAAGTAAAGTGTGTGTGTTTTGAGAGAAGACTTCAAATGAGTTGTAATGAGGAAATGAAGTCAAAAACCACCTTATGGAGACCCCAAGGCCGACGGCCTGCAGCTCCCAAGGGGGTGGGTGTGTTGCTTGTTGGTCACTAGGTGGAAAAGCTTGCAAAAGTTGGGTAAAAGGGTGGTGTTCATGGGGATAATGAGCCAACTATATTCCAATTCTATGTAACCAACTAGTTTAAGTTCAAGTATCATACTTACACTTGTAAGAGTGGGCTAAAGGTCCACTAATAATAGTAGGGTGGGCTTGGAAGCCCAAGTCATGAGTCCATTTCATTAATTAAAGCCCAAGTTCAATAAATCTCTAGTTAAACCAAATAAAGCCCAAGTAATTAATCTATCACCTTAGTTAATTAAAATGATTAATAAAATTAATCATGAATGTAAATAATACCTTAAAATATTATTCGTGCAAGTTCCGGGTGTCACAAAGACGTTTCAGGCATTTAAAGTTCAAGTACGGGCAATCAAAGCAACATGTAAATGTAATAACATACATTCGTCTAATCAAGCGTATTAATAATAATAATTATTAATAAATAACGTTGGAAAAACCAGGGTCGCTACAACCACAACCTGATCAAGATAAGGAAAAAGAACCGGTAGTTGAAAAGGTTAATGAAAATAACACAGTTAAGGATAAACCTTATGTTAAACCATACCAACCACCACTTCCTTATCCGAGTAAAATGAAGAAAGAGAAACTTGAAGCCGAGCAATCCAAATTCTTGGATATGTTTAAACAGATAAATGTAAATCTTCCTTTCATTGATGTGATTTCAGGAATGCCTAGATATGCTAAATTCTTGAAAGATCTAATCTCAAATAGAAAGAAAATGGAAGAACTCTCGGCTGTTACTATGAATGCTAATTGTTCAGCAGTGCTGTTGAATAAGATACCAGAAAAACTATCTGATCCAGGAAGTTTCACAATTCCATGTTTTCTGGGTAGTCTTAGTTCAATAGAAGCATTGGCAGACTTAGGTGCTAGTATAAATCTAATACCGTATTCACTATACGCTAAACTAGACCTTGGAGAATTGAAACCAACCAGAATAAGCATACAACTAGCCGATAGATCAATAAAATATCCTAGAGGGATAATGGAGAACATGCTAGTTAAAGTTGGTACTTTAGTATTTCCAGTAGATTTTGTTGTTTTGGACATGGAAGAAGATTCTCAAGTTCCTCTCATATTAGGAAGACCATTTTTAAACACGGCTAAAGCAATGATAGACGTGTTCGGTAAGAAACTGACCCTAAGTATAGAGGATGAGAGTGTTACCTTTTCAGTTGATAGAGCAATGCAACAACCACAATCTGCAGATGATACATGTTATTATATTCAAACTATAGATGCACATGCAGAATTATTAGAAGAATTTCCAGAATTACAAGGAACAGGAGAATGTTCTTTAGGAGAAGGTAATGAACCAATTGATGAAGCTGAAATGTTAGCTACACTTATAGCTAATGGATATGAACCAACAACAGAAGAAATTCAAATGCTAAAAGAAGAAGACAGATATCGATATAAATCATCGATAGAAGAACCTCCGAAATTAGAGTTAAAGCCACTTCCAAACCATTTGGAATACGCTTATTTACATGGTGAATCTGAATTACCTGTAATAATATCGTCTTCTCTTGCTGAAAATGAAAAATCACAACTCATTTCTGTGTTGAAAGCTCATAAACCAGCCATTGCATGGAAGATTCATGATATTAAAGGAATAAGTCCTTCGTATTGCACACATAAAATCCTTATGGAAGAAGGTCATAAAACGTATGTGCAACGCCAACGAAGACTAAATCCTAATATGCAAGATGTAGTTAAGAAAGAGATTATTAAACTGCTAGATGCAGGTTTGATATATCCAATTTCTGATAGTCCATGGATAAGCCCAGTTCAATGCGTACCTAAGAAGGGTGGCATGACTGTCATTACAAATGAGAAAAATGAGCTTATTCCTACTAGGACTGTAACAGGATGGTGTGTATGTATTGATTATAGAAAATTAAATGACGCCACCAGAAAAGATCACTTTCCCTTACCTTTCATAGATCAAATGTTGGAAAGATTAGCCGGAAATAGTTACTATTGTTTTCTAGATGGATTTTCCGGATATTTTCAAATTCCAATAGCACCCGAGGACCAAGAGAAAACCACATTCACGTGCCCTTATGGTACTTTTGCTTACAAACGCATGCCATTTGGACTTTGTAACGCCCCTGCAACCTTTCAAAGGTGTATGATGGCGATTTTTCACGACATGATAGAAGAATGCATGGAAGTATTCATGGATGACTTTTCAGTCTTCGGTAATACATTTAAATCATGTCTAGTTAATCTGGAACGAATGCTAATTAGATGCAAAAAATCAAATCTAGTACTTAATTGGGAGAAATGCCATTTCATGGTTAAAGAAGGCATCGTTCTTGGACATAAAATTTCAAAAGAAGGAATTGAAGTGGATAGAGCTAAAGTAGATGTAATTGCTAAACTTCCACATCCCACCAATGTTAGAGGAGTTAGGAGTTTTCTAGGGCATGCCGGTTTTTACCGACGTTTCATAAAAGATTTTTCTAAAATTGCCACTCCTATGAATAAACTCCTAGAAAAGGATGCGCCATTCATCTTTTCAGATGAATGTATCAAATCTTTTAATATTCTTAAAGAAAAACTCACTAATGCACCGATCATGATAACACCAAATTGGAATCTACCATTTGAACTAATGTGCGATGCAAGTGATTTTGCAATGGGAGCCGTTTTAGGACAAAGGATTGAAAAACGATTTCAACCTATATATTATGCTAGTAAGACATTACAAGGAGCACAAACGAACTATACAACTACTGAAAAAGAACTCCTTGCTATTGTCTTTGCTTTTGACAAATTTCGATCATATCTCGTTCTAGCAAAAACAGTGGTCTATACCGACCATTCTGCTCTTAGATACCTATTTTCAAAACAAGATGCTAAACCAAGATTAATCCGTTGGATCTTACTCTTACAAGAGTTTGATATTGAAATCCGAGATAAAAGAGGAGCAGAAAATCTCGTCGCTGATCATCTTTCTCGTCTTGAAAATTCCGAATTAGAAGTTCTGAATGAATCGGCCATACAAGACAACTTTCCTGATGAATATCTATTGAAGATAGATTATAAAGAAATCCCATGGTTTGCAGACTATGCAAACTACTTAGTTTGTGGATTCCTTGAAAAAGGATTATCGTACCAAAGACGAAAGAAATTCTTCAGTGATATAAAACACTATTTCTGGGAAGATCCACATCTGTTTAAAAGTTGTCCCGATGGAATAATACGCCGATGTGTATTTGGAGATGAAGCTAGTAAAATTTTAAACCATTGTCACACAGGACCAACAGGAGGGCATTATGGGCCTCAACTAACAGCAAGAAAAGTTTATGAAGCTGGATTCTATTGGCCTACAATTTACAAAGACGCACACCTTCTTTGCAAATCTTGTGATGCATGTCAAAGGGCCGGAAAAATAAGTCAACGTGATGAAATGGCACAAAATGTCATCCAAGTATGTGAAGTATTTGACATTTGGGGTATTGACTTTATGGGTCCATTTCCAAAATCTCATAATAATCTATATATACTCGTAGCCATTGATTATGTATCTAAATGGGCGGAAGCACAAGCTCTCCCAACTAACGATGCACGAGTTGTAGTCAACTTTTTAAAACGTCTTTTTGCAAGGTTTGGAACACCGAAAGCTTTAATAAGTGATCGGGGTACTCATTTCTGTAATAATCAACTTGAGAAAGTTCTTAAAAGATATGGAGTAACTCATAAAATCTCCACCGCATATCATCCACAAACAAGTGGACAAGTTGAAAATACCAACCGAGCTTTAAAACGTATTCTAGAGAAAACCGTAGGATCAAATCCGAAGGAATGGTCCATTAAATTGGAGGATGCACTCTGGGCTTTTAGAACAGCCTACAAAACTCCAATTGGAACCACACCTTTTAGACTCGTTTATGGAAAAGCATGTCATCTTCCAGTAGAAATTGAACACAAAGCATTTTGGGCTTTGAAGACATGTAATCTTGATTTACATGAAGCCGGACGTCTACGATTAAGTCAACTAAATGAATTAGAAGAATTAAGACATGAAGCATACAAAAATTCGTTAATCTATAAAGAAAGAACGAAGAAATGGCATGATAAAAGAATCAGAAGTTCAAAAGAATTTAAAGAAGGAGACAGAGTTCTTCTTTTCAATTCACGATTCAAGCTATTTCCTGGAAAATTGAAATCAAGATGGTCTGGACCATTCATAGTCAAAAGAGTTTTCCCATACGGAACGATAGAATTGATAAATTCAAATGGGATTGAATTTAAAGTTAATGGTCACAGAATTAAACATTACATACATGGTCCGATGGAAGTCGACAACGAAGTTAATCACAATTTCGACACCACAGCTAACTAAGTGTGGGGAGAATCAAGTCTTTAAAGGATAATATGTATTTCTGTTAGAGTTAGATTGTCTGTTTTCGTGTAGTTCTCGAAAATGGAACCCGAATGGTCTTTCCCTAGCAGACCCTAAAGAACTAGTCTTCTCCCCCCATTCTGAATTTTTATTTTTTTTTTTAGGTTTTTACAAAATGAAGACTGCCTGTGAACTAAACCATGGTCTAATGCTACACGCTTTGATCACTAAACGTAATAATGACATACTCCCGAGTGAAATAGTATCAGTAATCAGAGAAAGAATGGACGGAGTTAGAAAAGAATCCAGATGCGAAGATAATAAGTTACAATTTGGTAAAGGAAAATCAAAATCCGCAGCGAAAAGAAGAGCACGACACCTAGAACGATGTCACAAATGCGGAAAATGGTCACATGGAGGTAAATGTTCAAATAATCAAACCTATTCAAATACCGAATTTGTTACTTTATGCAGAGACGGACCGTTCATATGTTTAGAAGAAAAGACACTGAATGCTCGAGGTTACGCCTATGTAGCCATGGAAAACCAATTAAACCGACTATCTTATGAATGGGATAGATCATATAACTAAGAAATCTATTTCACAGGTATGTCTGTACAGTTTTTATTTTTATTTTTATTTTTAACCTTTTGATAATAAACGCTAATTTGTTCGCTAAAAAGTATTAAATTGGTATTGAATAAAATTAGGTTTGGCGACCGAAATTATTGATATCATTCAAAAATTTATTACATCACTGCGAAATTTAACGTTTATTCTTAAGGTATAAATATCTTTAAACAATCAACCCAAAATATTTCAAAAATTCGTCATGAGTTAAATTAGGTCTTGGAACCGAAATTACTTTACCGAAAAGAGGGGCGCATATTTTTGATAATATTTGATTGATTAAAGTGGGATAAAAAGACAAAAAGATTTTTAATTTTATTTTTACCATATTTTTAAAATTAATATTTAAATCTTAAATTAATATTGTAAACTTTGTAAAAACAATATATTTAAAATTGTAAATATTTGAAAAATTAATATAAGTTTAATATGAATTTATAAATTTTTAAATTAAGTTTGGTGTAAATTTTTAATTTTTAAAATATTAATTTTTAATTTTATGCATTTCAAATTTTAAGTTTGGTGTAATTTTTAATAATAATTTTGAATTTTATATTTAAGTTGTGTGAATTTAAAAACAAAAATTTACTTTATCTCATTAAGTTAAGAATATGATTTTTAAATTCGTCGTAAGTTGAAGACTAGGTCTTTGAACCGAAATTGCTTTACCCAAGGAAGGGACGAGAACTTTTATTATCACTATTTTTAATCTTATTGATTTAAAGTATGCCAAAAACATTAAAAAACCCAAAAATCTTAGCTTTTAAAACAATCGCTACAAAAAGACAAATTTTAAAATTTTGTCGAAGGACGGACTAGGACATCGATCCGAAACGACCTCGTCCTAAATAACAAGGGAAACAAAATTTTAAAATTAATTTCTTAATTGTTTTCAAAAGTTAATGATTTAAAAAAAAAAAAAAAAAAAAAAAAACTCCGCGAGTCGCGGAGTTTGAAGTGTATTTTGCCGCGACTCGCGGAGGGACTAAAAATCAGAAAAAAATATAACCGAACAACAGATCAGTCCCAACCCCAAAACAATAAAAACACAGCGAAAACTGCTGCTAAAAACCCCGAAAAACCACCCAAAAACACCCCAAAAATACCAATTTTTAACCGTTAATCACCAAATTTTTTGCTAAAATCATGTTGAGAAGGATGCTATCTAAGAATTACTCAAGAAAAACGGTAAATTTCTACACCTAAACACCATTTAATCCGAAATTTGATCTTCTTGAGCTATTTTTTCCCCAATTTGATTTTGATGCTTTTTAGTGTAATTAAGCTTAAATTGTTTATGTATTATGCTTGTATAACCTAGATTGATGCTGTTTAACATGATTAGAAGCCTTAAACTTCAAATTTTGAGTAATCTAGAGTTTGTGTTCTTGAGCAAATTTGGGGCTTTTTGATATAAACAGGTTATGGCCGATTTTTGTCATGAATTGTTGCTAAATTGAGTAGTGTAACATGTCTAGGTAGTTAAATGATCCAAACTTTGAGCCTAAACATGATTTTGAGAATTAAAGTGGACTTTTTCAAGTCTTAAATTCATGAACTTGATTTTTGAAAGATAATGCCATTTGAGACTTGTTTAATTGCTAGTAATGATTATTTTGACATGTTATTTGAGTTGAATGCTTATGAACTTGGCGAACATTTTCGTATATGCTTATTTGAAAAAGTGTAGATTTGATGAAAATATGAAAATGAGCTCAAGTTTGATATAAATTGATAATGTCATTGTAATTATTTTGATTGATGATTTTGCTGACACTAATGCATATTTGGATGCACAAAAATTGTGTTTGATGTGTTTTGCAGAATGAAAGGGGTGAATCTTCATCCCAAGCCCGCAATGCTCCTGCTGAGAATTTGGAACAACAGGAGGTGGATAACTACTACAAGCAGGATGTACCTCATCCAGTCATGACCTTTTCTGATATGCACTTGGAAGAGTTGCACCCGAACCTGAGATTTGACAGACTTTGGATAGATTATCCAAAATATCAAAGGGGTTTGCATACTCTTCATTCCAAGGTTGTTGAGATACCGAGGGTCATAGAATGGGGACCCTTAGAAGCTGTAGAATTGGCCGGGCCAATTAGGGAATTACTTGTACAGAGGTATGGTGATTCTTCTTTTAATGACTGGGTATGTTTATTCACCATACGTAGACCTGTATATAAAGTATGGTGTGAAGAATTGTTATGTAGTATAGAGTTGAATGATCGGGTAGCTAGTTTAACCGATAGTTCTTTTATTAGATTTTTGTTAGGCGGTTCGATGCGCCACATGTCTTTACTGGACATGGCTCAGGCTTTACGTATATATACGCCTGAGGAATTAGCGTCTGCCGATTGTAGAGGATTGATACTAAACGGTAGAAAGATAGATGAAAATTTTGATACACACGGTGTGTGGAGTCAAATGACAAGCCATCACCGTTTCAAAGGGGGAAATTACTCTTATTTGGATATAGATAGAGCCGAATTAAGAGTGATACATAGGTTTTTAGCTAATTCGATTACACAAAGGGGTAAAAACAAGGAAAAAGTAAATGAACAGGATTTGTTTTACCATATGTGTATTCGAGACCCACAAAGCGCTGTAAGTATACCATATTGTGTGGGTTATTATTTATCAGCTATGGTTCGGGGGATACGACCACATAGCATAATAGGAGGTGGAATTTTTATTACTTTGATTGGTGAATATCTCGGTGTGGATATAAGTCGGGGGGGATTATTAGTAGAAGAACCAGAACCCCGCGATACTATAGGTTTAAATGTATACCATGGTGCGAAAGTTTTGAAGAGGCGAAATAACGCCGCAGTACGATACCATGGTAGACATCCACAGGTGGAGAGAAACCAGCAGCAAGGTAATGTAGGAGGGGGGAATGAGATGCAAGAAATGCATAGGTTTATAGCTTCTCAGGAATACGAAAATGCTAGACAGAGAGCATTTGAAGATTGGCAAGTTCATCAGAACCAGATCATAGCTCATTGCCAACATATAGGTAGAAACTATATTCCTACACCGAAACCCGTCTTCCCTCCTTGGTCTATAGAGATGCAGCCACCATATCCTACGTATGACCCTGCCGAAGCATTCTATAGCACTTATGGTTATGCCTGGAACCCCTATTGGTACCAATATCATCCTTAGTTTACTTATTATTTTTTTTTTTTTTTTGTAATTTGTAATTATTGATACGTTTAATACTTTTGTTAATATTGTAATCATTTTTATAATTATCTAACTTTTATTCTTAGATTTTAATAATTTTTGAATGTGGGGTAATATACCAAACTTCAAAAATATGTATATATGTTTGCAGTTTATCTTATGTACACAACAGGGTAAAACAACGCATTTTCAAAGACTGGCATTAAGTTCAGCAAAAACAACTAATTTTGACGACAAGATGCAAAATATATGTGAAATAACAACAAGACGGAATGAACAAATGATGTGCACCATTTATCATTCAGCAAACAAACGCCAATATATTTGGAAACTTTGGTAAAATTTAATCATTTTCACACTAATCACCCTCAATAATTTAAATTGTTACTGATTTCTTGCAAATGAGGGCATTGCAAGATCTTAAGTGTGGGAAGGGGTTAAATTCTTTCGGATTTTAAAATTTTTATCTTAAACTTAAATTCTTTCGGATTTTAAAATTTTTATCTTAAACACTTGGTTACCATTAAAAAAACTAGTAAAGCAGTAGTTGTATTAGAATCTAGTGCTCTCTGATAATAAAGAACAGCCCTAGTCTTATATACTAACTACCCAATTCTAGTAAAAAAATTTTAAAAAAAAAAAAAAAAAATTTCAATTAAATGAACTCAAAATCATGTTATACATATTTATGAACGATAAAACTAGGTTTTAACACCGAAATTATTGTTACCTCGGAAAGGACATAAATTGAGAAACAAACTAAAATGTTAAAATTCATTTAAAATGGAATAGAGGACGATAAAAAGGAAAATAAAAAGCCAAGTGTGGGAAAATTTACCAAGTTATTTTAAACATATGTCACATATATCTGTAACAAATAACTGAAAATACTTTTGCAATGGACTAAACTAAACTGTTTTACCCGATGAAAGAAAAGAAGAGATGGATCTACATGATGAATCAATTCCATCATTAAAAGGAAGTAAAGTCTTCCGAAAAAGAAACGCGCTTCTTGATTTAGGTCATGAAGTTGTCGTCCAGACCAGCTGTAGGTTGACGAAAAATCTAGAAAAGTCATCACTAAAATCAGCAGGAAATCCACGGACCTCAGCATTAAACAGGGTCGCCAAGTGGTCAGATTTATCCTAACCATGAGAAGGATTTATCTCGTACAATGGGGGGGCACCATGCAAATTAGCTGGATAAGACTAATGAATCAGATCCCCAGAAAGGATAATCTCCTTAAAGATTAAAAATCAGCTTTTAAGACTGATATTACTCAATCCTAGAGATTGACCTTAAAGATTGAGAATTCAAACTCATGGAATTCAATGATATCTAAACTCGAGCTTAAACGAGAAAATATTTTGATCAAAATTACAAACCGATTTGTTTTCTGAAAATCCTATTTTCAATGCGTTCATTACCATTGAACGTAAAATCCTAGGAATTCACCTGGAATTCATTAGGTCACCTGAACCAAATCGGGTGTCAACCGTAAGAACGGTGGTTGCATAGTGGTCAAAGACAGGACCTTGTGCCAGACCGAAAAAATTATAAGGGTGAGCTTTACTATTGCTCCTACCAAGGATAGTAATTGCGTCTGACACATTATAGACCATAATTAAAAGCATGTCAGGGGACATTGCCTTAACAGTTGCTTGTTCAACGCTTTCCTTTACAACCGGACGGTAGTTTACCGAAAGGTAATATACGGGACAAGTAAACTGGACGTGTTGCTTTCCAAATACAAGGTTAGCAAGTGGGTGACACAAAACCGCAAGTTTTGAGCTAAAATTTTCAAATCTGAAACCCACCAAACCCACAAAAATATTTTGCAAACACCGGTAAAGGGTTATTCCGGAAAACTTATCTAGGGTAAAAACTAGATTTCAAAAGATCAAATGTTTTCATAAAGATCCAATTTCCTTAATGGATCTAAATTTTTATAGTCATTTGGGACTGTAAACCATATCGTTACTACCATTGTTTATACCGCCGTATAGAAATCACTGATGTACAAAGTGTGAAGAATAAAGAAGTGATTCTAGTATTTCAAGACGATATTGCTTGAGGACAAGCAACGCTCAAGTGTGGGAATATTTGATAATGCTAAAAACGAACATATATTTCATAGCATTATTCCTCAAGAAAGACAAGCTTTTAGTTGCAATTGTTCTATTTACAAGAGATATTCGTTTAAATAATAAAAGGTGAAGACAAAAGACAGATTCGACGAATTGAAGACGCAAACGACCAAAAAGCTCAAAAGTACAAAAGACAATCAAAAAGGTTCCAATTATTGATAAGAACCGTCTCGAAATTACAAGAGTACAAGATTCAAAACGCAAAGTACAAAATATAAAATTGTACGCAAGGACGTTCGAAAATCCGGAACCGGGACCAGAGTCAACTCTTAACGCTCGACGCAACGGACTAAAAATTACAAGTTAACTATGTATATAAATATAATATAATATATAATTAATTATATTAATTATATATATATTATATATATAATAAAAATCGTCGGCAGAGAAAGACTCCAAGATGTGAGCTGGAATTTCAAACTCCGCGACTTGCGGAGTTTGAAGGCAAAATTCACCGCGAGTCGCGGAGCCCCAAAATTGAAAACTGCCTATAAAGCCAACCGAATTCTGATCAAAATCATCATATTTTTCTTCTCTTATCATACGTAAAATTTATATATATATATATAATTTATATTTTAATTTTAATTATAATTCTAATAATAAGGGTATGTTAGCGAATGTTGTAAGGGTGTAAGTCGAAATTCTGTCCGTGTAACGCTACGCTATTTTTAATCATTGTAAGTTATGTTCAACCTTTTTACATTAATGTCTCGTAGCTAAGTTATTATTATGCTTATTTAAAACGAAGTAATCATGATGTTGGGCTAATTACTAAAATTGGGTAATTGGGCTTTGTACCATAATTGGGGTTTGGACAAAAGAACGACACTTGTGGAAATTAGACTATGGGCTATTAATGGGCTTTATATTTGTTTAACTAAATGATAGTTTGTTAATGTTAATATAAAGATTTACAATTGGGCGTCCCTATAAATTACCATATACACTCGATCGGACACGATGGGCGGGGTATTTATATGTACGAATAATCGTTCATTTAACCGGACATGGGAATGGATTAATAGCCACTAGAATAATTAAAACAGGGGTGAAATTACATTCAAGGGTAATTGGTGTAATTGTTAACAAAGTAGTAAAACCTTGGTTTACACACAGTCGATAACCTGGTGTATTCATTAAACAAAGTATTAAAACCTTGTTACAATTCGAATCCCCAATTAGTTGGAATATTTAACTTCGGGTATAAGAATAATTTGATGAGGACACTCGCACTTTATATTTATGACTGATGGACTGTTATGGACAAAAACCAGACGGACATATTAAATAATCCAGGACAAAGGACAATTAACCCATGGGCATAAAACTAAAATCAACACGTCAAACATCATGATTACGGAAGTTTAAATAAGCATAATTCTTTTATTTCATATTTAATTTCCTTTATTTTATATTTAATTGCACTTCTAATTATCGCACTTTTATTTATTGTTATTTAATCGCACTTTTAATTATCGTACTTTTTAATTATCGTAAGTTTATTTTATCGCACTTTTATTATTCGCAATTTCATTATCGTTATTTACTTTACGCTTTAATTTAAGTCTTGTATTTATTTTATATTTTACATTAGGTTTTAACTGCGACTAAAGTCTTAAAATCGACAAACCGGTCATTAAACGGTAAAAACCCCCCTTTATAATAATAATATTACTTATATATATATTTGTATTTTTAATAAAAGTAAACTAATATAGCGTTGAGCTTTGTTTAAAGATTTCCCTGTGGAACGAACCGGACTTACTAAAAACTACACTACTGTACGATTAGGTACACTGCCTATAAGTGTTGTAGCAAGGTTTAAGTATATCCATTCTATAAATAAATAAATATCTTGTGTAAAATTGTATCGTATTTAATAGTATTTCCTGCTAAAATTAATAACTATTTTATATACACCTCGCATAACATCACTAGACTTTCAAGGATTTAACACTCCGGTTATTTCTCATGACGATGCAACAGCCTTGGAACTTCCTTTTAGTGAAGAGGAAGTGTGGTTAGCCGTTAAAGAGTGCGGTGTGTCGAAAGCACCGGGTCCCGATGGGTTTAATTTTTACTTTTATCATAAATTTTGGGATGTAATTAAGGAGGATTTGTTGAAAGCGATTCAATGGTTTTGGAGTAGTGGTGATATCACAGTTGGTTGTAATGCTTCGTTCATAGCTCTTATTCCAAAGATAAACGACCCAATCAACTTGCGTGACTTTAGGCCATAAGCCTCATTGGGAGCTATTATAAAATTGTGTCAAAATTGCTTGCTAATAGGATCCGAATCGTGATTGACAAACTTATAGGTAAGGAGCAAAGTGCTTTTATTCGAGGAAGATCGATCCTCGATAGTATCTTGATAGCTAACGAGTTGGTGGGGGATGTCAAGTATAATAAATCAAAATGCTTCATATTCAAAGCGGACTTCGAGAAAGCGTTTGATAGTGTACGTTGGAACTTCCTTTTTGATGTCATGAAAAAAATGGGGTTTGGAGCTAAGTGGTTAAAATGGATTGACTCTTGCTTTAAATCCGCATCCATCTCGGTCCTCGTTAATGGTTCACCTACAAAGGAGTTTCGACTTAAAAGGGGGATTCGTCAAGGGGATCCACTTTCATCTTACCTCTTTATTATAGCTAGTGAAGGGCTTAACATCCTTGCCAATATTGCGGTCAACAAGAAGATTATAAGGGGTGTTGAAATCGGCCAAGACAAAATCAATATTTCACACCTTCAATTTGCGGACGATACAATATTTTTCGGGGATTGGAGTAAAAGAAATATTATTAATGTCCATAAAACCCTTGAATGCTATGAGAAAGTGTCGGGACTTAAAATAAATCTTCGAAAAAGTCACTTATATGGCATCGGGGTAGCTCGGGTCGAGGTTGATCATATGGCTCAAAAATTGGGGTGCAATCCGGGATCCTTTCCTTTCACTTATCTTGGCATGCCGATCGGTGAAAAGCTAAATAAGAAAGAAATGTGGAACCCCGTTATCGAGAAATTTAGTAAGCGTTTGTCGGATTGGAAAGCAAGGACGATGTCATTCGGTGGTAGGTTGACACTTCTGAAGGCGGTCCTTACTAGTCTCCCTCTTTATTTCTTCTCGTTGTTCCGCGCTCCTTCTTGCATCATCAATCTCCTCGAAGGTATGAGACGTAAGTTTTTTAGGGGTGGGTCGGGATTTGATAATAAACTATCGTGGGTTAAATGGGATACAATTCTTTTACCTTACAAAGAGGACGGGTTAAATATTGGGAGTCTCAAAGCAAAAAATTGGGCACTACTTATCAAATGGTGGTGGCGATTTTATACAGAATGCGACTCATTATGGGTTAAAACCATTAAAAGCATATACGGGAGGGACGGGGGGTTGGGTACTAATTGTGAAAATGGCATTGTGAAACAGAACACCGCGTGGAGGAACATCATCAAAATTGGAGAAGATTTGCGTAAGATTGATATTGATGTCAAAACACTATTCGCAAGAGAGATAGGTGACGGCAGAGACATAAGTTTTTGGCTCGATCGACGGGCATCTCCTGTACCGTTCAAGGAGTCATTTCAGCGCCTGTTTCGTTTGGAAGCACAACCCGCGACTGAAGTCAGCAGCAGAGTATCACTTTGCAACAACGAATAGAGTTTTACGTGGGACTGGACACGCGTTTTTACAGGAAGGTTACACGGGGAACTTACTAACATGATAAACACCATTAAAAGTGCCTCGTTCTCAGGTTTCGGAGCAAGCAAGTGGAAATTCTCGGGTGATAGAAGTGGTTTATTTGTCACAAAATCGATGGCTAAAACGATAGACGACAAGTTAATCACAAGGGAATCCAATCCATCGGCTACAATCAGAAATAATCTCATTCCGTTAAAGATTGGTATCTTCATCTGGAGGGTCTTAAGAAAAAGAATAGCAACAAAAGAAGAACTCGACCGGAGAGGGATCGACTTGGACACGTTATTATGCCCAATATGTAATGATGTGGTCGAGTCGGTTGATCACGCCATTTATTCATGCAAATCCGCCAAAGAAATTTGGTCCGGCATCCTTAAATGGTGGAATCTTCCCCTCCCCTTGAGTTCCACGCTAGAGGAGATGATTAAATGTTCGTGCATAGCAACAAAGAATTCGAGAAAAAAGAAAGTTTGGCAAGCAATTGTGTGGGTTACGTGTTATTTGATTTGGAAAAGTAGAAATCTAAAGGTTTTTAAAAAGGACGGATGGGCTACATCGAAGATCATAAGTGAGATACAAGTGAAATCATTTGAGTGGATTAAAAACCGTTCGAGAAACTCCTCTATGTCTTGGCATCATTGGCTTACTAGTCCGACATCGTCATGTGCACTTGGAGCTAGTTTTGATCCGGGGTGAAATGTAATGGGTTTAGTATCGTGTAGTTATTCCTCGGGTTTCTTGTTTTTGTAACTTCAGTGTCCAATGTGGGTAGCTACTTCGGCTACCTCACTCTCTGTGTACATTCTTTTCTATATATATATATATATATATATATATATATATATATATATATATATATATATATATATATATATATATATATATATATATAATTTGCCTTTCAAAAAAAAAATATTATTAGTCTAAGTATAATTAAGGCTATAATAGTAAATTTGGTGTTGATAGATCAAAAAGTGGTGTGTGAGGATCATCTCCCATAAAATGATCACATAAATTAATTTTTTATTATACATGATATAGATAGAATATAGATGTGGATATAGATATAGATATACATCTTACATATTTTTATAATTTTGTTGTTTCATTATTTTAATTTAATGTAAACATTTTTAATGATTTCTTTATATTATCGTTAGTATCGATGGGTTGTTCACGACCAAGCATCTGACAGCCCTAATCGATGATAAGAGGCTCCCAAATCCAACAAACGTTCAAGTGCTAAAGCGTAATAAATCAATTCCTCAAAAAGTGTGGATTTTTGCATGGAAAGCAAACCAAAAAAGATTGTCGGTTCGAGCGGAACTGGACAAACGGGGTCTAGATTTACATACAATTCTTTGTCCCATTTGTTCGAATGATATCGAAACGGTGGATCATTATCTTTTCAATTGCAACAAAGTAAATATCGTTTGGGAACTTTTTCTAAAATGGTGGAACATTTCGAGTGATAAACTTCAAGAGTTGGAACTCATTAAAGAAGACTCATGTATTTCCAATTCTACATCGCAAGGAAAATTAGTGTGGGGCGGGGCAAAATGGACATGCTTGTATTGCATTTGGAAGGCTAGAAACAACGTCGTTTTCAAAAGGAAAGTTTGGAATCTCTCAAACATTTTATCGGAGGTACAATGCTTAAGCTTCGAATGGATCTCTCGGCGGTTAAAGAAGGCGAATCTTGAATGGCAACAATGGCTAATTAATTCGAATTTCTTTGTGGCGACAACAAATAGCCGTACGGGAGTTAGTTGATCAGTGATTCGTATTAATTTCTTACAATTGTAAATATTAGTTAATGTAAATATTTTAGGTCGTGGCTACTCATTATTGTATAGCTCGTAGGCTCTCAAACTTTGTACTCGTTGGCGTATTTCAATATATACATACTTGCCTTGAAAGAAAAAAAAATCGTTAGTGTTTGAAATTTTAGTTAGATAAACGGCTGTATTAGATAAAGTTTAATTTTGGTAACTACTCCGTTCGTAATTAATTAATTTTGTAGTATTATAAAAATACGCAAAACTGTGAGTGGATAGGTGCATGCAGAAAATGCCTTGATTGAATATAAGCTACACCTGTATTTTAATCAAATTCCAAGAAGCTAATGTAATTGTTACGGAGTAATTAATTACTAGAAATTTGGGCCTTGCATCGAACCCGCTACCCTCTACTAATTCGTTCTACTAAATGCCACTTTTTCTATGTAAGAGTGTGTTTAATATAATTGAATGATTTAACGGTGAATGATTTAAAATTTGAATTGTCCAGAGTCTCTGAATATAGTTTGATCTAAATGCAAATAAGCTGTTTGATAATAATTTAGAATGAACGATATGAACTGACTAAAACTATCTTATTAACGTGTGACATGAATAAAAAATTCAATATAATTGTTAGTTAGGTGATCGAGATATGATTTGAGGAGAATATTATAAATAATTTAGGCTCTTAATGGTTAAGAGAGTATTTCATGTCTGAATGGTTCAGAGCTGAATTCTGAACCATTCAGCACCATATGTCATTCAGAGGTCAGAAATAAACGCACTGAATGCTGAATGGTTCAGCATTCAGTGCTGAACCATTCAATTAAGAAACAAACAAACGCACCCTAAGTCGAGTATTTATCTGTTCACTTTTAAGTGATGTAGTATTTGGTGATGTAACAAGGTCAAGAAGTTTTGTTGTTTAAAAGTGTGTGTCAAATTTGAGAGTTAAATTTGTGATGAGTTGATGTGGTAAAATTTTATTTGTAATTGTGTATAAAATTTAATAATTAATACTCCAATATATAAAAAATGTGGCGAAATCTGATTTTTCTAAAAAAAAAAACTTTGACACCACTTTACTGATCCGTCAAATTTCCGACTGACGTCTGGCGCGTCAAACTTTGACGCCGCGTTAGGGGCGTCAAGAGCTTCAAAGATGTCGCCAAGTGAGGTGACGGAGGAAAATTAACGTCGCGTTGAAATCAGCTTAAGTCCACGAAATTTTTTCTATAATATATTTATGTCCTAGGAATTTAGTTTGAAAACTCACACAACTCTCAATATAAGATCATTTGTAACACTGGTGTAATTGAATCTGTTGTGAATTGTTTTTTCTATTTTTGTTTTCTTAATTAGCCGGCGTGAATCTTTAATATAAAGTTATGGTTGTGTGGAATTTGTGTAGGTTGAAAGTGAAATGCTGAATTTAGCTATTGAATTCTGCTCCCCCCCCCCCCCCCCCCCCCCGACCTTTTCTCTATCGAATTTAGCTAAAGTTCTCCCGAAATGAGGGTACCGCAACTTGTTACGAGCTATAATTGAATAATATACACTTATATATATATATATATATATATATATATATATATATATATATATATATATATATATATATATATATATATATATATATATATAGACAAAATTACTGAAATCATCCATGTGGTTTGATACCAGTTTCTGAAATCATCCCTGTGGTTTTTTCTTGATGTGTTTCATCACTGTGGTTTCCAAACGTTTCTGAAATCATCCCTAGCTCAAACGTCCGTCTAATTAATCCGTTAGATCACACCATGTGCTTATCACATGAGGGCAAAAACGTCCTTTTAGCTATGCACCCAAGGGTATTTTAGTTAATTTAGTTTTTTTTTTCTTTTTCTTTATTTCTTTATTTCTTTATTCAAACAAGAGTACTACCATTGTAGTATAGAGTACAAATTAGAAAATAAACCCTTCAAAGCTTTGAATCAACAAATTGATGAATTCATTTACCGTGATACACCATGAACAAATTTTGAACAAATCGAAGCTTCATCAATCAAGAACAGCTCGGATGATCTTTGCGTGTGAATTTACACACACTACACGTTCACTATGTGTGAGTGATATTCTTGATAAGGAGTTTTTTTTATTTTTCTTTCCAGATGCTTCGATTTTTATTTTTAAGAATTGGGTTTTTTCTTGTTACGGAAATTTTGTAACTATTTTCTATGTGATTTTCTTCATTTTTTAGAAAGATAAAATTTTTACTTGAATTATTGATGGGTTTTTGTTTCATAAAGAGGGTTTTCTTAATTTCATAGAAAAATGGGTTCTTGCTATTTCGGTAGTGGTTTTGAAAACGAAGATGCTAGCGGTGGCCACCAATCACCACTGCTGAATGAAATCGGAAGCAGATCAGGAACACCCAAATTTGAGTATCGATTGTTGCTGCTCTCGTCGGAGAAAACGAACATTCGCCGGAGATGGTGACGATTGGGAAGTTTGCTGTTGACGGTTCGGTAATTCAATATCAAACTTTATGATGCTATTCTTCTTCCGTTTCTACTTGATTTGTAAGTATCACTACTTGATTTGTAAGTATCATGTGGTACTCTTTTGTATATGTAAATGTATATTACTCATAATTGCATAATTTTTTTTAATTCTTGTTTGAGTTGCGGAGTAAAATTTTAATTTATGCTATTTGATTTGAATCTGTTTAACTGGATAATAATTTGTTTGAATTTGATTTGGATTGAAACATGGTAGAAAGAACAATTTATGTGGGTGTTAAAAAAAAACTAGGTTTAGGAATATGGTAGGGAAGAAGATGAAGTTTCTCAAATGAAAAGATAAAGTGACGCTTTTACCCTCACGTGATAAGCACATGGTGTGATCTAACGGATTAATTAGACGGATGTTTGAGCTAGGGATGATTTCAGAAACGTGTAGAAACCTCAGTGATGAAACACATCAAATAAAAACCACAGGAATGGTTTCAGAAACTGGTATCAAACCTCAGGGATGATTTCAGTAATTTTGTCATATATATATATATATATATATATATATATATATATATATATATATATATATATATATATATATATATATATATATATATATATATATAAGAGGTTAACTTAGCCTATTTGTCATTAGAAGAGTATTTTTCAATGATTATGATTAAAATAAAATAAATAAATTGATTGATTAAAAACCATCTACACGTTTTGGACTTGTAAAAACCGTTAAGCAGAAGTAAATTAACTAAATAAATAAACTTATTTAAAAAAAAAAAAAAAAAAAACAAGAACCTAAAACTAACTCTCCCGTCCTTTTTTCACAATCAATATCTCTTCTCTTTTTTAACTAACCCCAATCAAACCCTAATAAGCCAAAAAGATCATCGATTTATCAGGGAAACGGTGATTTTATCTTCATTATTAAACAACGAAAGCACGTACAACAACTTCGAGCCCTACAAAACTTCCAGGTTTGTTTCGACTATTGTTCAATTCATTAATTTTAAAGCAAGTGTTTATTGTAATCTTCGTTGGATATCGATTAAAAACAAGACTCGTCACTGATTATAAGCTTTATTGCTTTATTGCTTTTTTTTTTTGGGTTCAAAAGATTCATTTCTTTTGAAGATGGAAATATTTTAATTAGTATTGCATCAGAGAATCTTCAATATTTATTGCAATATTTGTAGATTATTTTTTCCAAAATAAAAATAGGAAAAATTGGGGTGTTGGTTCCTTTGATTACATTTACCATACATTTGATTGTCAATGGAAAAAAAACGAGTGGATCAAGTCGACTAGCAGGTTCCTCAGTTTGTCGAATCAGCAAATCTGACTTTATACATCGACAAAGTATGTTTTTTATCACTAATTCATATTCATATACATATTCATATCCAATTAAATTGGAAGTCTAAATTACATCTGGATTGATTCGAACTTCCCATAATTTAAGTCTGTTTCAATCCCTATTATATCTCCATAATTTTAGCTCGATTTTATTACGAAATAATTTTTAAATAATATACTTGCTGTTTTGTATGGAATTTGGTTAACAACTGATTTAAGCAATTTGCTTAGTTATAGGAATCAATGGTTATCGATATTAATGTGCCAAGATTTCTTCAATCTTGTTACACATTTTTAAGAGAAGAGAGATGGTATAATAAAATTCAGTATTATAGTGGATTTTCTTAAGCAAGAACATGTAGTACTATTACTACGAGTTGTATTTCTTGACATGTATTTTTTTAACATTTTCAGGTCATGTACATGCTTACACTCATTCTCTAGGCTATTCGAAATAATTTAGGCGAATCGTAAACGCTTACACTCATTCTCTGAGCTATTCGAAATAATTTACGCGAATCGTAAACGCTTACACTATTCTCTGGGCTATTTGAAATTATTTAGGCGAATCGTAAAACAAAATAGATTTTGAATTTATTGTCGCATATAATATGTACTTCGTATTCGTATATTAATCACCAAGGCAATAGATAATTCTTGAAAATCACTACTCAAATGGGTAACGCTTGCATGTTGTGATGTCAATGGACAAATAACTTGAATAATAACAAACCGTCTCTTATGTGTATCATTTGTAGTTACATTCATATCCTATGTGACTTTTGTTAATTTAACAGTTCTCATTCTCATCTAATATACGAGTTGTTTGATTAATTTTTCACCACCAATTCTCGATTTGATTTGTGTTGCACAATTCAAATTTAACAACATTGTCATTTATCTATGAATGATTGAAGCTTTTTTTTCCTTTTTTTCTTTAACAACCGTGCAACGCACGGGCTCAAAACCTAGTATATATATATATATATATATATATATATATATATATATATATATATATATATATATATATATATATATATATATATATATATATATATTAATGATAATTCAATATGAAAAGAATTGAATTGAATTTTAATTTACCTGAGGGCAAGATTTTGATCGTTACCTCAAGGCCAAAACGACATTCCAAAAACAAATTACAAACCCACTCCCCAAACTTACCCTCTTAGTACAATTCCTACCCCCAACAAAGGGGGTAAAATGTAAACACAAAAAATAATTAAAAAACTAAAAAAAAACTTCACTCAAATTTTTAACGGGCCGTATCTTTCCACTCGTTTCGAGTTACATTTTTCCGACTCACCGTTCAACTTGAAATAATTTTACGAACACAACGCAACTAGCTATGCGCGAAGTAGATTACTTTTTAAAAGCGTTAATTATTTCAGGCAACTTTTTATACATATACATACACGTATAACAAACAACCCAAACTAATCACCTCATATAGTCATATTGATGGTTCCGTTCCCTTTGCTACGCAATTTTTCTGACGTAAAAAACGCGCAGTACATTAGGCATACTAGGTACTAACCACCTGCTTCCAAACATACCGTAGCAACGAGTTTTAAATTCTATAAATGCATAACGTTACGTTAAATAAGAATATGCAACCCGAAAGTCCTCGCCACATCGCGCGGGCCGGTGTTTTTCTAGTTCATTATTATAGGAAGGCAACAATTGGACCCTATCTACAGCTAATTCAATTAAGCAATTGTTACCAACGTCTGCTTGTTCATTAATAGGCCGTTACAAGGGCCCAAGAAATACATAAACAAATGTTTGCTTATACAAATACCTATAATTGGGTCTCACACAAACCAATTTATTGGGCCTTAAATCAATATTTACCCAGCCCAATAAGATCTATAAAATATTTCAAACATGATAAAATTACAAACGTAGGGTCAAAATTAACTCACAAAAAATTCCGGCAAACTTGCCCCTGCATTGGGGAAACCGGAGACAATGTATCTGAATCTAAACCTAACGCAACCGCCCACCGGCGCCGGAGCTTCGACAACAACGACAGCGTTATCAACACAAACACTTTATCCACCTAAATTCATACAACCAAACCCACCTCTTTTTACCAATCGTCGCCCTAAATTCTTATCATCATCATCATCATCATCATCTTCTACTACATCCTTATCTAATCTCAGAAATGTAATCGTCAGTGCTGATGTCACCAATAAATCAAATAAACAAACATCCGCTGGGTTTTCGGAATCCGATGAACAACCATCAATTTCCGTCGTTAGTCAAGAAAATGTTCCCCTTGAAGGAGTCATTCAATTTGAAAAACCTGATACTAATTCTAGATTTAGAAAATGGGGGTAATTCACTGTTTTATATATATGTATTTATTTTTGTGGTTTGAATTATTAATTGTATTGTTGCACAAAGATTTCACCTGAATTTATTGTTTGGATGCTGCAGATAAGCAATTAGAAAGAAAACTAATACTGTACTAAATTTGAAATAACTCATAATAAAAGCCATGAAAATCTTTTTGATTTTTAAATTTTCAAATAAGCCCATAGAATAAGCAATCCCAACCAACCCCATCAGAGTGGTTGGGGCCATGAGTTCCTTGTAAGAGGTCTCAGGTTTGAATCCCGTCTGGGACGAATATTTAGTGAAGGGTTGGAAATAGACAGGGAGTAATCCTGCTGGGCATTAGATTATGAGGTTGGATTACTCGCTCTCCCGGGTAGCCTAACAGAGAAAACCTTCCTACTTTTTTTTTTTTATACCTTTTTTTTGGCTTAAACATTCATATTTTCTTTTGATGAAAATATAGTCAGGTGGCGTTACTTTCTGGTGGAGATGTATTGGCCATACTTTTGTTCTCTGCAATAGGAAGGTTTAGTCATGGATTTGCTGTTTTTGATACTGAAACTTTTCGAACTGCTGACCCTTTTATTGCTGGTATGGTTACCTTTTTTATGTTTCTGTATATATTTATATGCTATTAAAAATGGTGGTAAAATGGGTTTTGGGTTTTATCAGGGTGGGTTTTAAGTGCATATTTTCTTGGTGGATACGGAGATGATGGTAGAGGGGTGAATGGAAAGACCAACGCCATCACTGCTGCTGTTAAATCTTGGGCTTTGGGCATTCCTGTAAGTTGATTTATTTGCTTTTTTTTTTGTGTGTTTCCGATTATAAGAAAGTTGTATGCTTTGTATGTCTGAATTTGGGACAAGTATATTACTTATTAGAGAATTGTAAACGAATAGTTAGTTGGAGAATTGGAAGCTTAGAGATGTAGTTATCGCATGTATGATTGTTTGAAGAAATAGAAATTAAATTAAATGATGATATAACGGAACGTGAGATGTAACAGAAATCGGGGATCGTAAATCTTAAGAGTAGCTATTTCGTAATGGGACCATGTATATAGAGAAGAAATATGTATAATACAGCAACTAAAAAGCAGAATCATTAACATGATAACATCTTCTAACTCTTACAATCGCAGGAGGAGTTTTTCGTATTGATTAGTTAGGTGTATGTAGCAAGTGAAATATTAACTAGATTATTTGAAATAAGGTGATTTCCATGTTGGATCGCGAATGGTAATTAGTTGATGAAATATATATCTTGAAAATGGTGTTTTCGATTTCGTTTCTTGCTGCATTTGTAATGATTAAATTCTAGTTCATGTGGAAAAATCGTACCAAGTGTTGTAGGAGGAAAAGTGTGGTTCGATTAAGTTGTTAACTTTAGAAAAGCACATATGCTAGTTGGAAAAGAGGTCCTTTTTGAAATGTGACTAGATTTTCGAGAACGATCATCACGTACTGACCCCATAATCTTATTTTCTCAAACCACAATATTTTATATTAAGAATTTATATAAACATCAAGTATTACAAGTAGTACATGGGGATGAAGTACTACACTAAACTCTATTTGTTAAAATGGATGAGCCTGATAGCTGGAATATGTTGCGACTCACCTATGAGTCTAACATAATTTATGACACTTTTTTTTCTTTTCTTTTCTGTTTCAATACCACAACTAATCTTCTATTAATGCTGTTTTGTTATGTTAAAGCCGAGTGTATAGTATCTACAATAATGCAAGTTATTTATATTTATTATTATCATTTTTTTTTTCCAGTTGGGAATACTTATAAGGGCCACAAGCATAGGTCACATCCCTGCAACCAGTTTTATTGCCGTAACGATGGGTAGTACTGCTGTATTACTTATAGGGTGGAGAGCACTCGTATCTAACATTTTAACGGATAATGATAAGAGCAAGAAGAACGACATGTACAAGCGTGGCAGCCCATTTGAGCTGTTTGAGGTTCGTTCTTAGCTTTTGCTTCTAAATTTACCATCATATTCAGTTTTATTATTTTAATACATTGTTTTGCTGCTGATAATTACAATAAAATCATAGATGTAAATATATGACTATCTAAATCTTATCATCCTCATATGGGATTGGACATTCTTGTTGCTGTTGTTGAGTTTTGTGGCAAAACGGGTTACACATTACAAGATTTTCTCTATGATTAACCACAAGGTGTTGGTGCAATGGTGGTGACCTGTTCAGGGTTTCGACTCCCATGTGCTGCAAAACTATTTCTCTTATGTTACCCGCTCATTTCATGGGGCTTGGAGGTTTCGGATGTTTATGCGTTTGAGTCTCACCTGGGGGGGGGGGGGGGGGGGTTGTATGCATTCGTTGTGGGGGTTCCCTCTTGACCCCAAGTTCTTTTACCCCATTCATAAAGTCTTTTCTGCCGGACGACTCGTAGGGATCCGGTATCATAAGTCATATTGTTTCTACTTTTCGGGAAAACCGGTCTTTTCTGAGAATGGGAATCTCCAGATCCGGGAAAAAAGGAAAGGAGGTTCTAACCGGTCGCTTATACTAGTGACAGTCTATCATTTTGTCTCAGTATATCAATATTAGTGATACCATAACAGACTGTTAGACCGGCTGACAAAGGAAAAGGAAATCACTGCCTGACGAAGGGGGGACGGATGAAGCTACAGCCCAAGACAACCATGCCATAGGTTCGATCGAAGTTTCTCGTGGGGTAACCTTTACTTCCTACACTTAGAATAAACCGCGGCTTTTTTCTATCATTGAACTGTGGCGTACCCCCAAGACGACCTATCTAAGATTAGGGGGAGATCCTCATATAATCTTTCTTTTAAAAAGTCAACTAGACGGGGCAACACCTATGATGCAAGGAATAATAGACTTACATCACGATATCTTTTTCTCCTTAACCTCATTTTTTAGTTCTTCGGCCTTCGCAAACAAACAGTCCGGCCAACCCAACCCAAGTAATCCCTCCAGAATGTCTCCATATTTTTTTATGAACGTCTCTCCTATTAGATTTTGGTTTATCAATGGATTTAGCTTTGTTCACCACTGCGTTCTTTTAGAACCGCTCCGTGGGCTTCCATGAAAGCTAAGAGGTGGAATAGCACTAGCTAACACGTAAACGAGTGAATTTTGAGTAAGCTTAACCTGAGTCTCGGTTAAGAACGGCGATGACGTATGTTTCGCACGGCGCACGATTCCATGTATAGTTTCATTCGAGATCGTGATGGAGGACATAGCTTATGATCATCGGCTTTGATCCTTGTCAACCTTGAAGAAGGGAGCATCGGCCGCCTATGACGGAGGACTTTTTTACTCTTCACTGAAATCATGATTTTTCCGAAAGTTTTCCCGGAGAGTCGAGCCACCAATGACTACCTATTCTCGCCCGGTGCCTGAACCTTGCTCGTTCACGTTTGGGGCGGCTTGATTGTAATGTTTTGCCCAAGGATATGATCGGGTGGTTGGGTTCCGACATCGCGTTCTCGACCCCCGCCAGTGACTCCTAACAGCCGTTAAAGAAATCATAATAAAATTTTAGATCTGAATATATGACTTCTAAATCTTATCTCTCTCATATGGGATTGGGCATTGTTGTCGCCATTGTTGAGTTTTGTGGCAAAATGGGTTACACATTGTAAGATTTTTTCAACGATTAGAATAAAGGTGTTGAAGGATTCCTAATGTAGGAACATTGGTTTTTTATTTACAGTTGCTCACTTCATTAGTACGAAGATGGTGAGGTGCTCCAGAATCTGCTTTTATTGTGTTCACACCAAATGTTTCAAGTAAAATTTATGTTGCAAGTATTGAAATTCCAAAGCAACAATGTTACAAACTACTATCAATTCAACTATAAATTAAAATCCTTTTTATCACCCCTTACCTTGCCTAATTTTCTATTTACATTTTGGATATGAATTTGGGAGTCGATACAATCCATTTGTATTTTGTACGAGCATTAACGCATTTGTATTCATGTCACCATCCTTGTGTAGTGGATTGATTCACATTTTTAATTACATGCGATGAAGATCTTCGTCACATTTGGTTCAAATAGCTTTTCTGGATCTTCACACTTTACAAATTGATCTACAAACAGCTAGAATTACACAATATTCGGCTCAGACAATCAAAGGGCCTTTGTTTTAAAGGTATTATTAGTCAGTATACCGTGCTTTCAAATTAAATCGACTGAACACACATTGCGTAAATAATAGGCGTTCGATGGGTCGCAGGGGCAAATTACAAATAGCTTGCATTGGTCATGGCCCTAATCTCGTCAACCATTGATCAGGTTTGGTTCTTTGTAAAAGCGTTGTTTCAAATTCTACCAAAATAACACTTGTTTCAATTTCTCATGAGTCATTTCGGTCCTATTAGGAAGATCTTTATCTATATCAATGTGTCCCATCAAATCCATCCATTGTGGTATTGAACCCACAACTAAAAATAGTAAAAATTATAACTCTTTGGCAAGGCCAATCAGTAGTGTACTGATGATTTATCTTGGCTTAACATACTCATGAGACTTTGAGTTAACATAATTTTTTTTGGAGTTAATACATTCCCCGTCAATGTAGAAGTCATAAAGGTTATCTATGTTCGAGTTACCTCTATTCAAACATAGAAACAAAAAAAATTCAATCTCTCATTAGTGGGGTATGACTGGTTAGATGTATACAATCTTTCCCTTATTCCTAGAATAAAGAGAAGTCATTTTTTCACCCAGAGTGAAACACACCAAGAGTAGAGAAAGTCCATCCCCCGATATTTTATAGATAGAGAGATTGTTTCTGAATGGACCTTCGACCAATAACTAGGTTAAAAAAAGTGAAATAAAAAATAAAGTGTGAGACGTCATAAAAATGGTTAGAATCAAATTTCTATGGATTTTAAACTTGTCTGAAGTTCAATTAATAGAGCTATAAGTTGACGCTTGCTTTTGACTCGCTTAATAGAGTCATAAAGATTTCAACATAGAAAATGGCTCCAATTTTTTTTTTTAATTTATAACACTACAATAACAACAAAACACAATACTAAATAAGTGGTGTATGAGGTAGGTGAAATGTAGACAATCCTGCTCCTATCCGAGAATAAAGACAAATCATTTCTCTACTCAGAGTGAAAACACTCAAAAGTAAAGAAAGTCATCCCTCTCTTTATTCGGCGAATAAAGAGATTGCTTCCAAGTGGACCTCCGGCCATTAAGTAGGAAAAAGTTTTTTGAAAAAATATAATAAAATTGAACGCCATGAAAATGGTAAAATCAAATTTCCATTGGGTTTTAGATCAATACTTGAAATTTAATTTAAGCTCTAAGAGTCGATCAAGTCGTCAATAAATCGACGCTTGCTGTCGACTCAATAACTAGAGCCGATTTTAAAAATATATAGTCCTAAATATTTATCAATAGGAAAAAAGTTAATATGTGATTAAATTTTCTGATAACTGAATGTTCATGATTTGATTATGAAAAAATTATAAATGAATGTACTATTATATGGGACTTCTAAAATTTTGAGTACTTTAAAGTTCGGGACCCTGTTCGGTTACACA
This sequence comes from Rutidosis leptorrhynchoides, assembly GCF_046630445.1. NCBI lineage: Eukaryota > Viridiplantae > Streptophyta > Magnoliopsida > Asterales > Asteraceae > Rutidosis > Rutidosis leptorrhynchoides. Next base: position 366,986,469 of record NC_092341.1, on the reverse strand, counting down.
ATTCGTACATGTGGCCGAGACGCCTGCTTTTGGGCTGGGTTTTTGCAAGTTTAGTTTCTTAACCCGGATTTTCATTTCGCTGTTAGTCCCTCGACTCTCATAAAATGATTAAACATATCCTTACAATTATGTGATTTTGTTGTTGTTTGAGGGATGTAATCAAAATCAAAATTCGAGTTAAGGGACTAGACCGTAACTCATCAAAGTTCTAAGGTAGTTGATATATTCATCATCTAAATTATTTCTTCCATCGTAAACTTTGTATTGATAGATTGTACTTTACAACTAAACAATACATGTACTTGGATAATACTACCTCCGTCCCACCACAAGTGTTCACATTTCCTTTTTGGGATGTCCCATTTCAAGTGTTCATTTTGTGTTTCAACCATTGAGAAGAGGTTATTCTGGAGAGAGAAAATTTCTGATTGGTGGAGAATGAAGTTAGTGGGATTTTCTAAAACTGTGTGCAAAAAGTAAGTGGACACTTGTAATGAGACGGAGGGAGTACTACATATCATTAGTTCTAACCCAAAGATCTAGGAAGGGAAACGGATAAGATTCCATATGGACGAGAAATGTAGTTTACTTCCTGGTCTAAAGAGACAAGAGGGGGTGAACAGTAGAATAGGAACTGCCGAACAGGAATAGGGGTCAAAAAGTCACAGCTATACAAACTTACAGCAATGTTTAATTACCTACCTATACATGTATATGTATATCTAAACACTGTGAGGTAGTAGTATCAAGTATGAACCGTCGAAATTTAGCTGCTTGAAAATGTTTACCTGTCAGCAGTTACCAGTCGGCTGCCGCACTGTTTTCTTACTGTTACCCTCGTCCCCATTTTACTCTTTCAAAATTTATACTCCCATACAAGTTGTCAAGTACTCCGTATTTTGATATAAGCCGATATATTTTTTATCTTTTAAAATGATAAATAATCACATTTGTGCAATAAGCCCAATAAGTTCTTTTACAATATATGGATGTCTCTGGTATATTACTATTAGATTGTATATATTTATGTATTTGGATTAGGCCCAATTGTATAGACGGGCTTAGCCCGTTAGGATTGGAAATAATCTATACAATATTTATAGGAAACAATGTGAGAAACCCTAATGCTAAAAATACTAACAGGCCGAGCCCGTCTATACAATTGGGCCTAATCCAAATACATAAATATATGCAATCTAATAATGAGCTGGAACTTATGACTGGTGGTAGAGTTTATGGTTGTAGCTTATTGTAAAAGCTGATAGTTAAAATTTATTTTTTAATAATTGTTTGGTGAAAAGTAGTTGAAATTGAAACTTATTGTTGTAAATTGGTTAAAATCAACTAAATATGACAAATAATTATATAAGGGTAACATATGTAATTTCTAATTTTGTAAGCTATGAACTTATTTTCTAAGCTAGTTTAACTAGTTTCTTTTTCATCCGCTTCTTTTTTTTTCATAAGTTCTGAAAATTATGTCACCTAAACGTTGCTAATAGCTTAAGATTATGAAATAAATAAATAAATTTAAGCTTTCATAAGCTCCAATAAACTATGTGGTCAAACATATTTTAAGTATTTCATACACAAAGATGTTGAATGTGAATATATTATTTCCCTTTTTAAAAATTTACGTGGAATGTTGATATATTTAATGCACAATGCACACTAAATATAAAATTGTGTTTTGTTAAAAATTATTCATACACTATTAATCATGTTTCATTTTGTGCTACACTACAAAATTTCACTCTGTTGTATACTAGTACTATACTAGTACGGAGTATATGATATGATATATGATTTTTTTTAAAAGCAGAAAAGATACTTTATTATTAACTAAACGTTATGTACAAGTAAGGCTAAAACCCGTAAAAATCGAAATACATATCAAAACGAGACTTGAAACGAAATACAAAAACGAGAGGAGATCCGAGATGAATGGTACGACGGCAGAAGAGGTTACATGCACCCAAGAGCGGTCCAAACATAGGGCAGACTTGATGACAAGCAGGGCATGAATCCAGCTACAGTGTTAATCTAGTAGCGACAAAGCAACCGAACAAAACCCATTTCGCCTTGAATTTGGCCGAGAGCATATGGAAGAAACGCAACTACATATATGCCGCGGGAACACAACACATTAGCCAATCTCGGATTTCCTGAAAGCATTCGAATCGAACAATAAAGGGCACGAGGTCCATTGGTTCCAATCAAATATTGCCTTTTTATACCTATTTAAGAACCATTCGAAAGATTTAAGTTGAATTTCTTTGAAAATCCAATCACATGATGATTTCTTGTTGGAGAAGGTGATGTTATTTCGGTTCTTCAAAATCAAATATCCGGTGACCCATTCAGTTGCTTGCTAAAGGTTCCTACCAAAAGAAGAATCGAACGAATGCTCGCTTTCATTGTTATGATATATGATAGTATATGATTAGTAGTGTATGACTAAGTTTGACAATCTATACTTGACCGTGTCCTTGGATCGGTTTCAAGGTTTCCTCCCGGGAAGCGATGGGGGCGGGGTTATTATCGTTGCATCGGCATAGTCAAAACGGGAGATGATCGCAACGGGTGGTTTAGTCCCCCTCGGGTGATCCCAATCGCTGTAAAAAAAAAGGATATTTATGTTTGGCGAAAATATATGGAACTGTAAACTTTAACTATAATTAGTAGCCAAAATTTATATATTTTAATAGATGATGTGATTTATAGAGAAAGTAAAAATAATCTTAAACTTCAAAATTTCTAGAATTTAGACTATGGCCATCGCAAGGTGTCGCCGATGATATCGCCTGACGCCACTAACGCGTCGTCACCGTTGACAATCAGGCGACGTTAGTCATGATGGTGACGAAAGGGACGAGCGGCGTTTGATTATATATTATTCAATCAAAATTTTACACGGATACATTTATATTATTAATTTATCTTTTTTTCACCTAACTTCAAATCATATTATAAAACATTAAAATTGTTAGGCCATTTTTGACATTCACCATTAAGGAAGGTCACACTATGACCTTTACTACATCACAATCAGGAAGTCAAAAAGTGACTTCACATTACAGTCACCAAGGGTCGCGGTTAAGAGTAGTCTCAGTGTGCATTGTGCATAAAACACACGATTGTATACGAGGATTCGGATCCGGATGACCGTTATGATTCATAATTCTATGAATCATGGACTTTTAGATCCAACCCATATACAAATATTCTAACAACATAACAAGTGTTGTATCTATTTTTTTAAATTTATCGTAAGGAATAGTAATAGTGTAGTTTGAATGTACTTGTACTTTTATGATAAATGCACACTTACAAAATTTAGTGAAGCACCATTGACCATAAAAAAAAAACTTGTATTGACATGTGACAACTTTTTATTTGCCACTCCACCTTATGTGGGAAATATTTGAAAGCGAGGATAAGAAGAAACCATTAAAGTTGAAAGACGTATGTGGTTGTGTTTTCCTGAAGATCACTGGTGTTGCTATTTATTGATATTTCAAAGACATAATCACGCTATTGGTTAGGTTTGTTCCCGATTTTAATGTCTTGAATCTCATATAATAATATAGTAATAGTAATTATTTTACATTTTTAAAATTATACTTTAAATAAATAAATAAATATTTTTATTTCTTATGGCGAATAACAAGATATAAATAAATAAAGAGGGAACATGAAAAGGGTTTAGTGGTTTATTTTATATTCTATTTGTCTTTAGTCATTATATATGGGCACATGAAAAAAGAGTATATCTGATGAATCTTATCTTAGTCTTACTCTATTTGTGAAAGTTTCCAGAGGGACCTCTTTTAGATTGTTCATCTTCTTTTACTTCTCCTTTTAGGACTTAAATTAAAAATTACTACGTATAACAAAATCTATAAAATGTACAATACTTTCTGAACAATGTACAAGTGATAATAGCATGGGCAGTTCGGTAAAACAAGTTAGCTGGGATAGCTATGGTGAGTATGACCATACCTGTAGAGGTGAGATTGTGACATATCACAGTCCCCTGTTCTTTTGCAGTTTTATCCAGCCAAAGTTTTAATTTTAATAATCTTTAATATACAATAGTCGTTTTTTTCGCATAAATAGTAAAATCATACGTAATACGGAGTATCATAATAATCATAATCATAATCATAATACGAAGTAATAATAATATATTGAAAGCAAAATGGGGATCCAAGTGTAGTAGAAACGACTCGTGGTATATGATGTTGGGACCCAGTAATATACAAGTAGTATATAAAGGATCTTTGTTTAGATCTACTTTTGGAATTTAGTTGTTTGTTTATGATCTGCCTCTCACGTGAACCTCCATTATTTCTTTCCTTCTATTTATTGCGTGTTTATATTGTTTGATGTTTAAATTGGTAAGGTTCTTCTGTTCGGATTATTTGAGAAAGGCGAGTTATCCGACTTAATATTCTACTATACGCAGCTCATCAGGAATACTGCATAGATGTTTCCAACCCTTCCATGTTCGTCTTTATATATATATATATATATATATATATAACTCACATAACTCACACATTAAACTCAATATGTTTTGTAGATTGATTCAATTTGTGTGCAGATTGAGCTCAATCTGTGAGTTCTATGAGTTCTCTTCCCCTCTTAGTTCTCTTAATTGTCTCTCGACCCCTTTTCAATATATATATATATATATATATATATATATATATATATATATATATATATATATATATATATATATATATATATATATATAGTTGTAGGATCAAGAGGGAAGTAACCAATCGGGGGGAAGCGGGGGAAGCAAAAACTTTTTTTTTTCGTTTTTTGAAAAAACTTTGTTCACGAACATTATAGATGAGATGAAAATATGAACATTTAGTAGAGACACTTTGTGATAAATGTTTTTATTTTGACGGAAAAACGCTCGAAGAAGTAATATATAACAATTATCGTGTTTTTCGAGCGTATGTTGAGGTTTTAGCTATTGGGATTTAGATACTAGGGTTTAGATATTAAGGTGTAGAAATTTAGGATTTAGAGTTTAGATTTAGGGTTTAGATTTAAGATTTAGATTGAGTTTTTAACACGAACGGTTTAGAGTTTAGGGTTTAGGGTTTAGTGTTTTGGGTTTATGAAATAAACCCAAAACACCAAACCCTGAACCCTAAACTCTAAATCGGGCTAAATTTTACTTCACAAAACATAAAGAAAAAAAAACGTTCATATTCTTCACGAACAATATTATCTTGAATGTTATTTTTGTCGATCGTTTTCCCGCCTAAATAATAACATTCATCACGAAGTGTCTCTTCTAAATATTCATATTTTCGTGTGATCTTGATGCCGGAAAAAAAATTCAAAAAAACGAAGAAAAAAAAATTTGCTTCCCCCTGATTGGTTACTTCCCCATTGATCTGCATATATATATATATATATATATATATATATATATATATATATATATATATATATATATATATTATATTGAAAATGGGAAATGAGTGGATTGACTCATGATTACCATATAATCAAAAGAATTTCTTAACTTATACTTATTTCCCTCCAAAATATATCTCCAATTAATGGGATTTACAAGCTGTTATTTTGAAGACAAAATCATCCCCAATAGAAAATCTGTCTCCACCAAATTATGACTATGAATTTTATACACTAACATGCACACATCAACATCAACATCAACATACGAAATAATACTACTATTAAAATGAACTAATTTATGATACTCTAATATATTAGTAACTAGTTTTCAAACCATCGCTTCATGCCACGGGTTCGGTTTTCAATGTATTTTATTACATTTAGTTTGTAAAATTATTTAGTGGCTCACGATAATGTCGTTGAAGCGCAACTCGAGTCGAACTAAAAGGTATAACCCGTGAAAGATTTAAATGTTATTTTAAATTAATAATATATGTGCATCTCCGCGTTTCGCTATGGAATTGTCGACTTTTAAAATTTAACGCAAAATCAACGTGTATGAAAAGTACTCCCAAATATTTAGCATTTTTTTAAAAGCGTCTGTTTTGCGTATAGTTAGTGACACTGTGTTCCTAAAATTATTTCGAGTTTAACGATGGTGTCGGAAAAATTTAACTCGTTTCGAGCGAGAGGATATGACCCGTTGAACATTTGGGTGGAGTTTATATAAGATTTTTTTTATAAAAATGGTCATTTGACACTTTACCCCCACTGTTTGGGGTCGATTTGATTTTTGGAAAAAAGTGGGGGGTGTTTGTAAGTGAAATGAAGTTTTAGGGGGGGGGGGGGGGGGGGGGGGTTGGGGAATAAGAAAAAAAATGAGAAGACGAAAACGCTCATAGTTACTATTCATTGATTTTGTCTAATAGAGGTTATAAAAAAATGAGAAGACGAAAACACTCCTAGTTACTATTCATTGATTTTGTCTAATAGAGGTTATAGTAAAGTAATATTAATAGTAATAGTAATTGTAATATGACACCAAAATAATAGTCTTGCCTTTCCTTCTTCCTTGCTTTTGTGCTCTAATAGACGATGTTAAGAAGAATACGTGAGCTAAGTGGCTAACAATCTTAGTTTTTTTTGTCCTTGATACTTTAATACTTTGGTTATGGAATTAATATATATATATATATATATATATATATATATATATATATATATATATATATATATATATATATATTAGAGGGATCAAATGAGAACTTTTTTGGTGTGAGAACCCTGAGAACTCAAAAATACACTGAAATTCGAACAAAAAAGGAAAATTCGAGCAAAAAAAGTGGCGGACGAGCAAAAAACAATGAATTCGAGCAAAAAAAAGACGGGAAACAAAAAATTGATAGTCAAAAAAACAATGCGGGCGAACAATAATGTGTTCTACATTTTTGAAATTCGAACAAAAAAATGTAGAACACATGATAGTCGAACAAAAGTGTGTTTTACATTTTTGAAATTCAAACAAAAAAAACAGGCGGGCGAACAAAAAATTGATAGTCGAACAAAAAAAAAGGCGGGCGAACAAAAATGTGTTCTACATTTTTGAAATTCGAACAAAAGAATGTAGAACACATGATAGTCGAACAAAAATGTGTTATACATTTTTGAAATTCGAAAAAAAAAATTGCAACAGTATGATTTTTTTGTTCGTCCTTGTTTTATATTTTTGCTCGAATTTCCATTTTTTACTCGCCCGCGCACCTTTTTTGCTCGAATTTTAATGTATTTGGAGTTCCTAGAGTTCTTACACTTAAAACATCCTCACTATATATATATATATATATATATATATATATATATATATATATATATATATATATATATATATATATATATATATATATATATATATTAAGTGTGATCTACAATAATTCGATCTTGAGGGAGAATAGACAACGTTAAGTCATAAGTGAGTTTTCAGTCTTAATTTTAAAGTAACATTAAAATGATATTTAAAAAATCTAGTTTAGGGATATGTATAATGGCTTTACTTGTTTCAAAATAATGTTTTTTCGAATAACAAATGTATTCAAAAACCACAAACGCTCCTAACGAGAAGCTAGAAATGCAAGGAAAACAAGATTATAAGGGCTTCATGTGTGAGTCATCCCACCGCAAATTATAAGAACTTCTACTACGAATTAATTAAAAAAAAAATACAAATAGAATCGAACGATAACTCTTTCTTCATCGTCTTGTTCTCGAACATAACATTGTTATGGTATCTCCATAAGAGCCAAAAGGTTGTTGTCGTAATCACAAAAAACCTGCCTTTAATCACCATCGGTTGATACCCAAGTGTCGAACCACTCTATAAAGTTGGGCCATAACTCAAAATTTGAAATAAGAATACCTACCCAAACTCGAACCTTTGACCAAAGCGCCAATGCTATCGGGAAAGTTAACATGACATGGTCAATAGATTCAATGTGATACCGACATCACACAAAACAAAAATACGAGAATAAGGGAGAATGTTATCATCAATGGTTAGCCTCTAAACAAAAATATTTACTTTACGAGGAACAAGTTTGAGCCATCTCGTAACAATATCAGAATAAGGGAGAATGTTATCATCAATGAACGGTCGAGTTGTGCACACTTAAAATACACCATCACTTCCTATACTCTAGATCCAAACATCAAATGTATCCGTGATTTCCAGCTAAGTAGTTGAACCACATGTGGGCATAACACAACTAATTGAGATGTATTTCTTGGGCTTATATCATCTCGCAGTCGGGCCCAGAACGACGATCCATTGTTAAAAACCCGAGCCACGGTAAATTCCTTGTTTGCAGCCAAATAATATATTCTATTGAACTTGTTTTGAAGCATTCCATCACCCCCTCCAATTATCCTGCCAAAATTTAACAGAATAACCGCAACCGATTTTAATCCAAAGCGCATCAGCGGGAATAATATTACTAGCTTTCGACTTCGAAAAATACTAAATAATGGATGTCCGAATAATGTTACTGAGACGTCCATATGGCCCACTGATACCAACATCAGGTCTACATACAACCCGAATTACCATAGCCTACTTCGAATCTGTGGTGGCTTTCAAACGCCACAACCATTTAAACAATAACACATGGTTAAAAGCACGGCGGCTACCGATCCCTAAACTTTCGTGATCACAAGAAGTTAGTACTTGATCCCATCTAACCCAATGCATTTTCTTCGAATCCACGGTACTACCCTAAAAGAAACCCGCACGAATGTCATACCCCGTCCAAAATCTTCCGAACGAATACAATAACATATGGTACCATCACGATGAACTGACTTCTATATGCCATGAACGACTCCATGTAATATCTTTAAAATGAGCTAATATACAGCGGAAGATTTCTTTCAGACCTGAGAATAAACATGTTTGAAAAGTGTCAACCAAAAGGTTGGTGAGTTCATAGGTTTATCATAAACAATAAAATTCATCATTTTGATAGACCACAAGATTTAAATCCTGCATGGTACAAATGGACCCGAATCCTATACCCACCTGTAATGTACATGCGATATCTTTTAAATACAGTACACCTTTCTCGTGTACGAAATCATCTTTCATAAATCTTAGTAACCGTGCACATATCTCGTGCACTAAAATAACATACACATAACCTGTGTATAAAATCGTTCTCTCAATACATAACATTCATATCAATTGGTGGCAATTATCATATCCACATAATTCAATGGTGGCAATTATCATGTCCACATAATTCAACGGTGGCAATTATCATGTCCACATAATTCAACGGTGGCAATTATTATGTCCACATAATTCAACAATAATCCGCAGAACTTCTGTCTGCATAATAATTCATTCGAGGAATGTTTTGCTTGTGTCTATCTCGTCAAACATTTATAAAAGCATTTCATGTATTCGCAGTTCAAAATATATTTCAAAAGCATTTAATAAAGCAGTTGTAAAAACAGCGCATGTATTCTCAGTCCCAAAAATGTAAAGAGTAAAAGGGAATCAAATGAACTCACGTATTATATTTTGTAGTAAAAATACATATGACGACATTGAACAAGTGTAGGGTTGGCCTCGAATTCACGAACCTATATCATTCATATATATATATATTAAAACATATACCTTTTAATTTGTGTTTATATTCAAAATAATTAATATTTTTATAGTTAAATTAATATATATGTATATCTGTTTAGTGTTATATTAAAAATACCTAGATTGTTATAAATATGAATATTTCTAAAATGATTTATTGATACAGTTAATATACACTTATAATTCTACTAATAATATTTTTAAAACTTTCATTATTTGTTATATTCATAATATTTTTAATAATAACAATATTGATATTATTAATAATCATATTACTTTTTGTTTTAATGATAACTTTAAATAAATTGTAGTAATGATAATAGATTTTAATAATAATAGCACTGATAATGATAATCTTAATAATAATAATAATAATGAGTGATAAGTAAAACTACCTCAAAGAAGTCGTCCTAAAAAAATTGCCCAAGTCCGGGTTTGAACCCGCGACGTCCCGCTAACCCGATAATATCCTTAACTGCTGCACCATTGTTTCATTTCTAATCAAATTAGGATTTTAATTTCTTTTAAACCATTATATTTCTGTTTCCTTTTTCTGCTTCTTCATTAATCACTTTTATCATTCATCATCCATCATCTTTATCACCATGAACAACAATCTCATTGTCAAAGTCAATACCCTAATCATCTTAATCACCAACCTCTTCGTTATCATTTAACATTATCTATATCATAACGTCACTGATAATTATCATTATCTCGTTCTCATCATCATTAAACCGTATCATCTTCACTATCATGATATTATTATATCTTCATCATTCTAATCCTACTATCATAGTATTATCATCATCCTTATTGTCACCTTCATCCTTAATACCTAAATATAATCGTTATCTCAAATTCATATATAAACCTACATATGAACTCGTTAGTCCTAGTGTTCATGGCTAGGACAAGGTATGGCCTCGATCACTAGCTAGGCCCAACAGAGTTTTTACAAATCCAATTAGGAAGCCTCTTTTGTAATTAACGGCCCAAAGATAAAGTTTGATCATGGTAGTCCAACAACCCTTAGCCCATATTGCAATTCCAATTATAAAGGCACAACAAAAATTCGTGGCTGTTTGTCTTTCTTTGTCAATTCCGAATAGAAACAATAATATTAATAATTGTTATATACTTTTGAAAAGGGAACTATCAAGTGGGTGAGGTGTGGGTACTTACTTCATATATGTCAGCCAAAAAGAAAAGGCACTTCACATATCATTTCAAATTATTATCATCAAATGGATTTAATTGGTGGTTTCGTTCCAGGTAGTGCTCAACGAAATATGAACATAGCAAACTGCGATGTAGTAGTGGAAACGAAAGAAAGAAGATAAAATAAAGAGGAGGTAGTTGTAGCGGTTTATGGTGTTGGTTTGATGAACCGCGAATAGTGAAAACAGGTTACATAGTGGCAGTAAAACACGTACAGCAGTTCATTGTGTTTGATCGTGATTGTGAAAAACAAGAACGATGGTGGTGGGAGGTTGAGGATGGTTCAAAGATAGTTAAAAGTTGTGAAGTGGTGGCGGATAGTAAAGGTGGCTGTGGGTGACGGGTATGAAGGTGGTGATGTCCAATTTTTAAGATGATGGAGTGGTTCTTGAAAGGTGGTCGATGATGGCCGGGAAGGTGGTGATTATCATGGCTTTTAGTTCATGGTTTACAACCGTACAAGAAGACAGTTGCATGATTATATAAACGGGGTTTGATCTTGTGATAGTGGTCGACATAAAGCATTAGCAAAAAGAAAAAAAAAATAGAAACGGTATGTAATTGGTGGGTGTTTGTTGATCGTTGATAGTGATGATTCAAGGTGACAACGATGGTTGTTTGATGTGGGTGTACGAAAAAAAATATGCAGAAGGTGGTGATAAAGACGGTCGTGTTTGTAATTGATACTTAAAACAATGAACTCGAGGTGGCGTTAGAGATGAAGTGGGTTGTAAGGTGTAGTAGGGTGATTGCCTATCAAAATAGAAGAAGGATAGAATTGATGTCTATTATTCTCTGTGTTTTCATGTATATACATATACTATATATAACAAGTTGTGTGAAGATAATAAAAAGGAACACTCTATTATAAAGCTTTGGATTCACGGATATAATTTCAACGAAAATATATATATAATAATTCTATAAGCATTGAAATGAAGTGTAACATAGTGGTGAAAGAAAGAGAACAAAGAAAAGAAACAAGAGATATGATAGATAGAGGGTTTAGTTTAACAAGTGGTTTGTTGAATAACGAAAATGAAAACAGCGAGTCTCAAATAATTCACAAATCAAATATTAAATATCTAAATCAATGGGCAGTATGTGGTAATTGAATTCATAATTGATATACATTATGATAGTGGGAAACATTGACAAAAGAAAAACAGTGTACTAATAATTAAAATATAATATAAATATATAAACATGTAATAATATTAGCCGTCGTCTTTTACGAACTTAAATTTCGTACCCCGTTGTTAATCAGTGGCGGAATAAAGTACTCAGATAAATTCCAAATTTTTATGATAATTATCTTTATTTATTTCAGTCATTATGGTATAAAATTCGAGCATTAACTATTAAATAAAAATTACATCAACTGTCCCTCTCAATTTTGGTTAAATATAAAAAGTGTTAAAATTAAATAACTAGATCCTACATTTTTAGTAAGCCTAAAATTTATAGAACTCATTTTCGAATCACCGTTTATTTTAAAATTACATAAGTTTAAATTTAACTTGCTTAATATCAATCGAAACATCAAACGAGTATTACAATCATTTAATATTTATTTTTAATATGCTTTATTTATATATAGAGATATATTTTAAGTAATAATTATTATAATATCATATTTTTATTTTATTAATCTTTAATAATAACAACATATAATACTTCAAATTATATTTCAAATTATTATATACATACACACATATCTGTTTACAATTAATTGTTCGTGAATCGTCGAGCACAGTCAAAGGGTAATTGATTACATGAATATAGATTTCAAAACTTACGAGACTCAACATTACAGATTTTGCTTATCGTGTCAGAAACATATAAAGATTAAAGTTTAAATTTAATCGGAAATTTCCGGGTCATCACAGTACCTACCCGTTAAAGAAATTTCGTCCCGAAATTTGATCGAGGTTGTCATAGCTAACTATAAAAATGTTTTCATGATGAATATGAGGTGATAATAGAGTCTTATCATCATTGAGTAATTTAGATAAAACGATTTGATTATGCGAAGAGTATAAGTGAAGCTATCGCAGAAAAGAAAAATGAGTGAATGTATATTCATTTTAACCGATGACGTAGTTATGAGTGATTTCCGGAATTCGTGGGATTTAAAGAAAATCTTCGTAATAAGATTTGGTTCTTCGGCAATTTAGGAAATCAGGATTTTCTTTGATTAAATGCAATAATATGTTCCGATTTCTCTGTCGGACATTTCACTATAAATCTACCCTCTTCGTTTCCTTATTCTCACATCTCCCATCTTCTATACTTTCTTCTTTAATTCATATTTCCAAAACATTCGCCAATATGCTCTATCTAGTTCAAATTCTTGACATATTCCTATCCTTCATATCTGTCATCCTTCTTTTTCATCTGCCTCCGGAAGAATCTATTCACTTCTACTATACTCTTGGTTTTATAGTGTTTTTAGTTCTCCCATGTCTTTATATTGCTATACGCATTGATATACACGGTTTGTAGTTTCGGGGTTGTTATCGGCTTTATATTCTCCATTATATTTCGGAGCTTCATGCTTTCGTTTTCTCTTCCCGTCCGCGAGTCAAGCGAATAATAGTCCGGAATTCGTAGGTATGGATTTTGAAATGAACATAGTTAATGTTCTAAGAAGGAAATCGTAATGGCACGATCTTGATTTGGTAAATTACCAGAATATCCGGAAAGATAGAACTATTGAGAAGATATGTTCTTAATATGTTTGGAGGTTGGTTAGAATGTAAGAGTCGTGTAAATGGCACATGATGACAGTATGTTCTGTGAATCATGACGTTCCATTAGAAACTCGGCATGAATTACTGTAATATAATCACGTTGATCAAGTTTCATTATATTATACTAACTCATGCATCAGTTTCCAACACTACTTCAAAAACATTCATATTTTAAATTCGAAGGTTCGCAGAATATAGAAACTTAAAACAGTTTCCTTTTATGATATAATACGGATAGCGCAGAGAGATAATTAATATCGAACGAGAATATTTATGAAGATATCTTCAGAAATATTGAAGATATTAATAAAGAAAGGTACGATGATATCTTAGGATTTCAGAATCAAATTGTGATGAAGAAATTTATTCACGATGATTTAGAGCGGTTAAGGAGTAAGGTATTCGCTAAAGATTTCATCAGAAACAGAATCATCTGGATTCTTTATGTACAAGTTTAGTCCTTGTAATTTGTTCAGAGTCTTCTTCATGGTTTGCTCAATCCGGTTTTCAGTTCTAACTTTTCTGAGCTTTGCCAATATACTATTCTTTATCTTTATACCTTCGACGGTTAAGGTCGTGTACAGTTTTTGCTGCTGTATTCAGCTTGTACATTTTTTGCTGCTGTATTCAGCTTTTTTTTTCTTCAGAATTTGGAGTATTGATTTGTAGACTGGGTGCTTTTCAAAATTTCAGAGTGGAAGATCATAATTCTATGAGATATGTGATGACCCGGGAATTTCCGACCAAATTTAAATCTGAATCTTATTTGATTTCGTTACGATAAACAAAATCTATAATGTTGAGTCTCAAAATTTTTGAACTACTTTCATGAATGCATTGACCTTCGACTAGTTCCGACGATTCACGAACAATTGTTTGTAAATAAATATGTATATATATATATTCATAAACGTATGTATATATAATAAATTGAAATCATAAACTATAATTTAAATATTAGAAATTAATATATAAAATAAGATACAAGGTAATTGGGTGCAATTTAATATGAACATATATAAAGATATATAAATTCTGTGTATAATTATTATTATATGTATAATGTAATATATATTATTTGGTACAAAAATTTAATGTCCAATATAAGTTATAGTGTAATGAATATTATATAGTTATAGTACATAATCAATAATATTTAATACATATATATTAAATTTAAATAAAGTTGCATTGTTATTACTCTTACTATTAATACTAGTGTTTTTAATATTATTTTAAAGATACGAATTTGTTATATATATATATATATATATATATAAATTATTATAGTATTGTTATTACTAGTATTATTACCATCATTAATAACATTAATATTATTATAATTAGTAATATTACTATTACCTTTAATAAGATTATTGTTATCATTTTATTTTTATGATAATTAAAATATTAATTATCACTTATTAATATTTTTTATTAATTTTATAAATTACTGATTAAAGACTAAGCAATATTATCTGAAAACATTTTTTTTATTAATATTAGCACATCATTATATTTAATATATTTAATAATTATTAATATATATAAAACATTAATTATATGTAATTACACATATATATATAATATAATTATAATACATATAGAAATAGAAATATGGAAACAGTGTACTACCATAAGGAATCACGGGTGTCATTTTTTTTTGTTTGCTTCTTCTTTTAATTTTTTTTATATATTGCTATCTGATTAAAATTTTTGGTCGACCAAGTCTTGCCATAAGACAATCAATCAGTTCAGTGTTTTACAAATTACTCAGTGTATCTTTAATCAATTATCAATTTTTTTTACATCGCTAGAACAACACAGGTATTTTTTTTTTCATTTTTCTGCTCGTACCTCTGTTACTTCACTTTATTTCCAAAACATGAATTTGATTTTTATTTCAAAAACTATAAATGCAGGATTGTTAGTAATCTCGTACTCGAACTCTCTGCAAATTCTTAAACCTCAATTCGTTTTATCAATCAAGAATTTCAGAGTCAAAGTTTTAAAATAAAAGTCAAACCTTATGAACTTGGATCAAATTCGAGTTACTTGTTATGTGTTAAGTAAAATTAAGGATTGAGAAAGTTTTTAGGAAAGAATTAAAACCTGTTTCATGTTAAACTTTTGATCTAAAATAGCCTCAATCTCGAATTCATTTTTTTTTTGTTCTAACCGTCGCTACAGCAGGCCACACATAATTTTTTTTTCTTTTTCATTTAATCAAGAACCCCTTTTCTGTTTATATTTTGGTTACAAGACCTAAACGTTATCATATATTGTTATCTTGATTCATTTGATCCCTAGTTGATTCCATGTTGGGTTTGAGAAGAAGAAGAAGCAATGAAACAGAAAAAGGTTAAATAAATTTATAGGGGTAATTAAATCAGAAATGTAAAGATGGAGGAACGGTTTAGGGGTGTTGGTGTAACCGAGGGGTCTCGGGTTCAAGACCCGGCTGAGACTTCTTTTTATCCCGAATTTTGAGGTAGTTTCCAAGTTTTAAGATGATTATTATTACTACTATTGTTATTGTTATTATTATTATTATTATCATTTGTATTGTTAACATGAGTGATATTCTTATTGTTATTATTACACTTGTCATAATGGTTATTATTATTAATATTACCAATAAGTATTAGAATTATTATTATTATTATCAAGTATTGTAAAAATTCAATCATTAATATTATGATTACTAATAAAAGTATGATAATACAAATTTTCCTTTATTAGGATTATAAATACAAGTACGAATATTATTATTATTATCACTAAAAATCGTATTATTATTATTATTATTATTATTATTATTATTATTATTATTATTATTATTATTATTATTATTATTATTATTATTATTAGGCTTATTATTATTAGTATTATTATAAAAATAATTCGAGTTATCATTATTTTCATTAATTTTAGTATTGATATTACTTTTGTAACTATTAGTAGTAATATTATTATTATTATTATTATTATTATTATTATTATTATTATTATTATTATTATTATTATTATTATTATTATTATTATTATTATTATTAAACCAGTAATATCACGACTACCATAAACAAGTAAAATTAATATGGTTACAAATACTATTATTAATAAAATTGTTGTTATCATTAATAGGGTTAATATTAATATATGTGTATTAGTAATGTTATTATCAATTTTTTTTTTACTAATATTAACTTAGTATAATAAAACTACTGTTTTAATAAACAAATGAAATACATACATAAATATATATTTATATTTATATTTATATTTAACACATATAACATAACAAAATTTAATATTTTTATATACAAAATGATCATATAAAACATATATATATTATTAACATAAAAATGATATAACTAATACAATTATATATATGTGTTCAATTACAACTATGAATATTAATAAATATACAAATGATATAGGTTCGTGAATCCGAGGCCAACCCTGCATTGTTCAATATCGTTATATGTATTTTTACTACAAATACATTAGGTGAGTTTCATTTACCTTTTTACCCCTTTATATTTTTGGGCTGAGAATACATGCGCAATTTTTATAAATGTTTTTACGAAATAGACACAAGTAATCAAAACTACATTATATGGTTGAATGATCGAAATCGAATATGCCCCTTTTTATTAAGTCTGGTAATCTAAGAATTAGGGAACAGACACCCTAATTGACGCGAACTCTAAAGATAGATCTATCGGGCTCAACAAGCCCCATCCAAAGTACCGGATGCTTTAGTACTTCGAAATTTATATCATGTCCGAAGGAGGATCCCGGAATGATGGGGATATTCTTATATGCATATTGTGAATGTCGGTTACCAGGTGTTCAATCCATATGAATGATATTTTTGTCTCTATGCATGGGACGTATGTTTATGAGAAATGTAAATATGAAATCTTGTGGTCTATTAAAATTATGAAATGATTATTTATGTTAAACTAATGAACTCACCAACCTTTTGGTTGACACTTGAAAGCATGTTTATTCTCAGGTATGAAAGAATTATTCCGCTGTGCATTTGCTCATTTTAAGGATATTACTTGGAGTCGGTCATCGTAATGGAACCAGATGTTGTTCATGACATATTTCAAAAGACGTTGCATTCGAGTCATTGAAGTTCATCAAGATTAATATTAAGTCAATTATAGTTGGATATATTATGAAATGGTTTGCATGTCTGTCAACTTCAGATGAAATGAAAGATTGTCTTTTCAAAACGAATGCAATGTTTGTAAAATGTATCATATAGAGGTCAAGTACCTCGCGATGTAATCAACTGTTGTAAATCATTTATAATCGATATGTACTTCGTCCGGATGGATTAGGACGGGTCCTTTCAGTTGGTATCAGAGCGGTGGTCTTAGCGAACCAGGTCTTGCATTAGTGTGTCTAACTGATAGTTGTTTAGATGCATTAGTGGGTCTGGACTTTGACCGTGTCTGC
Source organism: Rutidosis leptorrhynchoides (assembly GCF_046630445.1). Classification (NCBI taxonomy): domain Eukaryota; kingdom Viridiplantae; phylum Streptophyta; class Magnoliopsida; order Asterales; family Asteraceae; genus Rutidosis; species Rutidosis leptorrhynchoides. The sequence goes on along the minus strand of NC_092341.1, from coordinate 366,968,430 downwards.
ATGTCAAAAGTTTTGCTTATCATTTCGTGTTAAAAATTAATTGCTTATCATCCTTAAAGTCTAGACATGTCTTACTGCCTCTATTGCATAGACAATGTATAGATAAATTCATATTTTAGCGTATCTGTTATTGTTACCTTTGCCTGACAGCTTCCGTAGATTCCTCCATAACTTATGGGATTTTAGTATTATATATGCATATGTAAATTATGTAATGCAGGGTACTAATCTACATCCTATAATCTATTTCTTATCTAAAATTCTTCATCTAATCGTACGAGATGAATCCCTCAACCAGTTCGAATTCCTCGGATTCCGACAGCTATTCCGATATGGATATCCACCTGAGCTCCGAAAGCATGCGTCACTAGAAGGAATCAATCAATCAGCCATCCCTAATTCATCTGATATGTTCGTAGTCTACTTAATCAATGGAGACGCGAAGAAGGCGATATTTTTCACCAACCAAATTGCCCTCTTGACGAATAACCCGAAGCACTTACCGGTGAATCAATCCGAAACACCATTTCCACCCTCATTTCCAAAGTAGCTCGACATGATTATATTCTATCCACAATTCTAAACTTTATTCATCCGCTCATTCCGACCGACAGTCATCCCGGAATAATAGAATCAAGTAATCAATTTAGAGAATAGGGTGCAAAATTTACCAGCTTTAGCAACATCAACGGCACCAACAGTACCATCAATAACAGCAACAGTACCATCAACAATCCATGCATCAACATCTCATTCTATACCTCGAAGTATAATCATCGTTCTACGTGACGTCCTACATCATTTATCTTCGTTCGACATGGCAATTATGTAATCTCTAATATTTTAGAGATTATATACTCTTGTTCTAACGGTAAATCAAATGAGATTAATATTATATTAACTCATTAAATCCATGATTACATCTGAAGAAAATATATATGTATATATATTTTCATAAGGATTGTAATTAAAAATTCTTTTGTACAAACTGTTAATGGTGAAAATATTTTAACAGGTAGGTAATACCCGAGGAATATTTAAGATATCACATTAATAAGTTACACTGTACATTCTTCGAATCTGATTCAACGGTCATTTACTATCCTACTTACATCTACAGATATACGTATCCGTTCACCGCAGAATAACCATTTCCATTCAATTTTATAATTGGATTTTGATCTATCAGAATCCAACAAGTGGCATAAAGAAAAAAACATACGACAAGATAAAATTTGTTAGAAACAGACAAATTAACTATGAGAAATTTTGTTAAGAATCCATGCTAACTGTTCCTAGCTAACTGATTACATTTTATTTATCGCAATTTAATTTTCGCAATTTTATTTATCGTCAATTAATTTCTGTTATTTACTTTACGCACTTTATTTATTGTCATTTAATTTCTGTTATTTATTTTACGCACTTTAAATATCGGGACACGTATACAAGGTTTTGACATATCATATCGACGCATCTATACATATTATTTGGAATAACCATAGGCACTCTATATGCAGTAATGCAGGAGTTAGCTATACAGGGTTGAGGTTGATTCTACAATACTATATATATAGTTTGAGTTGTGATCGAGTCTGAGACGTATACGGGTCACGACACGTATTAATTAATTCGAATATAATATATTAAACTATATATGAAATACTGGACTGTTAACTGTGGACTATCGACTGTGGACCAATAACATTGGACAATTAAAAAGAATTAAAAATATTGATTATAACATATGAAACTAAGCAATTTTTCAAGTTTGCCACTTGATTTCATCTTAAACCTCATTTGTATCTTGACGATTACAATCCGCGTTCAAACCTTTCGCGATTCTTGAAAACACCTCAATCGAGAGGATGAACCAACCGAACTTCATCTACGGAAGAAAAGATTGATACATATAGTTATGCACCTGAAAAACTCTCGGAACCTGAGTAAACATTTAACATGTATCTGTGCTAATTCCTTGGGCATTGTTATTACCGAAAATAACTTTGCAATTCCTTTTCAAATTAGCCAATTTTGTCACAGCTCCATCAAATCAACCTTGACTTTCATTCGGATTAGCCTTATTATAACCCTGATATAAAAGTTGCCTTTCAATACCGGAAAACCGTTTATATCTCACTACATTAGCAGTAAACGTACCAGCAACCTCGTTGCTTCTTGGCTTAAATCTCTCTGACAAATCATCATATTTATTCCTTGAAACCCTATCATATACTCATCCGCATCTTGTAACGAGAACTGCCATAACAATTACCAGGAATCAGCAATCAGTACTTTGAAATCTCACAGCATATCTACATCAACAGTTATATGTATGACATTTATCTCTTAGAATTATGATCTCTCATTCTGAAATTCTGAAAAGCACTCAGTCACAAACCAATACTCTGAATGTTGAAAAAGCTGAATGAAGCAGCAGAAACCATAGACAACCGTAAACGACCTTAATCATTGGAAGTTTGATGATAAAGAATAGTATGTTGGAAAAGCTCAGAAAAGTTGGAACTGGAAAACGGATTGAGCTAACCACGAAGTAGACCAAGGACAAATACAAGGACCATACCCTATATTCAAAGAATCCAGATAATTCTGGATCCGTTGAAATCTTTAGAGAATATCTTGCTCCGAAGTCATGTTAAAATTTTACGGAAAATCTTTCTTTATCAACCATCGAACTTAGAAATTCCAAAATATCATCATCAATGTCTTCGATATTTCTGAGGATATTTTCATAAATATTCTCGTCCGAAATTATATACCTCTTCATGCTTTCCTGTGTGTCATTATATTGGAAACATTCAATAGAAAAATTTAGTACCGAAAAGCAGATTATGCGAAACTATGAAGAAAGCCGTGGACAAATCACAAAGAATAAGTTTGACTTCAAAGAATCCAAATGATTCAATGCCTGCTAAAGTCTTTAGCGAATATCTTGCTCTTTACTCTAACCCCTTGCGGACAATAGTTTCTATCATTCTCTGATCTTAGATATTCCGAGATATTATCGTATCTTTTATTATAAATATCCTCCATATTTTTGAAGATATATTTTCATAACTATTCTTATCTGAAATCATTAATCTCTTCGTGCTATCAGTATTACATCATATAGAAACTGTTAGTTTCTATATTCTGTAAACTTTTGAGCTTAAAATATGAATGTTTTTGAAGTAGTGTTGGGAACTGATGCATGAGTTAGTATAATATAATGACACTTGATCAACGTGATTATATTACAGTAAGACATGCTGAGTTTCTAATGGGACGTGATGATTCACAGATCCTAACGTCATCACGTGCCATGTTACATAACTCTTTCATTCTGCTTAACTTCTGAACATATCAAGAAAATATATTCTTGATAGTTCTATTCTCAGTGATTCAGGTAATTTGACAAAACAAATCGTGCTACTATTTTTCCTTTCTACCTTGTATATTATGATAATTCGAAACTCCATACCTATGAATTCTGGACCGTTACTTACGAAAAGTAAACAAAAGCATGAAGCTCCGAAATAGAAAGGGGGTATAAATCGCAGCAAATAAGAGAGCGCATTAACTGTGGATGACAATAATTATAGGAGACAGAAGCAGTGACATTGAAATATAAGGGAAGATATAAAACCCAATAACAACACAGAAGTTACAAACCGTGAATATTAATACGAATGGCAATATAAAGACACGGTATAATTAAGAATAGTATTCCCCTAAGGCAATAGTAGAAGTAAACAGATTTTCTGGTGAAAGATTGAAAAGAAGGACGACAAATACATAGATAGGAAAATATCAAGAATCAGAACTGGATGGAGCATTTTCACAAAATTTTAGAAGTAGGAATAGATGAAGAAAGTATAGAAATGGTGAAAGTAATGGAACGGAAGAAGTACATTTATAGTGAAAATACCAGACAAAGAAATCAAGGCAGATTTCCGCATTAATTATAGCGATCTTAATTTCCTCACTCGCCGAAGAATCAAATCTTTTAGATTTCGAAGATTTTCTTCAAATTCCTTGAATTCCGGAATTCAACCCCTACGCCAAAAGCTAATGCGCACCTTACTTTCTAAATTCAATCGCGACTACGTCAAAAGTTATGGAAAATCTCCATTTCTTCATTTCGATCTTTTGTGAGAGCTTCATTCATACGATTCGATTAATCTAATCATTTTATTCATATTACTCAATGATGATAAAACTCTATTTATCAGCTCATACTCGTCAGGGAAATATATTTATTGTCAGCCATGACGACCTGACTCAAACTTCGGGACGAAATTTCTTTAACGGGTAGGTACTGTGATGACCCGGGAATTTCCGACCAAATTTAAATCTGAATCTTATTTGATTTCGTTACGATAAACAAAATCTATAATGTTGAGTCTCAAAATTTTTGAACTACTTTCATGAATGCACTGACCTTCGACTAATTCCGACGATTCACGAACAATTGTTTGTAAATAAATATGTAAACATATATATATATATATATATTCATAAACGTATGTATATATAATAAATTGAAATCATAAACTATAATTTAAATATTAGAAATTAATATATAAAATAAGATACACAGTAATTGGGTGCAATTTAATATGAACATATATAAAGATATATAAATTCTGTGTATAATTATTATTATATGTATAATGTAATATATATTATTTGGTACAAAAATTTAATGCTCAATATAAGTTATAGTGTAATGAATATTATATAGTTATAGTACATAATCAATAATATTTAATACATATATATTAAATTTAAATAAAGTTGCATTGTTATTACTCTTACTATTAATACTAGTGTTTTTAATATTATTTTAAAGATACGAATTTGTTATATATATATATATATATATATATATATATATATATATATATATATATATATATATATATATATATATTATAGTATTGTTATTACTAGTATTATTACCATCATTAATAACATTAATATTATTATAATTAGTAATATTACTATTACCTTTAATAAGATTATTGTTATCATTTTATTTTTATGATAATTAAAATATTAATTATCACTTATTAATATTATTTATTAATTTTATAAATTACTGATTAAAGATTAAGCAATATTATCTGAAAACATTTTTTTTATTAATATTAGCACATCATTATATTTAATACATATAATAATTATTAATATATATAAAACATTAATTATATGTAATTACACATATATATATAATATAATTATAATACATATAGAAATAGAAATATGGAAACAGTGTACTACCATAAGGAATCACGGGTGTCATTTTTTTTTGTTTGCTTCTTCTTTTAATTTTTTTTTATATATTGCTATCTGATTAAAATTTTTGGTCGACCAAGTCTTGCCATAAGACAATTAATCAGTTCAGTGTTTTACAAATTACTCAGTGTATCTTTAATCAATTATCAATTTTTTTTACATCGCTAGAACAACACAGGTATTTTTTTTCATTTTTCTGCTCGTACCTCTGTTACTTCACTTTATTTCCAAAACATGAATTTGATTTTTATTTCAAAAACTATAAATGCAGGATTGTTAGTAATCTCGTACTCGAACTCTCTGCAAATTCTTAAACCTCAATTCGTTTTATCAATCAAGAATTTCAGAGTCGAAGTTTTAAAATAAAAGTCAAACCTTATGAACTTGGATCAAATTCGAGTTACTTGTTATGTGTTAAGTAAAATTAAGGATTGAGAAAGTTTTTAGGAAAGAATTAAAACCTGTTTCATGTTAAACTTTTGATCTAAAATAGCCTCAATCTCGAATTCATTTTTTTTTTGTTCTAACCGTCGCTACAGCAGGCCACACATAATTTTTTTTTCTTTTTCATTTAATCAAGAACCCCTTTTCTGTTTATATTTTGGTTACAAGACCTAAACGTTATCATATATTGTTTTCTTAATTCATTTGATCCCTGGTTGATTCCATGTTGGGTTTGAGAAGAAGAAGAAGCAATGAAACAGAAAAAGGTTAAATAAATTTATAGGGGTAATTAAATCAGAAATGTAAAGATGGAGGAACGGTTTAGGGGTGTTGGTGTAACCGAGGGGTCTCGGGTTCAAGACCCGGCTGAGACTTCTTTTTATCCCGAATTTTGAGGTAGTTTCCAAGTTTTAGATTGATTATTATTACTACTATTGTTATTGTTATTATTATTATTATTATCATTTGTATTATTAACATGAGTGATATTATTATTGTTATTATTACACTTGTCATAATGGTTATTATTATTAATATTACCAATAAGTATTAGAATTATTATTATTATCAAGTATTGTAAAAATTCAATCATTAATATTATGATTACTAATAAAAGTATGATAATACAAATTTTCCTTTATTAGGATTATAAATACAAGTACGAATATTATTATTATTATCACTAAAAATCGTATATTATTATTATTATTATTATTATTATTATTATTATTAGGCTTATTGTTATTAGTATTATTATAAAAATAATTCGAGTTATCATTATTTTCATTAATTTTAGTATTGATATCACTTTTGTAACTATTAGTAGTATTATTATTATTATTATTATTATTATTATTATTATTATTATTATTATTATTATTATTATTATTATTATTATTATTATTAAACCAGTAATATCACGACTACCATAAACAAGTAAAATTAATATGGTTACAAATACTATTATTAATAAAATTGTTGTTATCATTAATAGGGTTAATGTTAATATATGTGTATTAGTAATGTTATTATCAATTTTTTTTTACTAATATTAACTTAGTATAATAAAACTACTGTTTTAATAAACAAATGAAATACATACATAAATATATATATTTATATTTAACACATATAACATAACAAAATTTAATATTTTTATATACAAAATGATCATATAAAACATATATATATATATATTATTAACATAAAAATGATATAACTAATACAATTATATATATGTGTTCAATTACAACTATGAATATTAATAAATATACAAATGATATAGGTTCGTGAATCCGAGGCCAACCCTGCATTGTTCAATATCGTTATATGTATTTTTACTACAAAATACATTAGGTGAGTTTCATTTACCTTTTTACCCCTTTATATTTTTGGGCTGAGAATACATGCGCAATTTTTATAAATGTTTTTACGAAATAGACACAAGTAATCAAAACTACATTATATGGTTGAATGATCGAAATTGAATATGCCCCTTTTTATTAAGTCTGGTAATCTAAGAATTAGGGAACAGACACCCTAATTGACGCGAACTCTAAAGATAGATCTATCGGGCTCAACAAGCCCCATCCAAAGTACCGGATGCTTTAGTACTTCAAAATTTATATCATGTCCGAAGGAGGATCCCGGAATGATGGGGATATTCTTATATGCATATTGTGAATGTCGGTTACCAGGTGTTCAATCCATAGACACTCTATATGCGGTAATGATTGAGTTAGCTATACAGGTTTGAGGTTGATTCTAAATAATATATATACTTTGAGTTGTGATCGAGTATGAGACATGTATACAATGGGTCACAACACGTATTAATTAATTCGAATATTATATATTAAACTATATATGAATTATTGAATTACTAACTGTGGACTACTAACTGTGGACTACCAACATTGGACAATTAAAATGAATTAAAATATTGATTATAACATATGAGACTAAACAATTCTTCAAGTTTGCCACTTGATTTCATCTTAAACCTCGTTTGTATCTTGACGATTCCAACATGCGTTCAAACCTTCCATGATTCTTGAAAACACCTCAATCGAGGGGATGAATCAACCGTACTTCATCCACGGAAGAAAAGATTGATGCATATAGTTATGCACCTGAAAACACTTGGAACCTGGGTAAATGCTTAAAACGTATCTGATAATGCTAAAAACGGACATATATTTCATAGCATTATCCCTCAAGAAAGACAAGCTTTTAGTTGCAATTGTTCTATTTACAAGTGATATTCGTTTAAATAATAAAAGGTGAAGACAAAAGACAGATTCGACGATTTGAAGACGCAAATGACCAAAAAGCTAAAAAGTACAAAGTACAATCAAAGTGGTTCCAATTGTTGATAAGAAACGTCTAGAAATTACAAGAGTACGAGCCGCAAAACGCAAAGTACAAGATATTAAATAGTACGAAAGGACGTTCGAAAATCCAGAACCGGGACCAGAGTCAACTCTCAACGCGCGACGCAACGGACTAAAAATTACAAGTCAAATAATTCTTAAAATTATATATATATTATATTTATTTATTAAAACCGTCGGCAAATAAAAAACAAAAGCATGTGAGCTGTAAAAGAAGGCCATGCGATCGCATGGCCAGGAAGACCAAAAACCATGCGATCGCATGGCAGCAACAGTGAGGTCAGGTCCTATAAATTTCGCGTGTTTTGGTCGAATTACTTACATCTTTTTCTATCCTCTCTATCTCTCTAATATATATATATATATATATATATATATATATATATATATATATATATATATATATATATATATATATATATATATATATATATATATATAACATTTTAATTTTAATTTTAATTTTAATTTAAGATTAATAATAATAAGGGTATGTTAGCGAATGTTGTAAGTGTGTAAGTCAAAATTCTGTCCGTGTAAAGCTACGCTATTATTAATCATTGTAAGTTATGTTCAACCTTTTTAAATTAATGTCTCGTAGCTAAGTTATTATTATGCTTATTTAAATTGAAGTAATCGTGATGTTGGGATAAATATTAAAGATGGGGTAATTGGGCTTTGTACCATAATTGGTGTGACACCCCCAAATAAGGCCTGGGGTATTTGTGTCTAATTATATCAAATCACAGTTATATAAACGAGAACGACTCTATATGAGACGTTTTGTTGAGTTTCGCAGCGGAAGATAAATATGTCTTTAATTGATATGATATGTAATGAAGACTCTAAGCATAGCAAGCAATCATCATCAAAGCAGTAGATATACAGCAGAAGCAATATTTAAGTACCTGAGAATAAACATGCTTAAAAAGTCAACACGAGGTTGAGTGAGTTCATAGGTTTGTCATAAATAATGATTTCAGTAATAGTGTTAGACCACAAGATTTATTTTCATAAGTAGATCACTCAGATCCAGTCAAGTTGATCTCCCGCAGGATCAAAAAGTTATGCCAGTGCGTGATATTTAGACTAAACGTTGTTTGCCCCGTGACAAGTTGTTCTGTCCTTGTCGTTTAATTTCATTATCAAGTAATACAAAGACTTAGTCAAATGTATCGGGGACGTTACTCCCGATAGGCCTATCCCCAATAATTAAGAATACCGCAGCAATTAAAAATATCACTGTAGGGACTTAGTCGGACATAGCCGGGTATAGCATAGTTTAATAGTTGGTACTGATATTTAGACTAGACTTTCAAGTTTACCCCGTACAAGTTATCGTTTGTACTTGTCGGTTGGGGACTTGCTGGTCATAGCCCAACATATCACAGTTTAATAGTTGGTACTGATATTTAGACTAGACTTTCAAGTTTGCCCCGTACAAGTTATCGTTTATACTTGTCGGTTGGGGACTTGCTGGTCATAGCCCAACATATCACAGTTTAATATTTGATACGTGTAAAATAGTTATAAAAGTTGCGCATGTATTCTCAGCCCAAAAATATATAAAAAGGGAGCAGATGAACTCACATTAAATAGCAGTTGAAGTATTCCACGCAAGAAGGAAAGTAAAGCAAGTAAGTGATCTGGATATCAACCTTGAGGTATAACGTTTGATTAGTTAATGTCTAACTTGACATAAAGTATGTTTATTAATATAGCAACTATATTGACAGTGACGGTTTTCGAGAAAAGTTTCTATTTCTCAAAAGTTTCTATTTTTAGAAACCTACTATTTATGAAAAACTTCCACTTATAGTAAGCTTCTAGTTTAAGAATGTTCGGGTTATAATTCTTAACAAAGATGTTGTACAATCTCGCCCAAACTTCGTCGCTAACATGCAAGTCACTCGAATGATCTATTGTTACCGAGCGGCCCAGGATCTCTTGACCAGAATCTAAGTCTTGGCATTCAAGATCCACAAGCGTCCCATAATGGTAACAAGGATCACCCTAGGCCACAAGTAGCGGTGATGTTTGTAGTCTTTGTACGCTATCTTTAATTATAACCTTCACGTTAGGTGCGTATATACATATATATTCATTAATTCGATTTTAATTATAACTCCGATATATTAATTCATAAAAATACTTTTATAATTTTTAGTAACATATATTACTAATTATAACATGTTATTTATTTTTATTTTAATTGCATATAATTTATAACATTATTTACATGTTTCGGTAAAAAAAATAATAAACTGAAGTAAATAGTAAAAAGTAAAAAAGTAAAAAGTAAAAAGTAAAAAGTAAAAAGTAAAAAAAGAATACTTACTAGTAGTAATTCTTCACAGAGAGAATGAGAGAAATTTTGGTGTGAGTTTGAATGAGAAATGAGAGGTATTTATACTTGAAAAAATTAGGTAAAAAGAATAAAATAATTAAAAGAAAAAGAAATATTTTAATTTTTAATGGGATTTTAAAATTCAAAAGTATTAAATGTTAGGTCATGGGATAATGCACAAAATAAAATAATAAAAGTAGTTTTCCATTATAATTTTTAATTAAAAAGTAATTTATTTATTTATTTATTTTATTAAAAAAATCATTTATTTTAAGATTTTTTTATATATATATTTTTTTAAAATAAACAAATTGATTTACTACTTTTCTAAGAATATTTGTCAATATTTTTTTTATTCATAATAACAATACTGATAATAATGATATTAATTATTGATATCTTGTTTAAAAAGGATATTAATAATAATAATATTAATATATTAAATTAATGCGTAATTATTTACAAATAATTGTTCATGAATCTTCAGAATTAGTCGAGGTTAAATGAAATCATATAAAGATTTTTGTTTAAATTTTGCCGGAAATTTACGGGTTGTCACAGTATCCCCCTGTTAATAGAAATTTCGTCCCGAAATTTAGTTGTTCCCATCAGTCGGCGTTGTTTGTAAACAGGTGAGGATATTTTCGTTTTATTTGGTCTTCACGTTCCCAGGTATGCTCGGGGCCTTTCGTGAATTCCAACTAATAGGATATTGTTTTGTTTCTAGCGTTTAAATCTTACGATCTATAAATTCTACGAAATGCATTTTATTATTAATGCGGAGGTTATCTAAAGGATTTAACAAGAGTGTCATTGATTAGGTTTTCCTCAGAAAGAGATGATGACGTTATACAAGCATTTCAATATACATGAAATATGTGATGAATAATAGTGAGCTTATTTAAACCTTGAGCGTTTATGCCACAATATTAGGGTAGACAAAATAGAGAGGAGTTCATGAAAATCATAATCATGAAATTTGATAGAGATCGTCATTCTTTACAACAAGAATGATGAATATGAGTTGAAAAATAGAGTTTTATCGACATTAAATAATATGGATAAAATGATTCGATTATAGAAAGAGTATAAATGAAACTATCACAAAAGAGTGAAATGAGGAAATTAAATGTTCACCTTAACTTTTGATATGGTTAAAGTTGATTTCCGGAATTCAAGGGATTTAAAGAAATCTTTATAAGATTTGATTCTCCGGTAATTAAGAAAATTAGGATTTTCTTTAATTAAATGCGGTGAATTGTCTCGATTGCTGTGTCTAGAATTTTGCTATAAATTAGCTTCTTCCATTTTATTATCTTCACCACTTCTATACTTTCTTCCTCAATTCATACTTCCAAAAGGTTTCTTAATATGCTCAATCCAGTTCTTGTTCTTGACCTTATATTGGTTATCGCCACAATCTTCCTTCTTTTCCAACTCCCACCAGAGGAGTCTGTTTACTTCTATTATGCTCTAGGATTTATTGTGTTTTTAGTTCTCCCGTGTCTTTATATTGCTATACGCATTGATATGCATGGTTTGTAATTTCCGTGCTGTTATCGGGCTTTATATTTTCCCTTATATGTCGGAGCTCTTTGCCTTTTTATTCTCCTCTCGACTCTAAGTAAAGCGAGTAATGGTCCAGAGTTTGTAGGTATGAAGTTTCGAATGATCATAATATTCAAAGCAGAAGGAAAGGTAATAGCACGATTTGATTTGTCAAATTACCAGAATATCTGGAAAAGACCGAATCATCAAGAAAAATATTTTCTTGATATGTTTAGAGGTTAAATACAATGTAAGAGTCGTGTAACATGGCAAATGATGATTATAAAGTCTATGAATCATCATCTTCCATTAAAAATTTAGCATGACTTACTGTAATATAATCACGTTGGCCTGACGTCATTATATTATACTAACTCATGCTTCAATTCCCAACACTTCTTCAAAACATTTATAATTTAAACTAAAACTGTTTCCTTTATGATGTGATAAAGTTATCGCAAAGAGATAATTAATTGCGGACAAGAATCGTTATAAAGATATCTTCAGAAATATAAAGGATATTTATAACGAAAGATACGGTGATATCTTAGAATTTCTAAGATCCAATGACGAGGAAAATTCTTCTGTTTCCTCTGCATTTAATGCTACCATATCTGAATCATTGGTTATCAATCTGAGGTGGTTTCAAGAAATTTTATTTTTAGATGATTAAACGCTGATTGTAATCGTCAACGGATCTAATGGTTAACGAATAGGCGTTATTGATTTTAAAAGTAATGAATGATAATTTCGGTGGTTTGATATGATAATTCATCATAGAATATGAATGAATACAATTCATGAGAATCAGAATTGAAGAATGTACAATGTAACATATTAATGTGAGATATAAATATTTCTAGGGTATTACCTACCCGTTAAAATATTTTCACAATTAACAGTTTGTACAAAAGAGTTTTAATTACAGTCTTTATGAAAATATACATACATATATATTTTCCTTCAGATGTAATCATGGATTTAATGAGTTAGTATAATATTAAACTCATTTGATTTACAGTTGAAACGAGAATGAATAATCTCCAAAACCTTAGAGATTTCATAATTGTCGCGAAATATTTCGCTAATGAAGTTATGAATCAATACATTCATCGTTACACTTGATTTATTATTAAATGGAGTTTATTGTGTTGAAGTAGTGATTAACAATTGTTAAGTCATTAACGAAGGGTGTACATCATAGCATATTAGTGATATGAATTAACCAAGTAGTACATACTAGTTGAGATTCACACGTAATTGCTTAGTACGACAAGATTTATTATTGTTCCAAATCATATATATATATATATACATATATATATATATATATATATATATATATATATATATATATATATATATATATATATATATATATATATATATATATATATATATAAGGTATACATATATAATTCTTCACGAAGAATGAGTCAATACATCTTAGCTCATTATTACTAATATTCCTTGGTATCTATGGGCGTATGATGTTGATGTTTGAGGTACTGAGTGTGATGTTGAGGCGTGGGATGCGAATGTTGTTGTTGATGAAGCTGATGCTGTTGGTGGTGATGTTGATGGTATTGGTGGTACTGGTTATGCTGCTGGTGCTGCTGCTGGTGTTCGTAGGTTTCGCACCATATTCTCCAAAGCCACTACTCGAGCACGAAGCTCGTTGACTTCTTCTACTATTCTGGGATGATTGGCAGTTGGAACAAGGGGGTGAATAAGATCTAGAACCTTCGATATTATATATTCGTGACGGGATACCCTGGAAAGAAGAGAGAAAATGGTGTTTCGGACTGGTTCGCCGGTAAGTGCCTCAGGTTCTTCGCCAAGAGGTGAATTCGGTTGGTGGAAGGGATCACCTTCTTCTTGCCTCCATTGATTGAATCGGCTACGAACCCATCCCCAATTCATCCAGAATAGATGATGGCTGATTGGTTCGTTTGTTCCGGTTACGCTGCCGTTGGAGCTCGAGGAGTTCGAGAAATTCATATTATGTGTTTGGAATAGGGTTTGATATGAAATGGGTGTCGAATATTGAATGATATATTCATCTCCTTGAATACGTATATATAGCAAAAGATTTCCGTGATTTACGGAGGAAATTTAGGAAAAGTTTTAGACAAAGTCTATTGAGATAGATATGATAAGATATACTCCACGTATGTAATAATCGCAGTATGACATGCGCATTTAAATGTGGTGGCAGAATTGGATAGTACTTAGGAAAGTGAGCAGAGTTCTTAGGTTGGCTCGGCATTCTAAGATAAGTAAAGTTTCTAAAGTATAGTGTAGCATTTAACAGTTAAAGGCAACAAGTAAAGGCACTACGGTCAAGAAAAGTTGTAGTCCTACATTGCTAAGGTACCTAATTGTATAAGGCACACATAAAATGCAATCCTGATTCTCTACAACAACCTGCTCTGATACCAATCTGTAACACTCTGTGTTGCAGATTGGGGAATTTTTCATCCCACTTAGTGCCGTTCTTTCGTGACCACTAAATGTACCTCAGACACTGATTTTACGGCTAACCTCTCGGCAAAATGGCCAACCTAAAAGGTTCGCGAGGGGCAAGAGCCAATGCTTCGTCACAGGTAACACTGTGAGAACCCCCTCTACGATTAATCCGCTAATAAGCATATTAAATCAGCTCTGATACAAATCTGTGACACCCCCAAATAGGGCCTGGGGTATTTGTGTCTAATTATATCAAATCACAGTTGTATAAACGAGAACGACTCTACATGAGAAGTTTTGTTGAGTTTCGCAGCGGAAGATAAATATGTCTTTAATTGATATGATATGTAATGAAGACTCCAAGCATAGCAAGCAATCATCATCAAAGCAGTAGATATACAGCGGAAGCAATATTTAAGTACCTGAGAATAAACATGCTTAAAAAGTCAACACGAGGTTGAGTGAGTTCATAGGTTTGTCATAAATAATGATTTCAGTAATAGTGTTAGACCACAAGATTTATTTTCATAAGTAGATCACTCAGATCCAGTCAAGTTGATCTCCCGCAGGATCAAAAAGTTATGCCAGTGCGTGATATTTAGACTAAACGTTGTTTGCCCCGTGACAAGTTGTTCTGTCCTTGTCGTTTAATTTCATTATCAAGTAATACAAAGACTTAGTCAAATGTATCGGGGACGTTACTCCCGATAGGCCTATCCCCAATAATTAAGAATACCGCAGCAATTAAAAATATCACTGTAGGGACTTAGTCGGACATAGCCGGGTATAGCATAGTTTAATAGTTGGTACTGATATTTAGACTAGACTTTCAAGTTTACCCCGTACAAATTATCGTTTATACTTGTCGGTTGGGGACTTGCTGGTCATAGCCCAACATATCACAGTTTAATAGTTGGTACTGATATTTAGACTAGACTTTCAAGTTTGCCCCGTACAAGTTATCGTTTATACTTGTCGGTTGGGGACTTGTTGGTCATAGCCCAACATATCACAGTTTAATATTTGATACGTGTAAAATAGTTATAAAAGTTGCGCATGTATTCTCAGCCCAAAAATATATAAAAAGGGAGCAGATGAACTCACATTAAATAGCAGTTGAAGTATTCCACGCAAGAAGGAAAGTAAAGAAAGTAAGTGATCTGGATATCAACCTTAAGGTATAACGTTTGATTAGTTAATATCTAACTTGACATAAAGTATGTTTATTAATATAGCAACTATATTGACAGTGACGGTTTTCGAGAAAAGTTTCTATTTCTAAAAAGTTTCTATTTTTGGAAACCTGCTATTTATGAAAAACTTCCACTTATAGTAAGCTTCTAGTTTAAGAATGTTCGGGTTATAATTCTTAACAAAGATGTTGTACAATCTCGCCCAAATTTCGTCGCTAACATGCAAGTCACTCGAATGATCTATTGTTACCGAGCGGCCCAGGATCTCTTGACCAGAATCTAAGTCTTGCCATTCAAGATCCACAAGCGTCCCATAATGGTAACAAGGATCACCCTAGGCCACAAGTAGCGGTGATGTTTGTAGTCTTTGTACGCTATCTTTAATTATAACCTTCACGTTAGGTGCGTATATACATATATATTCATTAATTCGATTATAATTATAACTCCTATATATTAATTCATAAAAATACTTTTATAATTTTTAGTAACATATATTACTAATTATAACATGTTATTTATTTTTACTTTAATTGCATATAATTTATAACATTATTTACATGTTTCGGTAAAAATAATAATAAACTGAAGTAAATAGTAAAAACTCAAAAGTAAAAAGTAAAAAGTAAGAAAATAATACTTACTAGTAGTAATTCTTCACAGAGAGAATGAGAGAAATTTTGGTGTGAGTTTGAATGAGAAATGAGAGGTATTTATACTTGAAAAAATTAGGTAAAAAGAATAAAATAATTAAAAGAAAAAGAAATATTTTAATTTTTAATGGGATTTTAAAATTCAAAAGTATTAAATGTAAGGTCATGGGATAATACACAAAATAAAATAATAAAAGTAGTTTTCCATTATAATTTTTAATTAAAAAGTAATTTATTTATTTATTTTATTAAAAAATCATTTATTTTAAGATTTTTTTTTATATATAAATTTTTAAAATAAACAAATTGATTTACTACTTTTCTAAGAATATTTGTCAATATTTTTTTTATTCATAATAACAATACTGATAATAATGATATTAATTATTGATATCTTGTTTAAAAAGGATATTAATAATAATAATATTAATATATTAAATTAATGCGTAATTATTTACAAATAATTGTTCGTGAATCTTCAGAATTAGTCGAGGTTAAATGAAATCATATAAAGATTTTTGTTTAAATTTTGCCAGAAATTTACGGGTTGTCACAATTGGGGTTTGGACAAAAGAACGACACTTGTGGAAATTAAACTATGTACTATTAATGATCTTTATATTTGTTTAATTGAATGATAGTTCGTTAATTTAATATAAAAATTACAATTAGACGTACCTATAAATAACCACATACACTCGATTGGACACGATGGACGGGATATTTATAAGTACTAATAATCGTTCATTTAACCGGACACGGGAATGGATTAATAGTCAATGGACTTATTAAAATAGGGGTGAATTACATACAAGAAAAATTGGTGTAATTATAGTTTAAGTCCCCTAATTGGAATATTTGACTTCGGATATAAGGATAATTTGACGAGGACACTCGCACTTTATATTTATGACTGATGGACTGTTATGGACAAAAACTAGATGGACATATCGAATAATTCAGGACAAAGGACAATTAACCCATGATAATAAACTAAAATCAACACGTCAAACATCATGATTACTGAAGTTTAAATAAGCATAATTCCTTTATTTCATATTTCATCGCATTTTTATTTACTATCATTTTATTTAATTGCACTTTTAATTATAGTACTTTTCAATTATCGCAATTTTATTTATTGTCATTTTATTTATCGCACTTTAATTTATCGCACTTTAATTATTGTCATTTACTTTACGCTTTAAATTAAGCTATATTTATTTTTAATATTTTACATTAGGTTTTAACTGCGACTAAAGTTTTAAAATCGACAAACCGGTCATTAAACGGTAAAAACCCCCTTTTATAATAATATTACTTATATATATATATATATATATATATATATATATATATATATATATATATACAAATATAGTTTTAAAAATATAGCGTTAAACTTGGCTAGCACCCTGTGGAACGAACCGGACTTACTAAAAACTACACTACTGTACGATTAGGTACACTGCCTATAAGTGTTGTAGCAAGGTTTAGGTATATCCACTCTATAAATAAATAAATAACTTGTGTAAAATTGTATCGTATTTAATAGTATTTCGTAGTAAAAATATAACTATTTCGTATACACCTCTACGCACATCAAGTATTTTCGGCGCCGCTGCCGGGGAATCTCTTAAACACCGAAGCGAAACGCTATAAAAAAATTAGTTTTTGATATATTTTTGTAAAAATATAATATTTCTTATTTTGTAAAAATATTTTGTTAAATATACAAAATATAAAAACATAATATCTCTATATATATATATATATATATATATATATATATATATATATATATATATATATATATATATATATATATAAATATATTTTTATGTTTTAAATTTAAAAAGTTTGTATTTTTTTTAATTACAAAAACTAATAGGTAATAAAAAATAAAAAAATATAAGTTTTATAAATATTTTATAAGATAAAAACAGAAAAAAATAATAAATATATAAAAGTAATCGGGCCTGACACTGTCGAAGCCCGAACTTCTGGCCTGGATCCAAGAACCATGCGATCGCATGGCCAGAACAAAGAAACCTCATGCAGTCGCATGAGGTGAAAAGACAGGTCTGATACCTTGATATCGGCTAAAAAGTCACGTTTTTACCCCCGACATTGAGCCCTAAAACCATAAAGTTCCAAACTTTATCGCCAAAATAATCACTTTGTTGGTTAATTTGGTAGATTTAGTCATTACAAAGGCTATGTTTCAAGAATCACTAAAAACGGATGAGAAACGAGGAAAATCGAGCAAAACCGGCTAAGACGATTAACTCGCGTTTAAATAACTTATTTTATAATTTTTGGAAAAGTTTAATTACTTAACCTCATGTTGTAGGATATTCAATTACGAATGCGTGGGCGCAAGAATCGTCAAAAACGGAGCTACAACGAAGATTCTAGAGCGAAAACGGTGAAAGACAAGAAATCAAGTTACGATCCAGGGAATCAAGGCTGACCAGCACAAAATCCGGCTTGCCATACCCCTTGCCATACGCCCTGCCAGTAACCCCTGCCATACCACCTGCCAGGCTTTTTTCAGAAAATATCACCCTGCCATACCCCTTGCCATACCACCTGCCAGGCGTTTTTCAGCCAAAAATTACAATTTTACCCCCAAGCTTTGCTTATAAAAGTAGAGTATAGTGTTGATGTACTATAGGACCACTCGAGCATGGTCAAGGTTAGAAGCTATGGAACCACTACAAGTCTAGTACATAGTGGATAACTAAGGAATTTATTGGGTAGATTTAAGTAAGGGCTGGTTTAAGTCATAAATGGGAATTTACGCACTACAATACAAACTAAGTTTATAAATCTTTAAGGATGACTGAGAACTAGAAGAGGTTCTAATTTGTCTACAAACCCTTAGATTTTACAAAACCATTGACAGAATGGGATTCGAAACACAATCACAACCACTCACTTGGGTGATACACTAAGGTGTTAAGAAAGGTTGGATATTCTTATGGCTATGCTACTTTATTCGTGCACCCAAGGTATGCACTGCATCCAAGATGGGCCGCTTATATCCTTAAACCAGATAAAGCGTCGGGAGTTGAGCATAGTCCATCCAATCAGAATCTTCAAGCCTAGTTCCTCGTGACATGCTAACCGGGAAACCTCTTAGTAGGGAATCTAGTGTTCACACTAAGGTATATCTATCCAATGAGTGTCTCATAATCATCCCGACACTACGTTATCTTAAATCATGGTGAACCACGTCTTCTCTGTCCATAGTTGTTGCATTCTAGCTAGCTTATTTTAATTATATTGCTTTAATATCTTAATTACAATTATATAAACTATTCAACCCAACTATTGCCTTTACACAATTTGATATTCCGGATAAAAGTGGTGTCTAGAATAAACCGGTTGGACTTGGTTATTGGATTTTTCGAACAGTTGCCAATTTATTGGGACCAAAAGGATCCCGCCTCTCCACACAAGGTGTACCTGGCCACTAGTCTTGGATATTGAATTGTGTATAAACCCAATCTTAATTACTAAATTATCTAGATAAGCTCCGCTTCAAATTCGACCGCTCAAGGAATGACCCTAGGTCATATTTGCCCTTGCTAACCCATAGGAAGGAATAATAGATTTAGACCCAGCATATATAAATTAAACAATCAACTTCTCCCGTTGGTATCCTGAACTGACGTTTTGCAACCTAACGACACCGCATAAATAAACCGTCTGATTCGGGCATATCATACCTTGGATCCATCGAATTAGGGTTAAGATTTAACTATTATTAATATTAATTAATTATAATTAGGGTTTAATTAATTAATTAGTTTTTAATATTTAGTTTTAGTTTTAATTAATTTGTAATATTTAGTTTAAATTAGTTTTATTAATTATATAAATTAATACTTTTATAAAATAATAATATAAAAATAATATTTTTATAAAAAATTGTATTTTTATAACTTTAGTTTTATTTTTATATTTTCGTATCTTTTTATTAGTTTAATTCGTAATTTGTATTTTTCGTTCGTAATTAGTTTTAAGTGTATTATTTTGTCGTAGTTATTTTTATTTCTAGATTTTTAGGCTTTGTCGTAAAATCCCTTAAGTGCTTTTTCTTTAGACTAAGATTTAGGTTCTTTAGAATTTTGCGACGCCGTTTTTAGCTTTAGTACCTTTTTAAGTTATTGCATTTTTGGATATAGAATTCCTTTAAGCTTTATTACCTTTAGACGTAAGTTTTAATTTTTAGTTTTTAGACTTTTGAGTTTCGACGCTTTACTTTCTTTTTATTATTTTTTTCGACGCTTATTTTCTTATTTTTATTTTTTTTCGACGTTTTCCGACGCTCTCTTTTTCTTTCTTATTTCTCTACGCTCTAGTTTTTAGGACATAGAATTTTCTATTTCTTCTCTAAAATTTCTTTAAACTTCAACGAAAAATTATTTTAAGCGGTTAAATTGATAGACATCCAAAATATTCTGGTTAGTAGGAATTGTTGAATTTATTAGTGGCGAGTTGTGGGCTTTCGATTTAAAGGGTCCTGGCTACCTGCTGCATCTATTGGCTATTCGAAGCGTGGGCAAAATCAGAAAAGTCTATTAATTAGATAGCTTATATAATTTTTATCTTTTATAACTAATAGGATATTCAGTGAATGCACCGAGCAAAACGTTCACCACCTTTTATACGTTCACCACCTGTAACTCGATCAAGACATCTAGCCAACATTGTCGCCGTTGATTTTTCTTTAGAATCGTCATCCAGTCGACCAAGAACTCCAATTCAAATTTCCGATAATCCATTTTTTGAACCCGACTTCACAATTGAGAATCCGGAGGATATTCAGGGACAATTCCGAGATCCTGAACCATTAATCTTTCCTCCGGAACCACCAATCATTCAAACAGAGATTGTCGAGGAACAAACCATTAAATCAGAATCCTCTAGTGATTCAGATTCAACAAATTCAATCATGGAAAATCTGGAACCTCTAAGTATGAAAGACCGAATGAGAGCTAAACGCACTGGCCAAGGTCACGCAATTACTCAACCAGACATTAATGCGCCAGATTATGAAATCAAAGGACAAATCCTACACATGGTAACTAATCAATGCCAATTTAGTGGTGCGCCGAAGGAAGATCCAAACGAACATCTTCGAACCTTTAATTGAATCTGTACTTTATTTAAAATAAGAGAAGTGGAGGATGAACAGATCTATCTCATGTTATTTCCCTGGACTTTAAAGGGAGAAGCCAAAGATTGGTTAGAATCGTTACCTGAAGGGGCGATTGATACATGGGATGTCTTAGTTGAAAATTTTCTTAAACAATTCTTTCCGGCATCCAAAGCCGTGAGACTTCAAGGAGAAATTGTTACGTTTACGCAAAAGCCAAATGAAACTCTGTATGAGGCATGGACAAGATTTGGAAAGTTGTTGAGAGGATGTCCGCAACATGGTTTAGATACTTATCAAATAGTACAAATATTCTACCAAGGATGCGACATCACTACAAGAAAAGACATCGATATAGCAGTTGGTGGTTACATTATGAAGAAAACCGCAATTGAAGCTTACAAAATTATTGATAACACTGCTTCCCACTCACATGAGTGGCACTAAGAAAAAGATATCATTAGATCATCTAAAGCGGCTAGAGCCGATTCTAGCCATGACTTTGATTCCATCTCTGCAAAGATATATGCTGTCGAGAGACGAATGGATAAGATGACTAAAGATATTCACTCAATACGAATTAGTTGTGAGCAGTGTGGAGGACCACATTTAACAAAAGATTGTCTCAGTATTGAACAAATAATGGAACAAAGAGAGAATGTTTCATACATAAACTAAAGGCCTGGAAATAATTATCAGAATAATTATCAACCGCCAAGACCAATCTACAATCAAAATTAGAATTATAACCGAAATGTTCCATACAACAACCAACAAGGTCCTAGCAATCAATAAGTATCTAACAATACTTACAATCAACAAAGACCTATTTTTCAAAACAAACCACCACAAACCGATGATAAAAAGCCAAATTTAGAAGATATGATGTCGAATCTAGTTGAATCTCAAACACAGTTTTTCACATCTCAGAAACAAACCAATGAACAAAATGCTCAAGCATTTAGAAATCAACAAGCTTCTATTCAAAATCTGAAACAAGAAGTAAGCAACCTAGCAAGGTTGATAGTGAAAGAAAGCTGGGAAGTCTACCTAGCGATACAAATGCTAACCCCCGGAATGAAACAGCTAAAGCCATTATCACAATAAGTGGTATTACACTTAAACCACCTGAAATACCTGAAATTTTTGATGACTCTATTCCTACTCCACAAGAACCACAATCTGAACAAGATAAGGAAACAGAACTGGTAGTTGAAAATGTTAATGAAGATAACACAATTAAGGCTAAACTTTATGTTAATCATATCAACCACCACTTCCTTACCCAAGTAAAATGAGAAAAGAAAGACTTGAAGCCGAGCAATCCAAATTCTTGGATATGTTTAAACAAATAAATGTAAATCTTCCTTTCATTGATATAATTTCATGAATGCCACGATATGCTAAATTCCTTAAAGATCTAATCACAAATAGAAAGAAAATGGAAGAACTCTCGGCTGTTACTATGAATGCAAATTGTTCTGCAGTGCTGTTGAATAAGATACCAGAAAAATTATCAGATCCAGGAAGTTTCACAATTCCATGTTTTCTGGGTAGTCTTAGTTCAATAGAAGCATTGGCAGATTTAGGTGCTAGTATAAATTTAATGCCGTATTCAATATACGATAAACTAGACCTTGAAGAATTGAAACCAACACGAATAAGCAAACAACTAGCCGATCGATCAGTAAAATATCCTAGAGGGATAATGGAGAACATGCTAGTTAAAGTGGGTACTTTAGTATTTCCAGTAGATTTTGTTATTCTGGACATGGAAGAAGATTCTCGAGTTCCTCTCATATTAGGAAGACCATACTTAAACACGGCTAAAGCAATAATAGACGTGTTCGGTAAGAAACTGACCCTAAGTATAGAGGATGAGAGTGTTACCTTTTCTGTTGATAGAGCCATACAACAACCGCAATCTGCAGATGATACATGTTATTATATTCAAACTATAGATTCACATGCAGAATTGTTAGAAGAATTTCCAGAATTACAAGGAATATGAGAATGTTCTTTAGGAGAAGGAACTGAACCAATTGATGAATTTGAATTATTAGCCATACTCATGGCTAATGGATATAAACCAACAACAGAAGAAATTCAAATGCTAAAAGAGGAAGTCAGATATCGATACAAATCATCGATAGAAGAACCACCGACATTAGAGTTAAAGTCACTTCCAAACCATTTGGAATATGCTTATTTACATGGTGAATCTGAATTACCTGTAATAATATCGCCTTCTCTTACTGAAAATGAAAAATCTCAACTCATTTCTGTGCTAAAAGCTCATAAACCAGCTATTGCATGGAAGATTCATGATATTAAAGGAATAAGTCCTTCGTATTGCACACATAAAATCCTTATGGAAGAAGGTCATAAAACGTATGTGCAACGCCAACGAAGACTAAATCCTAATATGCAAGATGTTGTTAAGAAAGAAATTATTAAACTGCTAGATGCAGGTTTAATTTATCCAATCTCTGATAGTCCATGGGTAAGCCCTGTTCAATGTGTACCTAAGAAGTGTGGCATGACTGTCATCACAAATGAAAAAAATGAGCTTATTCCTACAAGGACTGTAACAGGATGGCGTGTTTGTATTGATTATAGAAAATTAAATGACGTCACCAGAAAAGATCACTTTCCCTTACCTTTCATTGATCAAATGTTGGAAAGATTAGCCGAAAATAGTTACTATTGTTTTCTTGACGGTTTCTCCGAATACTTTCAAATTCCAATCGCACCCGAGGACCAAGAGAAAACCACTTTCACGTGCTCTTATGGTACTTTTGCTTATAAACGCATGCCATTTGGACTTTGCAACGCCCCTGCAACCTTTCAAAGGTGCATGATGGCGATTTTTCACGACATGATAGAAGAATGCATGGAAGTTTTCCTAGTGAATTGGTATCATTCATAAGAGACAAAATGGACGGAGTAAGAAAAGAACTCAGGAAAGATCATCATAAGATACATTTTGGTAAAGGCAAATCAAAGTCCGCAACAAAAAGAAGAGCACGACACCTTGAAAGATGTCATAAATGCGGAAAATGGTCACATGAAGG
Organism: Rutidosis leptorrhynchoides; assembly: GCF_046630445.1. NCBI lineage: Eukaryota > Viridiplantae > Streptophyta > Magnoliopsida > Asterales > Asteraceae > Rutidosis > Rutidosis leptorrhynchoides. The sequence continues at coordinate 366,943,844 of NC_092341.1, read as the reverse complement.
TAAATGTTCAAACAATCAAACATATTCAAATACCGAATTTGTTACTCTATGCAGAGAAGGACCGTTCATATGTTTAGAAGAAAAGATATTGAAGAATCGAGGTTACGCTTATGTAGCTATGGAAAACCAAATCACACGACTCTCCTATGAGTCGGATAAAATAGGTCTCTGAGAATTCTATCTCACAGGTAAGTATGTACAGTTTTTATTTTTTTATTTATTGCTTTTAACCTTTTGATAATAAACACGGAATCGTTCACTATAAAGTATTAAATTGGTATTCAATAAAATTAGGTATGCGTAACCGAAATTATTGATATCTTATACAAAAATTTATTACATCACTGCGAAATTTACCGTTTATTCTTAAGGTATTAATATCTTTAATCAATCAACCCAAAATATTTCAAAAATTCGTCAGGAGTAAAACTAGGTTATGGAACCAAAATTACTTTACCGAAAAGAGGGACGTATATTTTTGATAATATTTGATTGATTAAAGTGGGATAAAAGACCAAAAAAATTTTAATTTTAATTTTTATCTTGTTTTTAAAATTAACATATAAATATTAAATTAATATTGTAAACTTTTTAAATCATTATATTTAAGTTTTTAAATATTTTAAAAAAAAATAATATTTTTAATATAAGTTTGTAAAATTAATGTACAAAAATATCAATAATATTAATATGAAATTTTATGCATTTTAAATTTAAGTTTGGTGTGAATTTAAAAATAAAAATTTACTTTATTTCATTAAGTTAAAAATTTTTGATATTTAGATTTCATCGTGAGTTGAAAACTAGGTCGTTGAACCGAAATTGCTTTACCCAAGGGAGGGACGGAAAATTTTATTATCATTATTTTTAATCTTATTGAATTAAAGTATGCCAAAAACATTAAAAAAACCCAAAAATCTTTGCTTTTAAAACGACGCTTAAAAAGTGACAAATTTTAAAACTTTATTGAGAGACGGACTAGGACAACGATCCGAAATGCCCTCATTTTTAAAAGAAACAAATTTTTAAAATTTATTAATTTATGTTTTATTAAGTGAAGGTTTTTATATAAAAAAAATAAAAAAAAATAATCAGACCCCATGCGATCGCATGGGGTTCCTTCACTAAATCCATGCGGTCGCATGGTGATAAAAAACTGGGCAGAATAAGAAACCCAGCGAGCTGTTCTCTGTTTCCACTCCAACACACACATACACACGAACAAACTCACAAATCACACTCAAAAATTCTCATTTTTTCACCAAATTACTCCAAATTTCTCACAAAACTTCGCTACAATCATGCCTAGGTTTGGATTTTTTAGCAAGAAGGTAAAAAATTACACCCCTAAACTATTAAATTTTCTAGTTTTTGTGATAATTACCAATATTTTACCTAATTTGATTTTGTTAATTTCTAGTGTAATTAGAGTTAAATTGTTAGTATATTATGCATGTATAACCTAGATTGATGCTATTTAACATGATTTGAAGCCAAAAACTTCAAAAATTTTAGAAATCTAGGGATTGTGTTCTTGAGCAATTTGGGGCTTTTTGGTATAAATAGGTTATGGCCGATTTTTGTCATGAATTATTGCTAAATTAAGTAGTGTAACATGTTTAGGTAGCTAAATGATCCAAACTTTGATCCTAAACATGATTTTTGAGAATTAAAGTAGACTTTTTAGGTCTAAAATTCATGAACTTGATTAAATTGATGTAAATGCCATTTGAAACTTGTTTAATTGCTAGTAATGATTATTTTGACATGTTATTTGAGTAGAATGCTTATGAACTTTGTAAACATTTTCATATATGCTTATTTGAAAAAGTGTAGAATTGATAAAAATGAGAAAATGAGCATAAGTTTAATATAGATTAAACATGTTATTGTAATTGTTTTAATTTATTATTTTGCTAACACTAATGAATATTTGTATGCACAAATTTTGTGTTTAATGTGTTTTGCAGAGAAATACCGATACTGATGGTGCATCATCATCATCTAGGCAACCTGTTCCAGAACCACAACCAGAAATGCAATATGAGCCACAATATGAACCAGAACCTGAACAGGAACAACAACAGGAACAACAACAACCTGATCAACACGTACCATATTATGATCCGCAACAAGAATATGTTAATGCCTACGTACAATTTCTGATTCATCCAATAATAGAACACCCAACGATTCATGAAGAACAGTTGCATCCTAATTTGAGATTTGATCGAAGCTGGAGAGATTACCCGACGTATTAAAGTAACAAATTTAAACTGGTAACAAAAAATGTAGAAGTGCCGAGGGTAATTGATTGAGAGCCTTTGGAAAGGGTCCAACTAGTTAACTCAGTTAGGCAGCATCTGATCCAAAGGTATGGCAGCTCTTCTTTTCCCGATTGGGAACGTTTATTCACCATTCGTAGGCCTGTATATAAGGAATGGTGTGTTGAGCTTATGAGTACTATATCACTTAATACGGATGTAGTTAGGTTAGATGATAGAAGTTTTCTTAGATTTTTACTTGGCCGTAGGATGTACAGGATGTCCATGCTGGACATGGCCAGGGCTTTATAGATTTACACTCCTAGTGAATTACTACTACCCGATTGTACAAATTTGATTTATCATGGGGAGCGGGTATATAGGAATTTTGACGCGGACGCCGTCTGGAGGCGTATGTCAAATTATAATGTTTTTTCGCTGGGAGAAAGACACTCCTATTTAGATATTAACAAAGCAGAGCTTCGTGTTATACATAGATTTTTAGCTAATTCGATTACACAAAGAGGTAAAAACAAGGAGAATATGACCTTACATGATTTATTTTACCTTAAGTGTATTCGAAACCCTAGAAGCTTTGTTAATATCCCCTACTGTGTTGGTTTTTATCTATCCAAAATAGTGGCAGGAATACAGGACGGGGGAATAATAGGAGGAGGTATTTTTGTTACTCTCATTGGAGAGTATTTGGGTGTAGATAGGGATCAAGGGGGTCCACTGATGGTGTGTAGGGAACAGGTTGACACTTTAGGATTGAAGGTCTATCATAGTGCTAAGGTATTAAAAAGCAGACGCAATCAGGCAGTACCATATGATGGTCGTCATCCACAGGTAGAAAGAGGTTTAGATGAGGAAATGGAGGAACCGGATGACATTATGGATGTCATTAGAGAGGCTATGACTGAGGTCTACCAGCGTATAGATGAGGTAGAAATGACAAACGAGGCTAGACATAGTCAGTTCGAGCAGTGGCACACCGAGAATGTGTACGAGCATTCTAGGCAACGACAGCATGATAGATGGCACTATCATCAGCATCAGATCATGAGCCAGCTATCACCTCAGGTACCAAATAACTACGTACCGACCTGACCTGCTTACTATCCTCCACACCAGCCCGATATGCGACCACCATTTACTCTCTACGACCCTAACCAGGCCTATCAGTACACCTATAACCAACCGATGAACCTGCCCGACGACATGAACTGGAACCCCTATCCAGATTGATATAGTTCCCGTTGGTATTTTTTTATCTTTTTTATTATTTCTATTTATTTATGTTTAAACATATAATATTGTGATACTTTAATGTAAGTTTTAATTTTTTTTTTATTATTATGTTGTACTAATATTTCATATTTGATTTGAAAGTGGGATGTTAAGTCTCATTTCAAATTACCATGCATGTATATTGTCATTATGTATGTATGTATATTGTCAATTGTACACAACAGGGTAAAACAGCGAATTTTCAAAGACTGACATTAAGTTCAGCAAAAGCTACTAATTTTGACGACAAAACGAAAAACAAATGTGATGTAACAACAAGACGGAATGAACAAATGATGTGCACCATTTATCATTCAACAAACAAACGCCAATTTGTTTGAAAACTTTGGTAAAATTTAATCATTTTTCTACGCTACTCACCCTCAATAATTTAAATTGTTACTGATTTCTTGCAAATGAGGGCATTGCAAGATCTTAAGTGTGGGAAGGGATTAAATTCTTTCGGATTTTTAAAATTTTAAACTTATACACTTGGTTACCATTAAAAAATACTAGTAACGCAGTAGTTGTATTAGAATCTAGTGCTCTCTGATAATAAAGAAACAGCTCTAGTCTTATATACTGACTACCCAATTCTAGTAAAAAATTTCAAAATTTTCAATTAAATGAATTCAAAATCATGTTTATACATATTTATGAACGATAAAACTAGGTGTTAACACCGAAATTATTGTTACCTCGAAGGACATAAATTGAGAAACAACCCAAAATGTTAGAATTCATTTAAAATGGAATAGAGGAAAATAAAAAGACAAAGAAAGGAAAATAAAAGCCAAGTGTGGGAAAAATTTACCAAGTTATTTAGAACATATGACACATATTTTTGTACAAATAATTGAAGATACTTTTGTTTTGAACAATATTTATCAGTTTTACCCAGTTTATTGTAATATAAAAGGAAGTAAAGTCTTTCGAGAGAAAAATACATACGCTTCTTGATTTAGGTCAGGAAGTTGTCGTCCAGACCAGTTGTAGAGTCTACGAAAAACCTTGAAAAGTTTTCTCGAAAATCAGCTGAAAATCCACGGACCTCAGCATCAAACAGGGTCGCCAAGTGGTCAGACATATCCTAACTATGAGAGGATCTGTCTCGTACAATGGGGGGCACCGTGCAAATTAGCTTATAAGACTAATGAATCAGATCCCCAGAAAGGATAATCTCCTTAAAGATCAAAAATCAGCTTTTAAGCATGATATTACTCAATTCTTGAGATTGACTTTAAAGATTGAGAATTACAAACTCATGGAATTCGATGATATCTAAACTCAAGCTTGAACGAGAAAATATTTTGATCAAAATTACAAACCGATTTGTTTTCTGAAAACCCATTTTTAATGCGTTCATTACCATTGAACGTAAAATCCTAGGAATTCACCTGGAATTCATTAGGTCACCTGAACCAAATCGGGTGTCAACTGTAAGAACGGTGGTTGCATAGCATGGTCGAAGACAGGACCTTGTGCCAGACCGAAAAACTATAGGGTGATCTTTACTATTGCTCCTACAAAGGATAGTAATTGCATTCGACACGATATAGACCATAATCAAAAGCATGTCACGGGATATTGCCTCAACAGTTGCTTGTTCAATGCTTTCCTTTACAACCGGACGGTGGTTTACCGAAAGGTAATATACGGAGTAAGTATATTGGACGTGTTGCTTTCCTAATACAAGGTTAGCAAGTGGGTGACACAAAACCGCAAGTTTTAAGCTAAAATTTTCAAATCTGAAACCCACTAAACCCACAAAAACAATTTCGCAAACACCGGTGAAAGGTTATTCCGGAAAACTTATCTAGGGTAAAAGCTAGATTGAATTTTCAAAAAGATCAAATATTTTCATAAAGATCCAATTTCCTAAAGGATCTAAATTTTCATAGTCATGTGGGACTGTAAACCACATCGTTACTACCATTGTTCATATCGCCGTATAGATATCACTGATGTACAAAGTATGAAGAATAAAGAAGTGATTCAAGTATGTTTTTATTTCAAGACTATATTGCTTGAGGACATGCAACGCTCAAGTGTGGGAATATTTGATAATGCTAAAAAGGAACATATATTTCATAGCATTATCCCTCAAGAAAGACAAGCTTTTAGTTGCAATTGTTCTATTTACAAGTGATATTCGTTTAAATAATAAAAGGTGAAGACAAAAGACAGATTCGATGATTTGAAGACGCAAATGACCAAAAAGCTAAAAAGTACAAAGTACAATCAAAGTGGTTTCAATTGTTGATAAGAAACGTCTAGAAATTACAAGAGTACGAGCCGCAAAACGCAAAGTACAAGATATTAAATAGTACGAAAGGACGTTCAAAAATCCGGAACCGGGACCAGAGTCAACTCTCAACGCGCGACGCAACGGACTAAAAATTATAAGTCAACTATGCACATAAATATAATATAATATATAAATAATTCTTAAAATTATATATATATTATATTTATTTATTAAAACCGTCGGCAAATAAAAAAATAAAAGCATGTGAGCTGTAAAAGAAGGCCATGCGATCGCATGGCCAGGAAGACCAAAAACCATGCGATCGCATGGCAGTAACAGTGAGGTCAGGTCCTATAAATTTTGCGTGTTCCGAATTACTTACATCTTTTTCTATCCTCTATATCTCTCTGATATATATATATATATATATATATATATATATAATATATATATATATATATATATATATATATAATATTTTTATTTTAATTTTAATTTAAGATTAATAATAATAAGGGTATGTTAGCGAATGTTGTAAGTGTGTAAGTCGAAATTCTGTCCGTGTAAAGCTACGCTATTATTAATCATTGTAAGTTATGTTCAACCTTTTTAAATTAATGTCTCGTAGCTAAGTTATTATTATGCTTATTTAAATTAAAGTAATCGTGATGTTGGGCTAAAATATTAAAGACGGGGTAATTGGGCTTTGTACCATAATTGGGGTTTGAACAAAAGAACGACACTTGTGGAAATTAAACTATGGGCTATTAATGATCTTTATATTTGTTTAATTGAATGATAGTTTGTTAATTTAATATAAAAATTACAATTAGACGTACCTATAAATAACCACATACACTCGATCGGACACGATGGGCGGGATATTTATAAGTACTAATAATCGTTCATTTAACCGGACACGGGAATGGATTAATAGTCAATGGACTTATTAAAACAGGGGTGAATTACATACAAGGAAATTTGGTGTAATTATAGTTTAAGTCCCCAATTAGTTGAAATATTTGACTTCGGATATAAGGATAATTTGACGAGGACACTCGCACTTTATATTTATGACTGATGGACTGTTATGGACAAAAACCAGATGGACATATCGAATAATCCAGGACAAAGGACAATTAACGCATGATAATAAACTAAAATCAACACGTCAAACATCATGATTATAGAAGTTTAAATAAGCATAATTCATTTATTTCATATTTCATCGCATTTTTAATTACTGTCATTTTATTTAATTGCACTTTTAATTATCGTACTTTTTAATTATCGCAATTTTATTTATTGTCATTTTATTTATCACACTTTAATTTACCGCACTTTAATTATTGTCATTTACTTTACGCTTTAAATTAAGTTATATTTATTTTTAATATTTTACATTAGGTTTTAACTGCGACTAAAGTTTTAAAATCGACAAACCGGTCATTAAACGGTAAAAACCCCCTTTTATAATAATATTACTTATATATATATATATATATATATATATATATATATATATATATATATATATATATATATATATATATAGTTTTAAAAATATAGCGTTAAACTTGGCTAGCTCCTTGTGGAACGAACCGGGCTTACTAAAAACTACACTACTGTACGATTAGGTACACTGCCTATAAGTGTTGTAGCAAGGTTTAGGTATATCCACTCTATAAATAAATAAATAACTTGTGTAAAATTGTATCGTATTTAATAGTATTTCGTAGTAAAAATATAACTATTTCGTATACACCTCTACGCACATCAGTATCCGTGCTAGCTCCTTTGGTATTGTTATCACCAAAAATAACTTTACAATTCCTCTCCAAATTAGCCAGTTTTATAGAGATCCTTGCAAGAGGTCTCAGGTTCAATTCTTGGGGTGGCCAGGGAAGGGTTGGAAACAGCCAGGGAGTATTCCTGATGGGCTGCGTACACTAGAGTATGGGGTCGGATTACTCGCCCTTCCCGGGTAACCCGAACAGGGAAAACCTTACAACTTTTATCACAGCTCCAGCAAGTCAACTTCGACTTTTCATTCAGATTAGCCTTATTATAACCTTTATATATAAGTTTTCCTTTCGTTATCATTACCGGGGAATCGTTTATATCCCACTACATTAGCAGTAAACTTACCAGCAACTTCATTACTCATTGACTTAAGTTTCTCCGAAGAACCATTATATTTGTTCGTTAAAACCTATTCATATACTCATCCACATCTTATAACGAGAATTACCACATCAATTACCGGGAATTAGCAATCAGTATTTTGGAATCTCGCAGCAAGTCTACATCACTAGTTATATATATACAGATAACCATTATCTCTTAGAATTATGATCTTCCATTCTGAATTTCTGAAAAGCACCCAGTCTACGAATCAATACTCTGAATGTTGAAAATACTGATGAAGCAGCAAAAATCGTAAACGACCTTAATCATCAAAAGTTTGATGATAAAGAATTGTATGTTGGCAAATCTCAGAAATGTTGGAACTGAAAAACGAATTGAGCAAACCATGAAGGAGACTCTGAACAAATCACAAGGACTAAACTTGTACATAAAGAATCCTGATGATTCTGTTTCTGATGAAATCTTTAGCGAATACATTGCTCCTTAATAACTCTAAATCATTATGAATGAATTTCTTCATCACAATTTGATTCTAAAATACTATTGTATCTTTCATTATTAATATCCTCAATATTTCTGAAGATATCTTCGTAAATATTTTTGTCCGATATTAATTATCTCTCCGCGCTATCTATGTTATATCCTAAAAGAAAACTGTTTTAGTTTCTAAATCTCTGAAAACTTAGAGTTTAAATTACGAATAATTTTGAAGTAGTGTTGGAAATTGATGCATGAGTTAGTATAATATAATGACACTTGATCAACGTGATTATATTACAGTAAGTCATGCCGAGTTTGTAATGAAACGTGATGATTCACAGACCCTACCGTCATCATGTGCCATGTTACACGACTCTTACATTCAATCCAATATATAAACATATCAAGAACATAATTTCCTGATAGTTCTATCTTTTCTCCTGAATTCTGGTGATTTAACCAATCAAGATCGTGTAATTTTCAATTTCTCAAAACATTAGTTATGTTCATTCAAAACTCCATACCTATAAATTCTGGACCATTACTTGCTTTATTTAAAGTCAGGAAGAGAAAATAAAAGCATGGAGTTCCGAAATATAAGGGAGAATATAAAGCCCGATAACCACACATAAATTACAAACCGTGTATATCAATGTTTATCGCAACATAAAGACATGGGAGAATTAAAAACACTAAAACCCCAAGGGTGAAATAAAAGTAAACAGATTCCTCTGGTGGAAGTTAGAAAAGGAGAATGATTGTTGCGATAGTCAGGATAAGGACAAGGATCAGAACTGGATTAAGCATTTTCACAATCTTTTAAATTTGAGAATTGGGTATAGGAGTGGTAAAAGTAATGGAACGGAAGAAGTTAATTTATAGTAAAATATCTGAAAAAGAAATCAAGGCAGATTTCCGCATTTAATTAGAGAGATCCTAATCTCCTTAATTACCGAAGAATCAAATCTTATATAGAGTTCGAAAATTATCTTTAAATCCCTGGAATTATGGAAATCAGCCTTGACCACGTCAGAGGTTAAGACAAATCTTTATTATCTCATTTCAGTCTTTTGTGATAGCTTCAGTTATACACTTCAAGTAATCGAATTATCTAATCCATAATACTCAACAGTAATAAAACTCTATTTATCAGCTCAAATATAGCTCATGATCAGAGGTATAAACCCGAAAAGTATGAGACATGTCAATATTAATTTGCATGCCCGAATAACAATAAAATGTATCAAGAACCTGAATAATATTGTCGACGTTCGATATCTCCCACTCATAAATGAAAATTGCTTCGTTAGTATGAAAAAGACGTGACACCCTAATTGTAGGATCCCTAACCGATGCTCTACGCACCAACCCCGAATCCACACTCTCCTTCATAAAAGGGTGAAGCCCTTCCATAATGATTAGAAAAAAAAACGAACTTATCGGGCCCCTTTGTCAAAAATCTGGAATTCGTAAGTAGGGCTGCCGTTAACCAAAACAGAGGTACGATTCAACACTAAACGCATCTTTTCCCAGGATCTCTACATACTCCCGAACCCCAATTTCATAAGCATAAACTCCAAGAACTTCCAGTTATAGTTAACCGTATCATAATCCTTTTCGAAAGTCAACCTTATTTGTGCCGCATATACCACTCAATAGTCTCATTAAGAATCAACGGGCCATCCAATTGTTGTCTTCCTAAAATAAAACCAGACTGTTCCTTGCAGGTTATTTTATCAATAACTTTCACCAATCGATTTGCCAAAATCTTCGTGATAATCATATACACCATGTGACAACCCGAAAATTTCCAATCAAATTTAAACTTTATCTTTAAATGATTTCGACACGATAAGCAAAGTCTATTAAACCGAATCTCAAAATGTTTGAACTATTTTCATGAATACATTTAATTGTGACTATTTCCGATGATTCACGAACAATGGTGTGTAATTAAATATGTATATATATATATATATATATATATATATATATATATATATATATATATATATATATATATATAAATATAAGTGTATATATAAAAATTTGAATTAATACACTTTAATCTATTGAAATTAAAAATGTAAATAAATAAGTTGTAATTAAAATGTATATCTATATGATTTCAATGTATAATTATTATTATATTGTATGTATGAATAATAAATATTCGATACATGTTATTATATATTACATAATTAATAATATGTAATATTAATATGATCAGTTTGAGTACGGGTTAAAAATATAATTGTTATAGTTACTTTCATTATTACTATGACTATTAATATTAATATCAATGATAGTATTATTAATATTATTATTACAAATATGATAGTTGTGATGTATAAATTGTTATTACTTTCATTATTATTATTAAAATAAATATTAATATCAATGTTAATATCAGTATTATGAATGACACTATTATAATATAATATATAGATATAAAATTTGATACATGTAATTTGTTATATTATTATTATTATTATTATTATTATTATTATTATTATTATTTTTATAATTATTATTACTATGATCATTAAAAACCATTATCATTATCATTAAAATTAACAAAATTGTGTTATTAATGATATTATCATATTCTTATTTTTACGAGTTATTATTATTAGTATCTTTATCAATATTATTATTATTATTTATGTAATGATTAATAGTATAAATATATTATCAAGATTTTTAATTATATATATAGGTATATAATCAAATATATAAAAATCAGATATACATAATTACCTACGTATATTAAATACAGTATGATATATATATAAATACATATACATATATAACTTTCAGATATATATATATATATATATATATATATATATATATATATATATATATATATATATATATATATATAGTTAAGTAAATATATAAATACAATATATACTTATAACTGATATATACATATACGCATCATTGTTTACAGAATCCAAAACAGTTTTAAATCCCTTTCAAACTGTAATTGATTGGTAATTACTGTATCTAATTGTTGAAATTAAACTCAATACCGTCCAAATTCGGTTAGCAATTTATGTCATAGGTATTTTTTATTATTATTTATGTATCTGTTCTTGATTGAATTGAAACAGACAACCTCAATTGTTTATAAATCAAATGAGTGTCGTTTGTTACTCTCACCATCTTTCAAATTTTCATCTTCAATATCATTTACCAATTTACAATATTGCTACGTATAAAAATTAAACAAAAGAATTTATAAACAGCTCGTTATTCCCTGTTTCAATAATTCTTGCCATAAATCGAATTCGAGTTCCATTTCAAAATCTATAAACGTAGTTTTGTTATAACTCTTTCATTCAATCTTTCTGGAAAAGCTCAGGTATCAATTTCATCTATCGAGTTCAAATTTACGAGTCAAAGTTAAGTTCTAAAAAGTCAAATGTATGAACAAAGATCAAATTCGAATTCGTTTTAATATTTAAGGTTCAATTGATGATTTGAAAAGTTTATAGGAATGATTTAGAGTATATCTCATGTAGAAATCATCATCTAAATATGTCCAAATTTTGAAATTAAGATTGGAGTTCATATGAGTTTTGACGGGTCTGATACAACGTAATTTTTTTTATTTAATCTGTTTCTATTGATCAAGACACCAAGTGAGGTCGTTTATGTTTCAATTACAAAACGTACATCAATCTGGTATTCCTATTTTGATGTTGTAAATTGTTCTGGTTAATTTGGAAACGAAGAAGAAAAGAAAACAGAAAGAAAACGAGTTAAATGTATTTAGATTAATAATAAATTCAGAAAAACAGTTATGGTCTTACGGGTTCGAATCCTGGCATGGTCACTATATTTTTTGGGCCGATTTTTATGAGGTAGTTTTCTTAAAATTATTATTATTATTATTATTATTATTATTATTATTATTGTTATTATTATTGTTATTCTAATTGTTATTACTAGTATTATTACTTAATGTTATTATTATCATTATTATTAACTTAGTTATTATTAATAGAATGAGTATTATTATTATTATTATTATTATTATGATTATGATTAAAATTTATTATTATTATATATTCATTAATATTGTTATGATTATTATTGTTATCTATATCAAAATCAATAAAAGTATTTTTATTAAGATTTTAGAATTATTAGTATTATTAATATAGGAATTACTATCATCACTATGATTAAAATTAATATTATTATTATGAAAATAATACAAATTATTTTCATTATATTAGTACTTGTATCATTAATAGACTTATCAGTTAAACATTAATATTAGTAATACGGTATGATTACCGAAATTTCTTTTAAAAACTATTAAAAATTACCATTTTTATTAAAAGTATTATTTTCACTAAAACTATCATTATTATTGTTATCAGTATTATCTATATCATTATTAGTAAAATAATTACGATTATGAAAATAAAAGTTTTAATGAAATTATTAAGGTTATAAGCATAAAAATAAAGATTATATATATAAATATATATTTAATACACACAACTTAACTATATTAATATCTTTATATATAAAATGAAAATATATATAATAAAACTTATTCATTTACTATATATATATAAATTACATCACCAATAAAAATATATAGATTTATTCGATTTCAAGAATATGTTTTAATACAAATACAAATGATATAGGTTCGTGAATCCGATGTCAACCCTGTATTGTTCAGTTCCGTCGTATGCATATTTTTTACTACAGAATATCGTATTGTGAGTTTCATTACTCCCTTTTTATATATATTTTTTAGACTGAGAATACATGCGCTGTTTTTATAAATGTTTTACGATATAGACACAAGTAATCGAAACTACATTCTATGGTTGGATTATTAAATCGAATATCACCCATTTTAGCTTGGTAACCTACGAATTAGGCAGACGAGAGGTTCTGTTCCTAATTGACGCGAATTCTAAAGATAGATCTATTGGGCCTAACAACCCCCATTCAGGTTATGGATGGCTTTAGTACTTCGAGATTATATTATACAGGCGAGAGGTTCTGTTTGGGGATATTCTATGCATTAAAGTTAATGTCGGTTACCAGGTATTCAATTCATATGAATGATTTTATCTTTATGCAGACGAGAGGTTCTGTTTATAAATACAAAAATCTTGTGGTCTATTAAAATTATGGAAATGATCGATTCTGATAAACTAATGAACTCACCAACCTTTTGGTTGACACTTTAAAGCATGTTTTTTCTCAGGATTGAAAAAAATCTTCCGCTGTGCATTTGCTCAATTTAAAGATATTACTTGGAGTCATTCATGGCATATTTCAAAAGACGTTGCATTCAAGTCGTTGAGTTCAGTAAAGATTATGATTAAGTAAATGATAGATTAGATCATTTATAGTTGGATATTATGAAATGGTATGCATGCCTGTCAACTTTCAATGTAATGAAAGTTTGTCTTTTAAAACGAATGCAATGTTTGTAAAATGTATTATATAGAGGTCAAATACCTCGCAATGTAATCATATGTTATTGTGTTCCTTCTTATGGATTAGGACGGGTCTTTACACACCACTCCGATAAGTGAGATTGGCCTATAGTCTTTAATAAACGTCGGGTTTGACACTTTCGGGATCAAAGTAATAAAGGCAGAAACCGTACCCTTTGGCATTCTTTTTTTCGACGAACGCATATGTAGTTGTGTTTACCAAATCACGCTTAAGTACATACCAGTACATCTTTATGAATTCAAATGAAAATCCGTGAAGCTTTGTCATTACCACAACTTAAAACTGCATTACGTATCTCTGCCTCATCTACATTTGTTTCAATAGCGCAGACTCCTCCGAATTTAACCAAATTTAGATGAATGTGAGGAGCATTCCATGTCTGAGCTACCCTTGCAAACTTCTGTTTGTAAAAAGTAAAAAACGCATCCTCAATAATAGAAGAATCTGTAATCCGCTCACCATTAACCGTTACTCTACGCACCATTTGAACATGACAACACTGTTTCAACAAACCATGAAAGAACTTTAAATTCTCGTCACCTTCCACCTCCCACTTGAGCCTCGATTTTTGCATCGTATCCGAGTCATCGTTGTTTTGGAGATTGAACTATTTTCAAAGCAACGAGGTGCGTTCCAAAAGCAAACTGTCATTGTCATCACCATTACATGCGTCCACATTACTTAAATCTTGTTTATTAATGTCTCGTTTGGGCTTCAAAAGTTTTCTTTTTTAACATTGTTTTTTACGGACTAATCTTTTTGTTTGCGTTATATAATATTTGATAAAAAAAATATATGAACACATTGAGGTTTTAACTTTTATTATTTATTACCATAACTTTTATCAAATATTATAAAATTAAATAGTTAAAGTTGAATAAGAAATATATTTTATTACTTAATATGAGATAGTTATCAAAAAATATTGAGTAGGATAATTTCGAATATAACAACAGTATACTACTCTTAATAATGGATTAGTTGTGTAAAAAATAAATGATTTACTATTCGTGTTACTGATTTCAAACTCATCTTTAAAAAAAGTACTACTCAGTAATAACTTTATTTAGTGTTGAGTTTGATTGATAATCGTGGCTAGCTGTTTACGTACTGTTAAGTCTTTCTGAGATGACTGCATTTGCCAGCCGTCCTTCCTTTAGCGTCAAATCTATACAACCCTTTTATGTCAATATCTATGTCCATCTCTACGGCTATAATATACGGAGTAATACGTATAATATTTCTTTTTCTTTACTCCGTATTTTGTTATTTACGTACTACAGTAATTAACATGGTCTCATCCACCGTGAGTCACTATTATAGATAAAATTAATCAATTATACGAAATTTTAAATAATACGTTCAAAGATCTAGCTTAATTTGTCACTATTTTCTCATCATACAAACTTTTAAGTCTAAATATGAACTTATAAACTTTATATTTATACAGTTATGTACTACGTAGTATAAGGAGAAACTATATAAAACAAGTCTTATAATCCACTATCCAACTACCTCCTTCATCCACTTCAATTTTCTTCAACTAAAATGTGAGGTCTGAGTTCTCAATGGACAAGAGGAAGGACAAAAATGTATCCTTCTCTCCAACGTCGAATGGCTATTCGTGTACCAAGTCGTGTTATAATCGTATTTTGTCGTTTATGATTTTCAACTTTCCGGACACTTGGTCTAGAGCTGATTGCCGGGGAGTTTTCGAAGAGTATGGTGTTCTTATAGACGTGTATCTAGCCCGGAAGAGATTATCGAGTGGCCAACGCTTCGGATACGTTAGATTCGAGGACATTCGCGATGATGAAAGCTTTTCTAAGGTCTTAAATACCATTCAAATAAACGGAAAGAGAATTCGAGCTTTCAAAGCGTTGGAGAGAAAGCAAGGGGCTACTAATCGTTCAGAGTGCTATGATGGAAAAAGCTCCTTCAACGCCGATAGTTATGTGGACTTCCCGGCTGCTCCATGGAACCAAGTTTCATCTAAACCAACTAATTGGGAGGAAAGATCTTATGCTGATAAGCTCACAGGTAAGAATCAAGACTATAAGGAGGGTCAGTGTAGTGACCCGAACATTTCCATGTTTATATATATTAATTGAGATTGATATTTACATGATTAAATGTTTCCAACATGTTAAGCAATCAAACTTGTTAAGACTTGATTAATTGAAATATGTTTCATATAGACAATTGACCACCCAAGTTGACCGGCGATTCACGAACGTTAAAACTTGTAAAAACGACATGACGATATATATATGGATATAAATATGGTTAACATGAGATTATGATAAGTAAGTATCTCCATAAGTATATTAACAATGAGTTATATACATATAAACAAGACTACTAACTTAAGGATTTCGAAACGAGACATATATGTAACGATTATCGTTGTAACGACATTTAAATGTATATATATATCATATTAAGATATATTAATATATCATAATATCATGATAATATAATAATTTAACATCTCATTATATATAATAAACAATGGGTTAACAACATTAATTGAGATCGTTAACTTAAAGGTTTCAAAACAACACTTACATGTAACGACTAACGATGACTTAACGACTCAGTTAAAATGTATATACATGTAGTGTATTTAGATGTATTAAAATACTTTTGGAAGACTTCAAGACATATATCAAAACACTCATACTTAACGAAAATGGTTACAGTTACTTTCCCATTCTTTTCTTTCATCAAGAATTCTAGTCGTATTCTTACTCGTATTATACACAGCTTCAAAACGTACTTACTATGGGTATATACCAATAGGAACTAGCATGGGATTCCACTCTTGATTATGTCATGTATGACTAATCAATTTTAACTTCTACCATGAGCTAGTCAACTAACTAGAACTCCTTTTAACCCCACTCACCACTCACCAATTACCACTCATCATTCACTCCATTTCACTTCCAATTCTCTTTCTAATTCTCTCTCAACACACACACACTATTATGAACGTATTTTTCCAGTAGTTAATCATCATCTTCATCAAAAATCACTTCAAGAATCAAGCTATAATCATCATAGGAAGAACACTTCAAGAACACTTCAAAAATCCCTTCAAGTTTACTAATTTACTTCCAAGCTTTCTAATCCATTCCAAGTAATCATCTAAGATCAAGAAACCTTTGTTATATACAGTAGGTTATCTTTCTTATTCAAGGTAATATTCATATTCAAACTTTGATTCAATTTCTATAACTATAAACTATCTTAATTCGAGTAAAAATCTTACTTGAACTTGTTTTTGTGTCATGATCCTACTTCAAGAACTTTCAAGCCATCCAAGATCCTTTGAAGCTAGATCATTTCTTGTCACTTCCAGTAGGTTTACCTACTAAACTTGAGGTAGTAATGATGTTCATAACATCATTCGATTCATATATATAAAACTATCTTATTCGAAGGTTTAAACTCGTAATCACTAGAACATAGTTTAGTTAATTCTAAACTTGTTCGCAAACAAAAGTTAATCCTTCTAACTTGACTTTTAAAATTAACTAAACACATGTTCTATATCTATATGATATGCTAACTTAATGATTTAAAACCTGAAAACACGAAAAACACCGTAAAACCGGATTTACGCCGTCGTAGTAACACCGCGGGCTGTTTTGGGTTAGTTAATTAAAAACTATGATAAACTTTGATTTAAAAGTTGTTATTCTGAGAAAATGATTTTTATTATGAACATGAAACTATATCCAAAAATTATGGTTAAACTCAAAGTGGAAGTATGTTTTCTAAAATGGTCATCTAGACGTCGTTCTTTCGACTGAAATGACTACCTTTACAAAAACGACTTGTAACTTATTTTTAAGACTATAAACCTATACTTTTTCTGATTAGATTCATAAAATAGAGTTCAATATGAAACCATAGCAATTTGATTCACTCAAAACGGATTTAAAATGAAGAAGTTATGGGTAAAACAAGATTGGATAATTTTTCTCATTTTAGCTACGTGAAAATTGGTAACAAATCTATTCCAACCATAACTTAATCAACTTGTATTGTATATTATGTAATCTTGAGATACCATAGACATGTATATAATGTTTCAACCTATCATGTCGACACATCTATATATATTTCGGAACAACCATAGACACTCTATATGTGAATGTTGGAGTTAGCTATACAGGGTTGAGGTTGATTCCAAAATATATATAGTTTGAGTTGTGATCAATACTGAGATACGTATACACTGGGTCGTGGATTGATTAAAGATAATATTTATCGATTTATTTCTGTACATCTAACTGTGGACAACTAGTTGTAGGTTACTAACGAGGACAGCTGACTTAATAAACTTAAAACATCAAAATATATTAAAAGTGTTGTAAATATATTTTGAACATACTTTAATATATATGTATATATTGTTATAGGTTCGTGAATCAACAGTGGCCAAGTCTTACTTCTCGACGAAGTAAAAAATATGTGAAAGTGAGTTATAGTCCCACTTTTAAATCTAATATTTTTGGGATGAGAATACATGCAAGTTTTATAAATGGTTTACAAAATAGACACAAGTACGTGAAACTATATTCTATGGTTGAATTATCGAAATCGAATATGCCCCTTTTTATTAAGTCTGGTAATCTAAGAATTAGGGAACAGACACCCTAATTGACACGAATCCTAAAGATAGATCTATTGGGCCTAACAAACCCCATCCAAAGTACCGGATGCTTTAGTACTTCGAAATTTATATCATATCCGAAGGGTGTCCCGGAATGATGGGGATATTCTTATATATGCATCTTGTTAATGTCGGTTACCAGGTGTTCACCATATGAATGATTTTTATCTCTATGTATGGGATGTGTATTGAAATATGAAATCTTGTGGTCTATTGTTACGATTTGATATATATAGGTTAAACCTATAACTCACCAACATTTTTGTTGACGTTTAAAGCATGTTTATTCTCAGGTGAATATTAAGAGCTTCCGCTGTTGCATACTAAAATAAGGACAAGATTTGGAGTCCATGTTTGTATGATATTGTGTAAAAACTGCATTCAAGAAACTGATTTCGATGTAACATATTTGTATTGTAAACCATTATGTAATGGTCGTGTGTAAACAGGATATTTTAGATTATCATTATTTGATAATCTACGTAAAGCTTTTTAAACCTTTATTTATGAAATAAAGGTTATGGTTTGTTTTAAAAATGAATGCAGTCTTTGAAAAACGTCTCATATAGAGGTCAAAACCTCGCAACGAAATCAATTAAAATGGAACGTTTTTAATCAATAAGAACGGGACATTTCAGTTGGTATCCGAGCGTTGGTCTTAGAGAACCAGAATTTTGCATTAGTGTGTCTTATCGAGTTTGTTAGGATGCATTAGTGAGTCTGGACTTCGACCGTGTTTACTTGAAAAATGATTGCTTAACAAATTTTGTTGGAAACTATATATTTTTAACATGTGAATATTATGTGATATATTAATCTCTTAACGCGTTTGATATTATGTGATAGATGTCTACCTCTAGAACAAGTCCCATTGACTCACCTAATAATAATGAAGAGTCAAATGTAAATTGGAATGATTCGTGGGCTGATTCACAAGTTCCCGAAGAGGAACCGGAAGAAGAGTCGGAACCGGAAGAAGAATCGGAACCGGATGAAGAAATAGAACCGGTGGGGGAAATAATAAAACGGTTAAGTAAAAGAAAATCCTCAACCAACCGACCAAGGTTAATTATGATCAATGGTGTTTCCGCCAAGGAAGCAAAATATTGGGAGGATTACCAATTCTCCGATGAATCGGATTCCGACGAGAATTCCGATGATGTTATAGAAATTACCCCAACTGAATTTAAAAAGGCAAAAGAAAATAATAAGGAAAAGGGCATAAAAATAGAGAAATCTAATTCCAACCCCGATGAACTTTATATGTATCGTCAACCCCCGAAGTCCTTAAGTTGTAACAATGACCTGGGAACCTCTAAACCACCAGGTTTTTCTAAACCAATGTGGATAACGACGGCTCGTATTAGGGGAACATCATATATCCCTAGAAACTTGGCAAAACGAACCAAAACCGAAGAAGAAGAAACAAGCGAGTCGGAATAAGATAGTTATATTCGTGTGGTGTAATATATGTAATATAGTGTGCTTATGCTTTATGATATATGTAAAAATTGTTTGTATTAATAAGTATTTTTTTTTTATGAATCTAACTCTTGTCTATTTTACAGTATAAAAACACAAAATGGATAGACAACCCAATATTTTAAGAGACCTACCCGGAGACATGATTGATGAAATCTTGTCTAGAGTCGGTCAGAATTCTTCGGCACAACTATTTAAGGCGAGATCAGTTTGTAAGACATTCGAAGAACGTTCCAAGAATGCCTTGGTTTATAAAAGGCTTTCGTTTGAAAGATGGGGGATATCACATTGGGAAATCCATAAGTTACGATGTGTTTACTTTGACACATATATTGCGGGGAACCCAAATGCTATTTTACGCAATGGCTTAAGAAATTATTTTGACTCAATATATCCGAATATTGGACTTCGTGATTTAGAAAAAGGGGCTAACATGCAACATAAAGAAGCATGTTATGCTTACGGATTAGTAATGTTCGCTTCTCACCAAAGTGAGAACAAGAACATCGGGCTACAACTATTAAACAAAACGTTCCCACAAGTGACGGAGTCGGTAATTGGGGTAAGAAATGAGGTTTTTAGATTGTTACGGGACTGTTGGACATTACGTAACCCTCGTCCCTTTGACGACGTTACAACACGCTGTCTTATCAACGGCCATAACGGTTATGTTCCACAAGACCAAGGATGGAAAGTAATCCTAGTAAAACCAGAATGCATGACTTGTTTCTGAATGTACGAATTACGTGTCTTTATTGTCTTTGCTGAACGACTTGTGTACTAGCTAGAATTATCTTCACAACCATCTTGTATCAAATTTATTGTGTGCTATATTTTATGCTATATGTAAAATAAGCGGTATTGTAAGTTTGTAAAATATTGTGTAAAAGTTTGAACGCGAAATATTATTATAATCAGTTTTTCATATAGAATTGTAGTAGTTGAATTGTATATTAGCTACTAAGTATGAACTTAACGGGTAGGTACTACCCGAATTTAAACTTATAAAACGCTAATATGAAGAAAAAGCTTTTATAAATGAGTTCATATTATGCTACGAAATACTATTAACTACTCTTAATATTCTGTATGATTAAATTGTTCCATTTGACTATTTTGAAGGAAATGGCACCGACTACTCGACACACCGTGAATATGAATGAAGAGGAATTCCGTACTTTTCTAGCTTCAAACATAGCCGCAGTACAGGCTGCGCTACATACCAACAATAACCTTGGATCTAGCAGTACAGGAAATCGTGTAGGATGCACCTACAAAGAATTCACTGCCTGCAAACCTTTGGAATTTGATGGAACCGAAGGACCGATCGGATTGAAACGGTGGACCGAGAAGGTCGAATCGGTTTTTGCCATAAGTAAGTGTACTGAAGAGGACAAAGTGAAGTACGCTACGCATACCTTCACAGGTTCTGCGTTAACATGGTGGAATACCTATCTAGAGTAAGTGGGACAAGACGATGCGTACGCACTACCGTGGTCAGCATTCAAGCACTTGATGAACGAGAAGTACCGTCCCAGAACCGAGGTCAATAAGCTCAAGACAGAACTTAGAGGGTTACGAACCCAAGGATTTGATATTACCACGTACGAAAGACGATTCACAGAATTGTGCCTATTGTGTCCGGGAGCATTCGAAGATGAGGAAGAGAAGATCGACGCGTTTGTGAAAGGATTACCGGAAAGAATCCAAGAAGATATAAGTTCACACGAGCCCGCCTCCATACAACAGGCATGTAGAATGGCTCACAAACTAGTGAACCAGATTGAAGAAAGAATTAAAGAACAGACTGCTGAAGAGGCCAATGTGAAGCAAGTCAAAAGAAAGTGGGAGGAAAACGGTGATAAGAATCACCAATACAACAACAACAGAAATTACAACAATAATCGCAACAATTATCCCAACAATCGCAACATCAATCGCAACTACAATAAACGGCCCAACAACAACAACAACAACAACAACAGCAACTACAACAATCATCCCAACAACAATAATAACCGCAACAACAACAACAATCAGAAGCAGCTATGCCAAAGGTGTGAAAAGTATCACTCGGAGTTCTGCACCAAATTTTGCAACAAGTGTAAAAGAAATGGTCATAGCGCGGCGAAGTGTGAGGTCTACGGACCAGGGGTTAATAGAACGAAAGGAACAAATGGTTTCGGAACGAGTAATGGCGGAGGAAGTAGTGTCGGAGCAAGTTATGCCAATGTAGTTTGTTATAAATGTGGAAAACCGGGTCACATTATTAGAAATTGTCCGAACCAGGAGAACACGAATGGACAAGGCCGCGGAAGAGTTTTCAATATTAATGCGGCAGAGGCACAGGAAGACCCGGAGCTTGTTACGGGTACGTTTCTTATTGACAATAAATCTGCTTACGTTTTATTTGATTCGGGTGCGGATAGAAGCTATATGAGTAGAGATTTTTGTGCTAAATTAAGTTGTCCATTGATGCCTTTGGATAGTAAATTTTTACTCGAATTAGCAAATGGTAAATTAATTTCAGCAGATAATATATGTCGGAATCGAGAAATTAAACTGGTTAGCGAAACATTTAAGATTGATTTGATACCAGTAGAGTTAGGGAGTTTTGATGTGATAATCGGTATGGACTGGTTGAAAGAAGTGAAAGCAGAGATCGTTTGTTACAAAAATGCAATTCGCATTATACGAGAAAAAGGAAAACCCTTAATGGTGTACGGAGAAAAGGAACACGAAGCTACATCTTATTAGTAATTTGAAGGCACAAAAACTAATAAGAAAAGGTTGCTATGCTGTTCTAGCACATGTCGAGAAAGTACAAACTGAAGAAAAGAGCATCAATGATGTTCCTGTCGCAAAAGAATTTCCCGATGTATTTCCGAAAGAATTACCGGGATTACCCTCACATCGATCCGTTGAATTTCAAATAGATCTTGTACCAGGAGCTGCACCAATAGCTCGTGCTCCTTACAGACTCGCACCCAGCGAGATGAAAGAACTGCAAAGCCAATTACAGGAACTTTTAGAGCGTGGTTTCATTCGACCAAGCACATCACCGTGGGGAGCTCCTGTTTTGTTTGTCAAGAAGAAAGATGGTACATTCAGGTTGTGTATCGACTACCGAGAGTTGAACAAACTTACCATCAAGAACCGCTACCCACTACCGAGAATCGACGACTTATTTGATCAACTACAAGGCTCGTCTGTTTATTCAAAGATTGACTTACGTTCCGGGTATCATCAAATGCGGGTGAAAGAAGATGATATTCCAAAGACTGCTTTCAGAACACGTTACGGTCATTACGAGTTTATGGTCATGCCGTTTGGTTTAACAAATGCACCAGCTGTGTTCATGGACCTTATGAACCGAGTGTGTGGACCATACCTTGACAAGTTTGTCATTGTTTTCATTGATGACATACTTATTTACTCAAAGAATGACCAAGAACACGGTGAACATTTGAGAAAGGTGTTAGAAGTATTGAGGAAGGAAGAATTGTACGCTAAATTTTCAAAGTGTGCATTTTGGTTGGAAGAAGTTCAATTCCTCGGTCACATAGTGAACAAGGAAGGTATTAAGGTGGATCCGGCAAAGATAGAAACTGCTGAAAAGTGGGAAACCCCGAAAACACCGAAACACATACGCCAGTTTTCAGGACTAGCTGGTTACTACAGAAGGTTCATCCAAGACTTTTCTAGAATAGCAAAACCCTTGACTGCATTAACGCATAAAGGGAAGAAATTTGAATGGAAGGATGAACAAAAGAAAGCGTTTTGATTATTGAAGAAAAAGCTAACTACGGCACCTATATTGTCATTGCCTGAAGGGAATGATGATTTTGTGATTTATTGTGACGCATCAAAGCAAGGTCTCGGTTGTGTATTAATGCAACGAACGAAGGTGATTGCTTATGCGTCTAGACAATTGAAGATTCACGAACAAAATTATACAACGCATGATTTGGAATTAGGCGCGGTTGTTTTTGCATTAAAGACTTGGAGGCACTACTTATATGGGGTCAAAAGTATTATATATACCGACCACAAAAGTCTTCAACACATATTTAATCAGAAACAACTGAATATGAGGCAGCGTAGGTGGATTGAATTATTGAATGATTACGACTTTGAGATTCGTTACCACCCGGGGAAGGCAAATGTGGTAGCCGATGCCTTGAGCAGGAAGGACAGAGAACCCATTCGAGTAAAATCTATGAATATAATGATTCATAATAACCTTACTACTCAAATAAAGGAGGCGCAACAAGGAGTTTTAAAAAAGGGAAATTTAAAGGATGAAATACCCAAAGGATCGGAGAAGCATCTTAATATTCGGGAAGACGGAACCCGGTATAGGGCTGAAAGGATTTGGGTACCAAAATTTGGAGATATGAGAGAAATGGTACTTAGAGAAGCTCATAAAACCAGATACTCAATACATCCTGGAACGGGAAAGATGTACAAGAATCTCAAGAAATATTTTTGGTGGCAGGGTATGAAAGCCGATGTTGCTAAATACGTAGGAGAATGTTTGACGTGTTCTAAGGTCAAAGCTGAGCATCAGAAACCATCAGGTCTACTTCAACAACCCGAAATCCTGTAATGGAAATGGGAAAACATTACCATGGATTTCATCACTAAATTGCCAAGGACTGCAAGTGGTTTTGATACTATTTGGGTAATAGTTGATCGTCTCACCAAATCAGCACACTTCCTGCCAATAAGAGAAGATGACAAGATGGAGAAGTTAGCACGACTGTATTTGAAGGAAGTCGTCTCCAGACATGGAATACCAATCTCTATTATCTCTGATAGGGATGGCAGATTTATTTCAAGATTCTGGCAGACATTACAGCAAGCATTAGGAACTCGTCTAGACATGAGTACTGCCTATCATCCATAAACTGATGGGCAGAGCGAAAGGACGATACAAACGCTTGAAGACATGCTACGAGCATGTGTTATTGATTTCGGAAACAGTTGGGATCGACATCTACCGTTAGCAGAATTTTCCTACAACAACAGCTACCATTCAAGCATTGGGATGGCGCTGTTTGAAGCACTTTATGGTAGAAAGTGCAGGTATCCGATTTGTTGGAGTGAAGTGGGGGATAGACAGGTTACGGGTCCGGAGATTATACAAGAAACTACCGAGAAGATCATCCAAATTCAACAACGGTTGAAAACCGCCCAAAGTCGACAAAAGAGCTACGCTGACATTAAAAGAAAAGATATAGAATTTGAAATTGGAGAGATGGTCATGCTTAAAGTTGCACCTTGGAAAGGCGTTGTTCGATTTGGTAAACGAGGGAAATTAAATCCAAGGTATATTGGACCATTCAAGATTATTGATCGTGTCGGACCAGTAGCTTACCGACTTGAGTTACCTCAACAACTCGCGGCTGTACATAACACTTTCCACGTCTCGAATTTGAAGAAATGTTTTGCTAAAGAAGATCTCACTATTCCATTAGATGAAATCCAAATCAACGAAAAACTCCAATTCATCGAAGAACCTGTCGAAATAATGGATCGTGAGGTTAAAAGACTTAAGCAAAACAAGATACCAATTGTTAAGGTTCGATGGAATGCTCGTAGAGGACCCGAGTTCACCTGGGAGCGTGAAGATCAGATGAAGAAGAAATACCCGCATCTATTTCCAGAAGATTCGTCAACACCTTCAACAACTTAAAATTTCGGGACGAAATTTATTTAACGGGTAGGTACTGTAGTGACCCGAACATTTCCATGTTTATATATATTAATTGAGATTGATATTTACATGATTAAATGTTTCCAACATGTTAAGCAATCAAACTTGTTAAGACTTGATTAATTGAAATATGTTTCATATAGACAATTGACCACCCAAGTTGACCGGCGATTCACGAACGTTAAAACTTGTAAAAACGACATGACGATATATACATGGATATAAATATGGTTAACATGAGATTATGATAAGTAAGTATCTCCATAAGTATATTAACAATGAGTTATATACATATAAACAAGATTACTAACTTAATGATTTTTAAACGAGACATATATGTAACGATTATCGTTGTAACGACATTTAAATGTATATATATCATATTAAGATATATTAATATATCATAATATCATGATAATATAATAATTTAACATATCATTAGATATAATAAACAATGGGTTAACAACATTAATTGAGATCGTTAACTTAAAGGTTTCAAAACAACACTTACATGTAACGACTAACGGTGACTTAACGACTCAGTTAAAATGTATATACATGTAGTGTATTTAGATGTATTAAAATACTTTTGGAAGACTTCAAGACATATATTAAAACACTCATACTTAACGAAAATGGTTACAGTTACTTTCCCATTCTTTTCTTTCATCAAGAATTCTAGTCGTATTCTTACCCGTATTATATACAGCTTCAAAACGTACTTACTATGGGTATATACCAATAGGAACTAGCATGGGATTCCACTCTTGATTATGTCATGTATGACTAATCAATTTTAACTTCTACCATGAGCTAGTCAACTAACTAGAACTTCTTTTAACCCCACTCACCACTCACCAATTACCACTCATCATTCACTCCATTTCACTTCCAATTCTCTTTCTAATTCTCTCTCAACACACACACACTATTATGAACGTATTTTTCCAGTAGTTAATCATCATCTTCATCAAAAATCACTTCAAGAATCAAGCTATAATCATCATAGGAAGAACACTTCAAGAACACTTCAAAAATCCCTTCAAGTTTACTAATTTACTTCCAAGCTTTCTAATCCATTCCAAGTAATCATCTAAGATCAAGAAACCTTTGTTATATACAGTAGGTTATCTTTCTTATTCAAGGTAATATTCATATTCAAACTTTGATTCAATTTCTATAACTATAAACTATCTTAATTCGAGTAAAAATCTTACTTGAACTTGTTTTTGTGTCATGATCCTACTTCAAGAACTTTCAAGCCATCCAAGATCCTTTGAAGCTAGATCATTTCTTGTCACTTCCAGTAGGTTTACCTACTAAACTTGAGGTAGTAATGATGTTCATAACATCATTCGATTCATATATATAAAACTATCTTATTCGAAGGTTTAAACTCGTAATCACTAGAACATAGTTTAGTTAATTCTAAACTTGTTCGCAAACAAAAGTTAATCCTTCTAACTTGACTTTTAAAATTAACTAAAGACATTTTCTATATCTATATGATATGCTAACTTAATGATTTAAAACCTGAAAACACGAAAAATACCGTAAAACCGGATTTACGCCGTCGTAGTAACACCGCAGGCTGTTTTGGGTTAGTTAATTAAAAACTATGATAAACTTTAATTTAAAAGTTGTTATTCTGATAAAATGATTTTTATTATGAACATGAAACTATATCCAAAAATTATGGTTAAACTCAAAGTGGAAGTATGTTTTCTAAAATGGTCATCTAGACGTCGTTCTTTCGACTGAAATGACTACCTTTACAAAAACGACTTGTAACTTATTTTTCTGACTATAAACCTATACTTTTTCTGTTTAGATTCATAAAATAGAGTTCAATATGAAACCATAGTAATTTGATTCACTCAAAACGGATTTAAAATGAAGAAGTTATGGGTAAAACAAGATTGGATAATTTTTCTCATTTTAGCTACGTGAAAATTGGCAATAAATCTATTCCAACCATAACTTAATCAACTTGTATTGTATATTATGTAATCTTGAGATACCATAGACACGTATACAATGTTTCGACCTATCATGTCGACACATCTATATATATTTCGGAACAACCATAGACACTCTATATGTGAATGTTGGAGTTAGCTATACAGGGTTGAGGTTGATTCCAAAATATATATAGTTTGAGTTGTGATCAATACTGAGATACGTATACACTGGGTCGTGGATTGATTCAAGATAATATTTATCGATTTATTTCTGTACATCTAACTGTGGACAACTAGTTGTAGGTTACTAACGAGGACAGCTGACTTAATAAACTTAAAACATCAAAATATATTAAAAGTGTTGTAAATATATTTTGAACATACTTTAATATATATGTATATATTGTTATAGGTTCGTGAATCAACAGTGGCCAAGTCTTACTTCTCGACGAAGTAAAAAATCTGTGAAAGTGAGTTATAGTCCCACTTTTAAAATCTAATATTTTTGGGATGAGAATACATGCAGGTTTTATAAATGGTTTACAAAATAGACACAAGTACGTGAAACTACATTCTATGGTTGAATTATCGAAATCGAATATGCCCCTTTTTATTAAGTCTGGTAATCTAAGAATTAGGGAACAGACACCCTAATTGACACGAATCCTAAAGATAGATCTATTGGGCCTAACAAACCCCATCCAAAGTACCGGATGCTTTAGTACTTCGAAATTTATATCATATCCGAAGGGTGTCCCGGAATGATGGGGATATTCTTATATATGCATCTTGTTAATGTCGGTTACCAGGTGTTCACCATATGAATGATTTTTATCTCTATGTATGGGATGTGTATTGAAATATGAAATCTTGTGGTCTATTGTTACGATTTGATATATATAGGTTAAACCTATAACTCACCAACATTTTTATTGACGTTTAAAGCATGTTTATTCTCAGGTGAATATTAAGAGCTTCCGCTGTTGCATACTAAAATAAGGACAAGATTTGGAGTCCATGTTTGTATGATATTGTGTAAAAACTGCATTCAAGAAACTGATTTCGATGTAACATATTTGTATTGTAAATCATTATGTAATGGTCGTGTGTAAACAGGATATTTTAGATTATCATTATTTGATAATCTACGTAAAGCTTTTTAAACCTTTATTTATGAAATAAAGGTTATGGTTTGTTTTAAAAATGAATGCAGTCTTTGAAAAACATCTCATATAGAGGTCAAAACCTCGCAACGAAATCAATTAATATGGAACGTTTTTAATCAATAAGAACGGGACATTTCAGTCAGTTTCCGGCGGCTAATCGCTTCGAACTTAAGGTCGGTGGTAAAAATCTCGAGTTTAATCTTCCTGATTCGTTGAACAATCATAAACTTGTTTTTAGTTATAGCAAAGAGAGTCTATCTTAGACCTTGATAGAAGTGGACTGTAAGTCCTTTGATATCGATGATAAACAAGGTCTACACAATGATGTCGAGTCTCAAGCTAAAGCTAATAACATATCGGAACAATCCTCCTGCCAAGAGGATTCGTACAACACCTCCGGCGATGTTTTGTTCGAGAAGTCAACCACATGAGAAGAAAATCAGATCCCAATTGACAACGACATCAAAAATTCGAACGTCGATAGTATTGGTATTGATTCGCCGGTAATGGCCTTTTCTCCGGTGTTATCTTATGATGATGGTATGAAGGTGGAGGCAACCCAAAAGTCGAGTGGTTCCAATGCAAGCTTTAATGACGCGAAATCAAAAGATGGTCATGTGGCTACCGAGGTTAATGATAGCACGAGTGCAGATGTTTCGAGGGTTGGGGAAATTAATAACAATTTTAATAATAATAATACAGTGAAGCCCAATGAAGAAAGTGACGTTCCAACAAACCCTTTTTCTCCTTGTGATGGTGGACTTGCTAATGAGGAGGAGCTCTCAATTGGGCCAGACCAAGATTCTGAAATGGTCAAACAAGCCTCAAATGGGATGGGCCTGGGTTCAGACGAATGTGATGCGGGTGATCCTAGCCCAATCGGAAGAGAATTTGATGATTTACATGACGTGTCCCCTTGTTTAACATATACCACGGTAGCTCGTTTTCGTGTTAAGGGGAAAAAAGCTCATCCTTTGATTAAAAGTCATTTCATTAAACATGTGTGGGGTAGGAGAAATATGAAACGCAATTGGCTTCGGGATAAATTTCGATGGCAAGATAGATATCTTATCGAGAACGGGATGAAAGACTCGGAAGAGGATATCGATTGCTGCTCAGGCTGCTCTTCCTGCGCGTCTTCGGATTCGGAATCATAGTCTAATTAGCTGTTGTGTCGTGTTCTTTTAATATCCTCGTGATTGTGTGTTTCCTATAGCTTCGTGTTTGTTGGTTGTTTGTGCGTTTTTTCTGTGCGGTCGCTTGTAGCCTCGTGTCTTGTCTAGCTCCTTGCTAGTTTGTTTCGTGTTCTTTTTATTTTAATAAAACTTACTTGACTTTCAAAAAAAAAAAAAAAAATATAAAACAAGTCTTGATGTTTGTACATGATATATACGTACATAGTAAAGGTGTGTTTGGTGTGTGTGTGTGTTGTTTTAGTCTTTCTATCTATATTTATGCTCACAGATCCCCATAGGATGCAGGGGTGCCACCCAGCATTTTTTGCTCTCCTTCTGCATATCATTCTCTTTGTTTAGTTTCAAGCGACCACTTCTTAAATTGATCATATCATATCCCACTAACGTTCACATTCATATTCACATTTATATATACTCACCCCAACCTTACAAATAATAAGTTTCTAACAACAAAATATAAAATATTCATATTCATATGGATAGATACATTTATTATGGTGAAAATGGGACTACTTTCTTCTCACCATTGACTGTTATGCCCCTAAAATCTGATGGTTCTCTTTGTATCTTGGAAGCTCTTTCTTCTTCACATTCACAAGGTAATTAGTTCAACTAATATAAGTATAATAATAAAGTTCAACTAATATAAGTATAATAATAATAATTCTTAAAAAAGAAAAAAAAAATGTACATACATACATGTTCTTTTGTTTTTGACAATTTTTTTTTTTTTTTTTTTTTTTTTTTTTTTTGTAATGTGAAGGGATGATGCCAAATTCTTCACCTAAGTTTGAAGACTTTTTAGGGGTGGCTCATGACTATGGAAGCCATGAGAGAGAAACCATGGCTTTAAGCTTAGATAGCTTGTACCCTGAACCAAGATGGTTGTACCCTGAACCAATTCCATGTCAACCTAATAATAACATGTACCAAGTTCATGAAGAAGAAGAAGAAGAAGAAGAAACTAGTACTGTTGGTAAACACATGAACTCATGGGTTCATGTTTCTCAACCACCATCACAACTACAGTATGCATCAGATCAAACCACTTATACTTCACTTAACAGCCATCATAATAACCCAATAATGAACACCACCATGGTTGATGGTAATGTGCAGTCACTGAGTTTGTCCATGAGTCCTGGTTCTCAGTCAAGCAGCTGTGTAACTGATAAGTTTTTGGTAGTTGAAACAAAGAAGAGAGATGCTAGTAAAGTTCAAAAACTGCCTGTTCATAGGAAATCACTTGATACTTTTGGTCAAAGAACCTCTCAGTTTAGAGGTGTCACAAGGTATATTTCATTTCATTTATTATTCTTTCATTATTTTCTATTAGTGTCAATAATTACCCCCTCACTCCCATATTAATAGTGTACGGATAAAAAAACACATAGTATAAGGAAATATAATAAAAATACTATAATTTCTTTTTTTACTTTTCAGTTTTATCTTTACTTTTTCTTTCTCCTTTAATTCTATTCAAATACATTAACACATAATAGTAAACTTTTTATTCTTTTCTATTTATATTTATATTTATATTCTTTTCTATTTACGGAGGGATAGAAGGAATAGGGAGGGATTGAATATACTATAACGAGTAGTAGAAAGTAGAATACTAGTAGAAGTTTATCTTTCAATAAGTTGAATGTTTATCTAGAAAGTAAAAGGACAATGAGTACTTCAACCACACAATTTAGTAAATTTATAAATGCTCCAATATTGACTAGAATAGAATAGACTTTAATAAAAAGTAATGTAAAACTTTGGTTGTAATCTTGGACTCGTTAGGCATAGGTGGACTGGAAGATATGAAGCACATTTATGGGATAATAGTTGCAAAAAAGAAGGCCAAACCAGAAAAGGAAGACAAGGTTGATTACCTCCCAATTTATTTAATAAGAGTATAGTATTATTTCACATGTTGAATTTGTACTTTTTTTTTACTTAATTTATCAACTAATTAATGATCTTCTTTTTTGTCATGTGTGATATTTGATATATGGTCCATACCTCAGTGTATCTTGGTAAGTGTTTTGTTTCATCTGATAGTATGCAAGTTAATTTCAACTTTTACATTATTAACCTCTCTAACAAAGACTGTTGTAATTACATAATTACCCTCAGGTGGCTATGATATGGAAGAAAAAGCAGCTCGAGCATACGACATGGCTGCGCTTAAATATTGGGGTTCTGCGACTCATATCAACTTCCCTGTAAGAAATTATTAGATTTATACTTGTAGCTATATGGTAAACTTTCTTTAGTCTACCCGGGAAGGGGATATTTTTATGTTGATATACGCGGACTAATTGAGTTATCCCATGACCGTTTTCGACCAGTTTTACTATTAACTACTGAATGATGAATGTAAAATGTATCTTAATTATTTTAACAAATTGATCCAAGACTTTAACAATATTTGATTTACCATTATTATTATTATTTTGGTAGCTTGAGGACTACCATCAGGAACTCGAGACCATGAAGTCCATGAATCGCCAAGAATTTGTAGCTCACTTACGAAGGTATCGTAATTAAGCTCATGCTTTTTATTAATGTGTTTCGTTAAACATTTATTTTTCTAGTAATTTTAGTAATTGTATATATGATATTCAGAAAGAGCAGTGGATTTTCTAGGGGCGCTTCGATTTATCGTGGTGTTACAAGGTTCGAAAATGTAGTATAATTATACGTACGTTAATAATAATTTGAGGGTTCATCTTTATATTTGGTTTTGAATTTTATAAATGGACAGGCATCATCAGCATGGAAGATGGCAAGCACGAATCGGTCGTGTGGCCGGAAACAAGGATCTTTACCTTGGTACCTTCAGTAAGTTCTTCGTAACTAGACAATAATTAGGATTTACTAACATTTTTAGGGCTGACGTTAAACTGCATTGATATGTTGTAAAATGTGGTCAATGTTGACTTTTACATGACTGTTAATATAAAGTACTAAAGTAGCTGACGTTAAACTGCATTAATATGTGTAAAATGTGGTCAATGTTTACTTTTACATAACTGTTAATATAAAGTACTAAGTCTTTTTTACCTGTAGTTAGAAAAATCCTTATAATTAAAGTTACTTATCATAATAAAGAAAAATTATGGTCTAATATATTGATTATAACTCTTTAGGTACTCAAGAGGAAGCAGCCGAGGCTTATGATGTTGCAGCGATCAAGTTTCGTGGTGTGAATGCTGTCACAAACTTTGATGTTTCTCGATACGACGTTGAACGAATCGTTACGAGCACCACTTTACTTGCCGGAGAGCTAGCCAGACGAAAGAAAACGGTTCCAACAACTGACCAACATTCTGATCAGCTAGCCAACATTGATCATCAACAACCATCAACAACTCTTGAAGTACTTAATGAGAATTTAATAAAGAGCCCTAACAATCAGCAACAACATTCGAACCCTTCGTCCTTGGTAACGAGTTTGAGGTGCTCAAGAGAAGAAAGCCCAGATGGAATAAGTGCAACAATGGCTGTTGCTGCTACTGCAACTACTGGAGATGTGAGTTCTTCATGGGTGTCTTCAGGACACTATCCAGCCTTTGCTGCATGGGCTGATGCTTAAAACAGAATTAAGAAGTTGTAGTAATTACTATATTAGTTTAGGTTAATTAAGTCTTATTATCCTTAGGTGATTAATCAAGTTAATTAAGTGGTAATGGTAGACCAAGGTGGGGCTAGTTACCTGCCTGTGTAACACATGGTGACAACTTTTTCTCTAAATTCCAACTACTATGTGAACTTTTGTCTATTCAAGTATTTGTTTACTTTAAAAAGGTTATAATTAATCATTAGATTCTTAATGAGTGTTTTGCTAAAATAGTTTGTGACCCATAAATCAGCAGAACATTTCTAAAAAGTGTATAGTCAAATTAACCTTTTATTACATCTAAAAAAATAGCTATTAACTATTATCCTGCAAATGTGCTTCATAATCGGAGTCGGTGTTCAAATTGTTACTATTCGCCAATGTTGTAAACGACATCCGTTGCGACGTATTTGTGACTGGCCCGTCTCGACTCCGTCATGTCTTCTAATAAGTCGGTCAAACAGTCAAAAGTAGGGTCAAATGCGGAAAATGTCGGGTCAACGCCGATCAAAAGTCAAAAGTTCGATTAAAATCAGTCAAAAGTCGGTCAAATCGATCGAAATTGCCGTAGTTTAGTGTTACTTATTTATATTATATTAACGATAATAACGATTATAGGTAAAAACTGATCAAAGAAGGATTTTAGCTTTAAAATATGTGTATATATATTTATATATATAAAAGTTAATGTCCGTCTCGATCCCGTCTCGATGTTTTAGGGTCTCGACTCCCCGTCTCGCGTCTTTTTCAACCTTGCTATTCACTATAACGATTAAAATTTGTGAAATGTGATTTATACACTAGTCGTTATGTTCAATAATATACTTTTTAACTGATTCAAACTGTCAAAATTTTAATCAGACTCGTTTTCAAATGTGTGTGACTGTCACAAAAATGAGAGATTGGAGGCAAAGTAACTGCCATCGCCGCACCCGAAGGCGATCCCAGGACAATTCCTTAAAGACTATTATTGGAAGTGCTCTTACAACTATATATATATATATATATATATATATATATATATATATATATATATATATATATATATATATATATATATATAAAGATCGAAGAAGTATAATGTTAAGTAGAGATCATTATACTTTTTCCATGAATAAGATAAATATTTGATCTCATTATATAACGACCCTCACTTTTTCATTTCTATTTTAATATTTTGCCTTAGGATTTTTGTGTGCTCATAAACTTTATTTTGCAAAACGTTAACCAAATGGTAAACTTTTAGTCGACACTCACTTCTAATTAAAATTTATGCTTTTCTGTAATAACGTAACTATTAATCTATATCTATATGTAATAAATAAAAATGTGACATTTATATAAATAATAAAACATTTGGGAAATAAATAAAATTTAATAAAAGTTAGAGATTAAATTAAAAAGAGTAAAAATATACTTAAATTTATATTAATGCTAATTAAGTTAATTAAGATAATTGTTACATTAAATAAAAAAAAATTGTATTATATAAATATAAATACAACCGGGAAAAAAAAATACTAATATAAAAAAAGTCAGCTGGGATTTTAAAAGAAAAAATATATAAAAGCAAATGCAAATTTAAAAGATAACTTCTAATCCTAATCTATTTGAACTCAATAAGCCTAATCCTAATCTAGTTCCAAATTTCATCCTCATCGTAACTTAATCTCTAGAATAATCCTTGAACATTTGTATTTTGAATCAAACTCTAAAAGCTACACTATAAAAGGATACCCATCTAG
This sequence comes from Rutidosis leptorrhynchoides, assembly GCF_046630445.1. Classification (NCBI taxonomy): domain Eukaryota; kingdom Viridiplantae; phylum Streptophyta; class Magnoliopsida; order Asterales; family Asteraceae; genus Rutidosis; species Rutidosis leptorrhynchoides. The sequence continues at coordinate 366,908,346 of NC_092341.1, read as the reverse complement.
CTCATATTTGCATCACAAAAAGAAATTCACAAACCATCTCTTTCTCTTCTCTTTTGTTCGACAATTTTAATACCCACCACCACCTCCCAATCGGCTGTTTCTGCAGCCCTTCTGCAGTCGAGAACCACCACCATCCGCCCACTTTTTCTCCTGCTGTCTGCAGCCTCCCACCTCCGCCCATTTACATCAGGATTCTGCTGCTTCTGATCGCCTTTGTGATGGCCAAAACCGCTGAAAGTGATGTGAAGGCTGGAATCAGTCGACGAAGGGAAAAACTGAATCAACAGAAACAACCAACAACGAGTCAGTCTAGCTTTAGATCAAAGAAAATGACTGGGTACAATCAGAAAGGGCAATCCACTAGAAGTGGATATGTGTCTAATCAGAGAAAATGGTGTGGTGAGTGCAGATCTTCACATACCGGGCAATGTTCAATACTGACAAAACGATGTCTCCGTTGTGGAGTAATGGGGCACGATGCCGAAACTTGTTCGTTCAGAAACAATGTGTGTTGGAACTGTCAGAAAGAAGGTCACCGATCTGCACAGTGTCCTTCTGCAAGAAGATCATATTCTAGGGCAGGGTCAGGGTCAGGGGTAAGGGCAGTATCAGCCGGGGGATCATATGCTTCCACAGTGGGGCAGAAAAGAAAGAATCCTCCAGCTCCTGAGGGTCGAGCCTTTCAAATGTCAGTAGATGCTGCTACTGCTACTGATGACATGATCACGGGTATGTTCTTAATAAACTCTATACATGCTCGTGTGCTATTTGATTCTGGAGCAAACCGCTCCTTCATGTCTGCTACATTATGTGATAAGTTGAAATTACCTGTTGAATTGATTTCTACTCCTTTAAGAGTAGAAGTGGCTGATGGTCAGACGGTTCTAGTCACGACATCTATGTCTGGAGCTACTATTGACATAGATGGAGGCCTTTTTTCTATGACTTATTTGGTGATGCCTATAGCTAGTTTTGACATAGTATTAGGCATGGATTGGTTAAGTCACAATAGGGCTAGCATTAAGTGCCATAAGAAGATAATTTCTTTTCCTTTGACCGATGGAACACGCGTTGTGGCCCGTGGGGAACGTGGTGGGTTTAGTTATCCCATAATTTCGATAATGAAAGCTAAGAAATCTCTGGCCAAAGGGTGTGAATCTTTTCTGGCATATGTCATTGACGCAAAGAAAGATCAGAAAACAGTGTCCGATATCCCAATAGTTTTCGAATATCCGGAAGTGTTTCCAGATGAACTACCAGGGTTACCGCCGGTTAGAGAAGCCGAGTATAAAATCGATCTAGTGTCGGGAGCCACTCCTATTGATAAAGCTCCGTATAGATTAGCTCCTTCGAAAATCCGTGAGATGATGTCTCAAATTCAGGAGTTGTTGGACCGAGGGTTCATTCGTCCAAGCTCTTCGCCGTGGGGTGCACCAGTATTATTTGTGAAAAAGAAAGATGGAATGCTCCGAATGTGTATTGATAAAAGAGAGTTGAATAAGAGAACTGTGAAGAATAAATATCCTCTTCCGAGAATCGATGATTTATTCGATCAACTTCAGGGAGCTTCATTCTTTTCTAAAATCGATTTGCGCTCAGGGTATCATCAGGTTCGTGTTACTGAATCTGATATCCCTAAGACAGCTTTTTGTACTCGATACGGTCACTATGAATTTCTTGTTATGCCATTTGGCTTAACGAATGCACCTGCAATTTACATGGACTTGATGAATATAATATGATATTTAAGTAAATTCTTTTATGGCCTAGAATTTATTAGTATCTCTAAATTATTTTATTATTATATAATTTGAATATGATATTTAAGTAATGGTTAATTGATAAAAAAATCAATTATAAAAGTGAAATAATAAATTTTGTAGAATGTAAGACCCGTTTATTCGTACGACGTATAACGAATATATATATATATATATATATATATATATATATATATATATATATATATATATATATATATATATATATGTGTGTGTGTGTGTGTGTGTGTGTGTGTATGTGTATCGAGTATGTATATATGTTGCATGTACGTAAATGGAGTACGAGAGTGATCGAAGGGTTGTTATACGTGTTCTAAAGTGCATGTACGTTGCACGAATGAAGAGTTCGAAGCGTGTACGAGAGGAAGGATTCTAATACGCGAAAAATGGACAAAACACACACTAGGTCGCGGCGCGGCCTAGTGGGATCGCGGCGCGACATTTAACTAGAATCGGGATCAGTCAGCATGTTAACAAGACCACCAGACCACGACTAAGGTCGCGGCGCGAGGAAAGAGGGCCGCGGTGCGGCAATACTGGGTGACTGGTTCCGGATTTCGCAATTTTAAAGGGAAATGAGGGCATTTTGGTCATTTCGCGTGTGCCAGATTTGTGTCCATAAACCTCATCCACTCATTTTATTTTTTTATTTCCTTTTTCCTTTTTCTTCTCCATTTCCTCTCTTTTCTTCAATTCTCCAAATCATTCAAGAGGAATTTTGGAAAGGAAGATTTGTGATCGATCTTTGGTGCAAGAGGCAACTTTGTTCTCCTCGTTCTTAGCTACAAGTTAATACTTGCGGTAAACTCTAACTCTGAATTTCGTTTTTGTATTCTTCATTTAAATTTAGGGCTTTTAATTGTTTGTTCTTGAACAAAACCCTACTAGTTGTTAAATTGAAGGTTTGAACTAGTAAATGGTGAGGAAGACCATTTTGGTGGGTTTAGGGTTGGATGATGAAATTGGTGAGTTGATAAGCATGTTTAAGAGTTTAAATCATCAATTAACTTGTGTTGGAAGTGATATGAAGTGTAAGTATGCAAATGAGTGTTTTGACTTGATTTTAGGTCAAAATAAGATTTTGTGCAAATGTCGTTAGGAAATGAGTTTAAAGGCTAAAAGGGATGTAATTAGCTATTTCGACCTTCGAGTTGCGTTAAAAGTGCATAATGGTGTATTTTGCACTTGTTGTTCATTTGGACGGGTCGAGAGTCAAAATGAGTTTGTATTGATGATTATGTGATAAATGGAATAGGTACGTTCCATTGGCGATTGCGGATTTTAGTTTGGCATCCATCAAGACTTCAAGGTGAGTGTTAATATACTATGTGCATATGTATGTATAGGATGGGTGCGGGACACGTGAAGTGATTCTCGGCTATAGAGCTCACTTCACATATAGGTGGATTTAATGGACTTGTGTATAGGTCCAATGGGCACGGTTGTGCGTTTTGGATGACCATCTTTGGCGAGGTGCACACTTCGTGTGTACGTTATCACATGCGTTTGTGATGTGGATTATTAACCCCAATGGCAAAGGGTTGGTATTGAGTTGTGATTTGGATAACCTCGATGATGTGGATTTTTATAATCCCGGGATCGTGGGTTTTGATTTGGGAAGTGGATCACGTGTGGATGCGGATTCACGATGACGCGTGTAGTTTTGGTCATCTTATTGAGGTAGTGGTCTCGTGTGGTGCGGATTCACTAAGGCTCGTGTAGTGCGGACAACCTCGATGCGTTGTTGGTAATGGAGATAGTAGTCACGTGTGGATGCGGATTTACTAAGGCTCGTGTAGCTCGGCAAATCTTCATTTTGGTATTTGACTTTTGGTATTGGGTTAAGGGGGTTAACCTTTGGCGGTTTACGCTTTGTTATATATATCTACATATTGTCATATTGTTGTGGTGTAGCTAACCCTCCGGGTGAAGCTTGATGGTGTTGTACATATCGTTCTTGGTGTACTTATTGTTGACCTTGGATTGTTGTATAGCGATCGTACGGTATGCTTAGTTTAGCTTGCCTTTATACTTGGATGCTCCGGTATGTGCTATTTGATTATTTGTATGGAGTGTCCATTTTATGCATGTATATGTATGTAGTATACTTTCACTCACTAAGCGTTAGCTTACCCTCTCGTTGTTGATATTTTTTATAGGTTCGCATGATGGTGGCTCGGGTAAGCGTGGGAATTAAAGATCTTAGCTAGGTTGCTTTAGAAGACCTTACTTTTGGACTCGATTTAAGATTGGGTAGCGTAGTCCCAAACACCATGCTCGGTTTTGTGTAAAAGTAACTAGTCGGGTCATGAGTAATAACCGGGTTATGTTTTAACTATCGTATTATTGTATTAAGGAGTTTAAATTATTATTGTATGTTTTTAAGTTCGTTGAACTTACTTTGATAACAAACACGTTTTAGAAATTGTGTAATGGGACCTAAAGTGTTATTTAATGTACATTAAAAGGGGAAAAAATTTATGGGCCAGAAATCGACGGGTTGGGTCGTTACAAGTGGTATCAGAGCATGGTCTAAGGGATTTAGGCGACCTGAGATAGGTGCCTAGATTTAGACTTTTGTGTGTGCTTATTTGTTGCGGGACTTGTAGGAGTACGGGTCGGAATGGGAATTTGGTTAGTGCCTTAATTTGTAGGAGGACTAACATTTATATTAATATGTGGATATTATTAATATACTTTTGCGTTATGTTTGTGTTTATGTTTGCGTTTGCGAATATCATCAAGCAAGATGGTCGTGGTACTAACGAGTGGATGCGACGTGTTCGCGTATTAATGACTAGCTATCATTAATACGGGTACAAATCGTGTCTAACAAGTGATGTAAAACGATTGTTGAGCAAGATGGGGCAATGTTGCGTGTGTGATTTATTACATTCGTGGTCTAATCGCTTTGAATTATTTAGAATGATGACGCGAAACGAGATCGAGACGAATGACGATGAGTTTAACGCTAGAGTTGCGGTCGCCGTTGCGGAGCAAATGAGTGCGTTTCGAGAAGAAATGGATAGGAAGTATTCCGAATTTCAAAGTAGTGGTGAAATGGAGCGTTGTCATAAGAGCTTCATGAGGACTAAACCTCCGATGTATGACGGGAAACCGGATCCTTTGATAAGTACAACATGAATCTCGGATGTCGAAGGGTGTTTTCGCACTATTGCATGCCCTCTCGAGAAAGAGGACAAGACTCGCTACTAGTTTGTTGCGGGGTAGGGCGAAGGATTGGTTGGATGGTAAAATTGATATTGTCGTTGGTGAACCATTTATGGCGTTATCGTGGGACGATTTTAAGAAGGAATTCTTCGAGGAATTCCGGACTCGAGTCGATTTGTCGGATTTGAGTAATGAGTTGCGAAATTTGCAACAAGGATCTATGGACTTGAATACTCTCAAGGCGACCTTTATGGCGAAGGCTCGTTTTTGCCCGAAGTATATTGGGAATGATCGTATGTTGATGGAAGATTTCTATCGAACTTTGAATGATGACTTGCAGAACAAAATTAGCGTTGGTTAAGTGAACTCGTTTACGGAGTTATTCGCCATGGCGAGGGGTTTCAAATCGTATTCGCGATCGAAAGTTGGTGAACCTTCAAGTAAGAGAAGGGTTGTTTCGTATGGTGCTCAAAGTAAGAAAACTAAGGGTGCAAGTGCGAGCACGGGTGGTACACGGACGGGTATATCGGATTCTAGTGTGTCTAGATGTTACAATTATGGCGTGAGAGGTCACAAGTCTTGGGAATGTTCGGTGCCAAAGGGTGATGGCATGGTGTGCTTCAATTGCCAAAGAGAAGGACATCATAAGTCAGAGTGTCCCGAGTTAGCGGGGACGGGTGTGGCGAGAAGACGTTAAGGTACTTTTCGTTTTATTAAATATGTCCTTTGATTATTTATTTATGTGCCGATGCGTTCGGGTTTGTTAATTGCATTGTGTTGTGCATATTATTGTTATGGGTGACATTCCTAATGGGATTACCCTACGGTGGTGTTTGGATTAACGGACGAAGGGCATAAGACTTGGTGCAACCATGAAATGTCCCGTTCTTATTGATTAAAAACGTTCCATATTAATTGATTTCGTTGCGAGGTTTTGACCTCTATATGAGACGTTTTTCAAAGACTGCATTCATTTTTAAAACAAACCATAACCTTTATTTCATCAATAAAGGTTTAAAAAGCTTTACGTAGATTATCAAATAATGATAATCTAAAATATCCTGTTTACACACGACCATTACATAATGGTTTACAATACAAATATGTTACAACAAAATAAGTTTCTTGAATGCAGTTTTTACACAATATCATACAAGCATGGACTCCAAATCTCGTCCTTATTTAAGTATGCGACAGCGGAAGCTCTTAATAATCACCTGAGAATAAACATGCTTAAAACGTCAACAAAAATGTTGGTGAGTTATAGGTTTAACCTATATATATCAAATCATAATAATAGACCACAAGATTTCATATTTCAATACACATCCCATACATAGAGATAAAAATCATTCATATGGTGAACACCTGGTAACCGACATTAACAAGATGCATATATAAGAATATCCCCATCATTCCGGGACACCCTTCGGATATGATATAAATTTCGAAGTACTAAAGCATCCGGTACTTTGGATGGGGTTTGTTAAGCCCAATAGATCTATCTTTAGGATTCGCGTCAATTAGGGTGTCTGTTCCCTAATTCTTAGATTACCAGACTTAATAAAAAGGGGCATATTCGATTTCGATAATTCAACCATAGAATGTAGTTTCACGTACTTGTGTCTATTTTGTAAATCATTTATAAAACCTGCATGTATTCTCATCCCAAAAATATTAGATTTTAAAGGTGGGACTATAACTCACTTTCACAGATTTTTACTTCGTCGGGAAGTAAGACTTGGCCACTGGTTGATTCACGAACCTATAACAATATATACATATATATCAAAGTATGTTCAAAATATATTTATAACACTTTTAATATATTTTGATGTTTTAAGTTTATTAAGTCAGCTGTCCTCGTTAGTAACCTACAACTAGTTGTCCACAGTTAGATGTACAGAAATAAATCGATAAATATTATCTTGAATCAATCCACAACCCAGAGTATACGTATCTCAGTATTGATCACAACTCAAACTATATATATTTTGGAATCAACCTCAACCCTGTATAGCTAACTCCAACATTCACATATAGAGTGTCTATGGTTGTTCCGAAATATATATAGATGTGTCGACATGATAGGTCGAAACATTGTATACGTGTCTATGGTATCTCAAGATTACATAATATACAATACAAGTTGATTAAGTTATGGTTGGAATAGATTTGTTACAAATTTTCACGTAGCTAAAATGAGAAAAATTATCCAATCTTGTTTTACCCATAACTTCTTCATTTTAAATCCGTTTTGAGTGAATCAAATTGCTATGGTTTCATATTGAACTCTATTTTATGAATCTAAACAGAAAAAGTATAGGTTTATAGTCGGAAAAATAAGTTACAAGTCGTTTTTGTAAAGGTAGTCATTTCAGTCGAAAGAACGACGTCTAGATGACCATTTTAGAAAACATACTTCCACTTTGAGTTTAACCATAATTTTTGGATATAGTTTCATGTTCATAATAAAAATCATTTTCTCAGAATAACAACTTTTAAATCAAAGTTTATCATGGTTTTTAATTAACTAACCCAAAACAGCCCGCGGTGTTACTACGACGGCGTAAATTCGGTTTTACGGTGTTTTTCGTGTCTCCGGGTTTTAAATCATTAAGTTAGCATATCATATAGATATAGAACATGTGTTTAGTTGATTTTAAAAGTCAAGTTAGAAGGATTAACTTTTGTTTGCGAACAAGTTTAGAATTAACTAAACTATGTTCTAGTGATTACAAGTTTAAACCTTCGAATAAGATAGCTTTATATGTATGAATTGAATGATGTTATGAACATCATTACTAACTTATGTTCCTTGGATAAACCTACTGGAAAAGTGAAAAATGGATCTAGCTTCAACGGATCCTTGGATGGCTCGAAGTTCTTGAAGCAGAATCATGACACGAAAACAAGTTCAAGTAAGATCATCACTTGAAATAAGATTGTTATAGTTATAGAAATTGAACCAAAGTTTGAATATGATTATTACCTTGTATTAGAATGATAACCTACTGTAAGAAACAAAGATTTCTTGAGGTTGGATGATCACCTTACAAGATTGGAAGTGAGCTAGCAAACTTGAAAGTATTCTTGATTTTATGTAACTAGAACTTGTAGAATATATGAAGAACACTTAGAACTTGAAGATAGAACTTGAGAGAGATCAATTAGATGAAGAAAATTGAAGAATGAAAGTGTTTGTAGGTGTTTTTGGTCGTTGGTGTATGGATTAGATATAAAGGATATGTAATTTTGTTTTCATGTAAATAAGTCATGAATGATTACTCATATTTTTGTAATTTTATGAGATATTTCATGCTAGTTGTCAAATGATGGTTCCCACATGTGTTAGGTGACTCACATGGGCTGCTAAGAGCTGATCATTGGAGTGTATATACCAATAGTACATACATCTAAAAGCTTTGTATTGTACGAGTACGAATACGGGTGCATACGAGTAGAATTGTTGATGAAACTGAACGAGGATGTAATTGTAAGCATTTTTGTTAAGTAGAAGTATTTTGATAAGTGTATTGAAGTCTTTCAAAAGTGTATAAATACATATTAAAACACTACATGTATATACATTTTAACTGAGTCGTTAAGTCATCGTTAGTCGTTACATGTAAGTGTTGTTTTTAAACCTTTAGGTTAACGGTCTTGTTAAATGTTGTTAACCCAATGTTTATAATATCAAATGAGATTTTAAATTATTATATTATCATGATATTATCATGTATGAATATCTCTTAATATGATATATATACATTAAATGTCTTTACAACGATAATCGTTACATATATGTCTCGTTTAAAAATCATTAAGTTAGTAGTCTTGTTTTTACATATGTAGTTCATTGTTAATATACTTAATGATATGTTTACTTATCATAGTATCATGTTAACTATATATATATCTATATATATGTCATCATATAGTTTTTACAAGTTTTAACGTTCGTGAATCACCGGTCAACTTGGGTGGTCAATTGTCTATATGAAACATATTTCAATTATTCAAGTCTTAACAAGTTTGATTGCTTAACATGTTGGAAACATTTAATCATGTAAATATCAATCTCAATTAATATATATAAACATGGAAAAGTTTGGGTCACTACAGTACCTACCCGTTAAATAAATTTCGTCCCGAAATTTTAAGCTGTTGAAGGTGTTGACGAATCTTCTAGAAATAGATGCAGGTATTTCTTTTTCATCTGATCTTCACGCTCCCAGGTGAACTCGGGTCCTCTACGAGCATTCCATCGAACCTTAACAATTGGTATCTTGTTTTGCTTAAGTCTTTTAACCTCACGATCCATTATTTCGACGGGTTCTTCGATGAATTGAAGTTTTTCGTTGATTTGGATTTCATCTAACGGAATAGTGAGATCTTCTTTAGCAAAACATTTCTTCAAATTCGAGACGTGGAAAGTGTTATGTACAGCCGCGAGTTGTTGAGGTAACTCTAGTCGGTAAGCTACTGGTCCGACACGATCAATAATCTTGAATGGTCCAATAAACCTTGGATTTAATTTCCCTCGTTTACCAAATCGAACAACGCCTTTCCAAGGTGCAACTTTAAGCATGACCATCTCTCCAATTTCAAATTCTATATCTTTTCTTTTAATGTCAGCGTAGCTCTTTTGTCGACTTTGGGCGGTTTTCAACCGTTGTTGAATTTGGATGATCTTCTCGGTAGTTTCTTGTATAATCTCCGGACCCGTAATCTGTCTATCCCCCACTTCACTCCAACAAATCGGAGACCTGCACTTTCTACCATAAAGTGCTTCAAATGGTGCCATCTCAATGCTTGAATGGTAGCTGTTGTTGTAGGAAAATTCTGCTAACGGTAGATGTCGATCCCAACTGTTTCCGAAATCAATAACACATGCTCGTAGCATGTCTTCAAGCGTTTGTATCGTCCTTTCGCTCTGCCCATCAGTTTGTGGATGATAGGCAGTACTCATGTCTAGACGAGTTCCTAATGCTTGCTGTAATGTCTGCCAGAATCTTGAAATAAATCTGCCATCCCTATCAGAGATAATAGAGATTGGTATTCCATGTCTGGAGACAACTTCCTTCAAATACAGTCGTGCTAACTTCTCCTTCTTGTCATCTTCTCTTATTGGCAGGAAGTGTGCTGATTTGGTGAGACGATCAACTATTACCTAAATAGTATCAAAACCACTTGCAGTCCTTGGCAATTTAGTGATGAAATCCATGGTAATGTTTTCCCATTTCCATTCCGGGATTTCGGGTTGTTGAAGTAGACCTGATGGTTTCTGATGCTCAGCTTTGACCTTGGAACACGTCAAACATTCTCCTACGTATTTAGCAACATCGGCTTTCATACCCGGCCACCAAAAATGTTTCTTGAGATCTTTGTACATCTTCCCCGTTCCAGGATGTATTGAGTATCTGGTTTTATGAGCTTCTCTAAGTACCATTTCTCTCATATCTCCAAATTTTGGTACCCAAATCCTTTCAGCCCTATACCGGGTTCCGTCTTCCCGAATATTAAGATGCTTCTCCGATCCTTTGGGTATTTCATCCTTTAAATTTCCCTCTTTTAAAACTCCTTGTTGCGCCTCCTTTATTTGAGTAGTAAGGTTATTATGAATCATTATATTCATAGATTTTACTCGAATGGGTTCTCTGTCCTTCCTGCTCAAGGCATCGGCTACCACATTTGCCTTCCCCGGGTGGTAACGAATCTCAAAGTCGTAATCATTCAACAATTCAATCCACCTACGCTGCCTCATATTCAGTTGTTTCTGATTAAATATGCGTTGAAGACTTTTGTGGTCGGTATATATAATACTTTTGACCCCATATAAGTAGTGCCTCCAAGTCTTTAATGCAAAAACAACCGCGCCTAATTCCAAATCATGCGTCGTATAATTTTGTTCGTGAATCTTCAATTGTCTAGACGCATAAGCAATCACCTTCGTTCGTTGCATTAATACACAACCGAGACCTTGCTTTGATGCGTCACAATAAATCACAAAATCATCATTCCCTTCAGGCAATGACAATATAGGTGCCGTAGTTAGCTTTTTCTTCAATAACTGAAACGCTTTCTCTTGTTCATCATTCCATTCAAATTTCTTCCCTTTATGCGTTAATGCAGTCAAGGGTTTTGCTATTCTGGAAAAGTCTTGGATGAACCTTCTGTAGTAACCAGCTAGTCCTAAAAACTGGCGTATGTGTTTCGGAGTTTTCGGGGTTTCCCACTTTTCAACAGTTTCTATCTTTGCCGGATCCACCTTAATACCTTCTTTGTTCACTATGTGACCGAGGAATTGAACTTCTTCCAACCAAAATGCACACTTTGAAAACTTAGCGTACAATTCTTCCTTCCTCAATACTTCTAACACCTTTCTCAAATGTTCACCGTGTTCTTGGTCATTCTTTGAGTAAATAAGTATGTCATCAATGAAAACAATGACAAACTTGTCAAGGTATGGTCCACACACTCGGTTCATAAGGTCCATGAACACAGCTGGTGCATTAGTTAAACCAAACGGCATGACCATAAACTCGTAATGACCATAACGTGTTCTGAAAGCAGTCTTTGGAATATCATCTTCTTTCACCCGCATTTGATGATACCCGGAACGTAAGTCAATCTTTGAATAAACAGACGAGCCTTGTAGTTGATCAAATAAGTCGTCGATTCTCGGTAGTGGGTAGCGGTTCTTGATGGTAAGTTTGTTCAACTCTCGGTAGTCGATACACAACCTGAATGTACCATCTTTCTTCTTGACAAACAAAACAGGAGCTCCCCACGGTGATGTGCTTGGTCGAATGAAACCACGCTCTAAAAGTTCTTGTAATTGGCTTTGCAGTTCTTTCATCTCGCTGGGTGCGAGTCTGTAAGGAGCACGAGCTATTGGTGCAGCTCCTGGTACAAGATCTATTTGAAATTCAACGGATCGATGTGGGGGTAATCCCGGTAATTCTTTCGGAAATACATCAGGAAATTCTTTTGCGACGGAAACATCATTGATGCTCTTTTCTTCAGTTTGTACTTTCTCGACGTGTGCTAGAACAGCATAGCAACCTTTTCTTATTAGTTTTTGTGCCTTCAAATTACTAATAAGATGTAGCTTCGTGTTGCCCTTTTCTCCGTACACCATTAAGGGTTTTCCTTTTTCTCGTATAATGCGAATTGCATTTTTGTAACAAACGATCTCTGCTTTCACTTCTTTCAACCAGTCCATACCGATTATCACATCAAAACTCCCTAACTCTACTGGTATCAAATCAATCTTAAATGTTTCGCTAACCAGTTTAATTTCTCGATTCCGACATATATTATCTGCTGAAATTAATTTACCATTTGCTAATTCGAGTAAAAATTTACTATCCAAAGGCGTCAATGGACAACTTAATTTAGCACAAAAATCTCTACTCATATAGCTTCTATCCGCACCCGAATCAAATAAAACGTAAGCAGATTTATTGTCAATAAGAAACGTACCCGTAACAAGCTCCGGGTCTTCCTGTGCCTCTGCCGCATTAATATTGAAAACTCTTCCGCGGCCTTGTCCATTTGTGTTCTCCTGGTTCGGACAATTTCTAATAATGTGGCCCGGTTTTCCACATTTATAACAAACTACATTGGCATAACTTGCTCCGACACTACTTGCTCCACCATTACTCGTTCTGACACCATTTGTTCCTTTCGTTCTATTAACCCCTGGTCTGTAGACATCACACTTCGCCGCGCTATGACCATTTCTTTTACACTTGTTGCAAAATTTGGTGCAGAACCCCGAGTGATACTTTTCACACCTTTGGCATAGCAGCTTCTGATTGTTGTTGTTGTTGCGGTTATTATTGTTGTTAAGATGATTGTTGTGGTTGCTGTTGTTGTTGTTGTTGTTGTTGGGCCGTTTGTTGTAGCTGCGATTGATGTTGCGATTGTTAGGATAGTTGTTGCGATTATTGTTATAATTGCTGTTGTTGTTGTATTGGTGATTCTTATCACCGTTTTCCTCCCACTTTCTTTTGACTTGCTTCACATTGGCCTCTTCAGCAGTCTGTTCTTTAATTCTTTCTTCAATCTGGTTCACTAGTTTGTGAGCCATTCTACATGCCTGTTGTATGGAGGCGGGCTCGTGTGAACTTATATCTTCTTGGATTCTTTTCGGTAATCCTTTCACAAACGCGTCGATCTTCTCTTCCTCATCTTCGAATGCTCCCGGACACAATAGGCACAATTCTGTGAATCGTCTTTCGTACGTGGTAATATCAAATCCTTGGGTTCGTAACCCTCTAAGTTCTGTCTTGAGCTTATTGACCTCGGTTCTGGGACGGTACTTCTCGTTCATCAAGTGCTTGAATGCTGACCACGGTAGTGCGTACGCATCGTCTTGTCCCACTTGCTCTAGATAGGTATTCCACCATGTTAACGCAGAACCTGTAAAGGTATGCGTAGCGTACTTCACTTTGTCCTCTTCAGTACACTTACTTATGGCAAACACCGATTCAACCTTCTCGGTCCACCGTTTCAATCCGATCGGTCCTTCGGTTCCATCAAATTCCAAAGGTTTGCAGGCAGTGAAATCTTTGTAGGTGCATCCTACACGATTTCCTGTACTGCTAGATCCAAGGTTATTGTTGGTATGTAGCGCAGCCTGTACTGCGGCTATGTTTGAAGCTAGAAAAGTACGGAATTCCTCTTCATTCATATTCACGGTGTGTCGAGTAGTCGGTGCCATTTCCTTCAAAATAGTTAAATGGAACAAGTTAATCATACAGAATATTAAGAGTAGTTAATAGTATTTCGTAGCATAATATGAACTCATTTATAAAAGCTTTTTCTTCATATTAGCGTTTTATAAGTTTAAATTCGGGTAGTACCTACCCGTTAAGTTCATACTTAGTAGCTAATATACAATTCAACTACTACAATTCTATATGAAAAACTGATTATAATAATATTTCGCGTTCAAACTTTTATACAATATTTTACAAACTTACAATACCGCTTATTTTACATAAAGCATGAAATATAGCACACAATAACTTTGATACAAGATAGTTAGGAAGATAATTCTAGCTAGTACACAAGTCATTCAGCAAAGGCAATAAAGACACGTAATTCATACGTCCAGAAACAAGTCATGCATTCTGGTTTTACTAGGACTACTTCCCATCCTTGGTCTTGTGCAACATAACCATTATGGCCGTTGATAAGACAGCGTGTTGTAACGTCGTCAAAGGGACGAGGGTTACGTAATGTCCAACAGTCCCGTAACAATCTAAAAACCTCATTTCTTACCCCAATTACCGACTCCGTCACTTGTGGGAACGTTTTGTTTAATAGCTGTAGCCCGATGTTCTTTTTCTCACTTTGGTGAGAAGCGAACATTACTAACCCATAAGCATAGCATGCTTCTTTATGTTGCATGTTAGCCGCTTTTTCTAAATCATGAAGTCCTATATTCGGATACATTGAGTCAAAATAATTTCTTAACCCGTTGCGTAAAATAGCATTTGGGTTCCCCGCAATATATGCGTCAAAGTAAACACATCGTAACTTATGGGTTTCCCAATGTGATATCCCCCATCTTTCAAACGAAAGTCTCTTATAAACCAAGACATTCTTGGAACGTTCTTCGAATGTCTTACAAACTGATCTCGCCTTAAATAGTTGTGCCGAGGAATTCTGACCGACTCTAGACAAGATTTCATCAATCATGTCTCCGGGTAGGTCTCTTAAAATATTGGGTTGTCTATCCATTTTGCGTTTTTATACTGTAAAATAGACAAGAGTTAGATTCATAAAAAAAAATACTTATTAATACAAGCAATTTTTACATATATCATAAAGCATAAGCACACTATATTACATATATTACACCACATGAATACAACTATCTTATTCCGACTCGCTTGTTTCTTCTTCTTCGGTTTTGGTTCGTTTTGCCAAGTTTCTAGGGATATATGATTTTCCCCTAATACGAGCCGTCGTTATCCACATTGGTTTAGAAAAACCTGGTGGTTTAGAGGTTCCCGGGTCATTGTTACAACTTAAGGACTTCGGGGGTTGACGATACATATAAAGTTCATCGGGGTTGGAATTAGATTTCTCTATTTTTATGCCCTTTCCCTTATTATTTTCTTTTGCCTTTTTAAATTCAGTTGGGGTAATTTCTATAACATCATTGGAATTCTCGTCGGAATCCGATTCATCGGAGAATTGGTAATCCTCCCAATATTTTGCTTCCTTGGCGGAAACACCATTGACCATAATTAACCTTGGTCGGTAGGTTGAGGATTTTCTTTTACTTAACCGTTTTATTATTTCCCCCACCGGTTCTATTTCTTCATCCGGTTCCGATTCTTCTTCCGGTTCCGATTCTTCTTCCGGTTCCGACTCTTCTTCCGGTTCCTCTTCGGGAACTTGTGAATCAGTCCACGAATCATTCCAATTTACATTTGACTCTTCATTATTATTAGGTGAGTCAATGGGACTTGTTCTAGAGGTAGACATCTATCACATAATATCAAACGCGTTAAGAGATTAATATATCACATAATATTCACATGTTAAAAATATATAGTTTTCAACAAAATTTGTTAAGCAATCATTTTTCAAGTAAACACGGTCGAAGTCCAGACTCACTAATGCATCCTAACAACCTCGATAAGACACACTAATGCAAAATTCTGGTTCTCTAAGACCAACGCTCTGATACCAACTGAAATGTCCCGTTCTTATTGATTAAAAACGTTCCATATTAATTGATTTCGTTGCGAGGTTTTGACCTCTATATAAGACGTTTTTCAAAGACTGCATTCATTTTTAAAACAAACCATAACCTTTATTTCATCAATAAAGGTTTAAAAAGCTTTACGTAGATTATCAAATAATGATAATCTAAAATATCCTGTTTACACACGACCATTACATAATGGTTTACAATACAAATATGTTACAACAAAATAAGTTTCTTGAATGCAGTTTTTACACAATATCATACAAGCATGGACTCCAAATCTCGTCCTTATTTAAGTATGCGACAGCGGAAGCTCTTAATAATCACCTGAGAATAAACATGCTTAAAACGTCAACAAAAATGTTGGTGAGTTATAGGTTTAACCTATATATATCAAATCATAATAATAGACCACAAGATTTCATATTTCAATACACATCCCATACATAGAGATAAAAATCATTCATATGGTGAACACCTGGTAACCGACATTAACAAGATGCATATATAAGAATATCCCCATCATTCCGGGACACCCTTCGGATATGATATAAATTTCGAAGTACTAAAGCATCCGGTACTTTGGATGGGGTTTGTTAAGCCCAATAGATCTATCTTTAGGATTCGCGTCAATTAGGGTGTCTGTTCCCTAATTCTTAGATTACCAGACTTAATAAAAAGGGGCATATTCGATTTCGATAATTCAACCATAGAATGTAGTTTCACGTACTTGTGTCTATTTTGTAAATCATTTATAAAACCTGCATGTATTCTCATCCCAAAAATATTAGATTTTAAAAGTGGGACTATAACTCACTTTCACAGATTTTTACTTCGTCGGGAAGTAAGACTTGGCCACTGGTTGATTCACGAACCTATAACAATATATACATATATATCAAAGTATGTTCAAAATATATTTATAACACTTTTAATATATTTTGATGTTTTAAGTTTATTAAGTCAGCTGTCCTCGTTAGTAACCTACAACTAGTTGTCCACAGTTAGATGTACAGAAATAAATCGATAAATATTATCTTGAATCAATCCACGACCCAGTGTATACGTATCTCAGTATTGATCACAACTCAAACTATATATATTTTGGAATCAACCTCAACCCTGTATAGCTAACTCCAACATTCACATATAGAGTGTCTATGGTTGTTCCGAAATATATATAGATGTGTCGACATGATAGGTCGAAACATTGTATACGTGTCTATGGTATCTCAAGATTACATAATATACAATACAAGTTGATTAAGTTATGGTTGGAATAGATTTGTTACAAATTTTCACGTAGCTAAAATGAGAAAAATTATCCAATCTTGTTTTACCCATAACTTCTTCATTTTAAATCCGTTTTGAGTGAATCAAATTGCTATGGTTTCATATTGAACTCTATTTTATGAATCTATACAGAAAAAGTATAGGTTTATAGTCGGAAAAATAAGTTACAAGTCGTTTTTGTAAAGGTAGTCATTTCAGTCGAAAGAACGACGTCTAGATGACCATTTTAGAAAACATACTTCCACTTTGAGTTTAACCATAATTTTTGGATATAGTTTCATGTTCATAATAAAAATCATTTTCTCAGAATAACAACTTTTAAATCAAAGTTTATCATGGTTTTTAATTAACTAACCCAAAACAGCCCGCGGTGTTACTACGACGGCGTAAATTCGGTTTTACGGTGTTTTTCGTGTCTCCGGGTTTTAAATCATTAAGTTAGCATATCATATAGATATAGAACATGTGTTTAGTTGATTTTAAAAGTCAAGTTAGAAGGATTAACTTTTGTTTGCGAACAAGTTTAGAATTAACTAAACTATGTTCTAGTGATTACAAGTTTAAACCTTCGAATAAGATAGCTTTATATGTATGAATTGAATGATGTTATGAACATCATTACTACCTTAAGTTCCTTGGATAAACCTACTGGAAAAGTGAAAAATGGATCTAGCTTCAACGGATCCTTGGATGGCTCGAAGTTCTTGAAGCAGAATCATGACACGAAAACAAGTTCAAGTAAGATCATCACTTGAAATAAGATTGTTATAGTTATAGAAATTGAACCAAAGTTTGAATATGATTATTACCTTGTATTAGAATGACAACCTACTATAAGAAACAAAGATTTCTTGAGGTTGGATGATCACCTTACAAGATTGGAAGTGAGCTAGCAAACTTGAAAGTATTCTTGATTTTATGTAACTAGAACTTGTAGAATATATGAAGAACACTTAGAACTTGAAGATAGAACTTGAGAGAGATCAATTAGATGAAGAAAATTGAAGAATGAAAGTGTTTGTAGGTGTTTTTGGTCGTTGGTGTATGGATTAGATATAAAGGATATGTAATTTTGTTTTCATGTAAATAAGTCATGAATGATTACTCATATTTTTGTAATTTTATGAGATATTTCATGCTAGTTGCCAAATGATGGTTCCCACATGTGTTAGGTGACTCACATGGGCTGCTAAGAGCTGATCATTGGGGTGTATATACCAATAGTACATACATCTAAAAGCTGTGTATTGTACGAGTACGAATACGGGTGCATACGAGTAGAATTGTTGATGAAACTGAACGAGGATGTAATTGTAAGCATTTTTGTTAAGTAGAAGTATTTTGATAAGTGTATTGAAGTCTTTCAAAAGTGTATAAATACATATTAAAACACTACATGTATATACATTTTAACTGAGTCGTTAAGTCATCGTTAGTCGTTACATGTAAGTGTTGTTTTTAAACCTTTAGGTTAACGGTCTTGTTAAATGTTGTTAACCCAATGTTTATAATATCAAATGAGATTTTAAATTATTATATTATCATGATATTATCATGTATGAATATCTCTTAATATGATATATATACATTAAATGTCTTTACAACGATAATCGTTACATATATGTCTCGTTTAAAAATCATTAAGTTAGTAGTCTTGTTTTTACATATGTAGTTCATTGTTAATATACTTAATGATATGTTTACTTATCATAGTATCATGTTAACTATATATATATATCTATATATATGTCATCATATAGTTTTTACAAGTTTTAACGTTCGTGAATCACCGGTCAACTTGGGTGGTCAATTGTCTATATGAAACATATTTCAATTAATCAAGTCTTAACAAGTTTGATTGCTTAACATGTTGGAAACATTTAATCATGTAAATATCAATCTCAATTAATATATATAAACATGGAAAAGTTTGGGTCACTACAAACCAAACATTCCTTAGTGTTGGGAAATGTTTCTACCAAGCTATGGGAATGGGCTTTGGTGTTGGGTTGTTAAGAGCGTGTTCGCTTTTGTGTTGGGGATGGTGAACCATGAGGTTCATCGGGTGGATGGAACCTTAGAGATCGAGTGTTTGATCTCGATACATGTTGGTAATGGAGTCTACGTGACACGGCGTTAGGTGCCTCTTTCATACCTACTAGCGTGGTATTCGACTCCGATGGTATTGCGGTTACTTTGTACTTAGGGTGCCGGTAAGAAACCCTTAGGTGCTTGAGTGACGGTGTGGAAGTTACAAGTGTTAGCAACTCGGTGATTGCTAGAGTGATACTTGTACGGTTTGGTAATTACTTCGGTTGAAGTAGCGAAGGATAATCCGAAATCCTTCATATGCTCGAGGTTGGAGCAAGGTATTGTGATGTGTGCGGTTGTGAGATACTTTATCTCGATGATGTGGTTATGGAACGGAGTCTAAGTGGGGGAGTTTGAACTCTCGCACGAAGATGTTCTAGTGTATTGATATTGGACGATGCTCGTATGGATTCGGAGCTAGCGTTGAGACCTACGTTGGTCGATTGTGGTAAAAGTATGATTTGGAATGAATTGTACTTATGGTTTTAGATTTAAATTATCACCGAGGTGGTAATGTGGTGAATCTCATTTAGAGATAATGGACGTGTTTGACGAGCAAGGTGAGATCCCTCGGTTAAGGGATGTGTGCGTCGGATTCTCTTCTAGAGAATTATTGTTTTGTGCCTATGTACGATATAGGTGGTTATTGCTCGATTGCGGTGGCGTTGTGTACACGTACGTGTGATGCGTGTGCAAGGATTTCCAAATGAGTGGAATGTTCCTAAGTATGAGTATATACTTGTTGTTTGGGGTGGATGGTTAGTGTATTCCGTTAGGATTTACTATGGTGTAGCAGGGCGCGATGTTACACTACTCGTTGTGATCGAAGCTAAAAGAGCGTGTGTTGATGGTTAGTGTACTCCATTAGGATTCATTATGGTGTAGCAGTGCGCGATGTTACACTACTCATTGTATGAGGCCAGAAGAGCGTGTGTGATTGGTGGGTTATGGCCTTTGACTTGGTCCGCTAACTTCACCTTGGGAGAAGTGTTATATCGGTATGGTATAATGTTATCGGGAAATGCGAGTACCGGTGGGTGATAATGCTAAAAACGAACATATATTTCATAGCATTATTCCTCAAGAAAGACAAGCTTTTAGTTGCAATTGTTCTATTTACAAGTGATATTCGTTTAAATAATAAAAGGTGAAGACAAAAGACAGATTCGACGAATTGAAGACGCAAACGACCAAAAAGCTCAAAAGAACAAAAGACAATCAAAGAGGTTCCAATTATTGATAAGAAACGTCTCGAAATTACAAGAGTACAAGATTCAAAACGCAAAGTACAAGATATTAAATTGTACGCAAGGACGTTCGAAAATCCGGAACCGGAACCAGAGTCAACTCTTAACGCTCGACGCAACGGACTAAAAATTACAAGTTAACTATGTATATAAATATAATATAATATATAATTAATTATATTAATTATATATATATTATATTTATAAATAAAAACCGTCGGCAGAGAAAGACTCCAAAGATGTGAGCTGTAATTTCATTCTCCGCGACTCGCGGAGTTTGAAGGCAAAAATGCCGCGAGTCGCGGAGCCCCAATTTCAGAAACTCCCTATAAAGCTCGCGCATTCTGATCGTAATCATCATCTTTTTTTCTTCTCTCATATATACGTAAAATATATATATATAATTTATATTTTAATTTTAATTTTAATTATAATTCTAATAATAAGGATATGTTAGCGAATATTGTAAGGGTGTAAGTCGAAATTCTGTCCGTGTAACGCTACGCTATTTTTAATCATTGTAAGTTATGTTCAACCTTTTTACATTAATGTCTCGTAGCTAAGTTATTATTATGCTTATTTAATCCGAAGTAATCATGATGTTGGGCTAATTACTAAAATTGGGTAATTGGGCTTTGTACCATAATTGGGGTTTAGACAAAAGAACGACACTTGTGGAAATTAGACTATGAGCTATTAATGGGCTTTATATTTGTTTAACTAAATGATAGTTTGTTAATGTTAATATAAAGATTTACAATTGGGCGTCCCTATAAATTACCATATACACTCAATCGGACACGATGGGCGGGGTATTTATATGTACGAATAATCGTTCATTTAACCGGACACGGGAATGGATTAATAGCCACTAGAATAATTAAAACAGGGGTGAAATTATGTACAAAGGACACTTGGTATAATTGATAACAAAATATTAAAACCTTGGGTTACACTCAGTCGACATCCTGGTGTAATTATTAAACAAAGTATTAAAATCTTGTTACAGTTTAAGTCCCCAATTAGTTGGAATATTTAACTTCGGGTATAAGGATAATTTGACGAGGACACTCGCACTTTATATTTATGACTGATGGACTGTTATGGACAAAAACCAGACGGACATATTAAATAATCCAGGACAAAGGACAATTAACCCATGGGCATAAAACTAAAATCAATACGTCAACCATCATGATTACGGAAGTTTAAATAAGCATAATTCTTTTATTTTATATTTAATTTCCTTTATTTTATATTTAATTGCACTTCTAATTATCGCATTTTTATTGTTATTGTATTTAATTGCACTTTTAATTATCGTACTTTTTAATTATCGCAAGTTTATTTTATCGCACTTTTATTATTCGCAATTTCATTTATCGTTATTTACTTCATGCTTTAATTTAAGTCTTGTATTTATTTTTAATATTTTACATTTGGTTTTAACTACGACTAAAGTTTTAAAATCGACAAACCGGTCATTAAACGGTAAAAACCCCCCTTTATAATAATAATATTACTTATATATATATTTGTATTTTTATAAAAGTAAGCTAATATAGCGTTGAGCTTTGTTTAAAAAAATATTCCCTGTGGAACGAACCGGACTTACTAAAAACTACACTACTGTACGATTTGGTACAATGCCTATAAGTGTTGTAGCAAGGTTTAAGTATATCCATTCTATAAATAAATAAATATCTTGTGTAAAATTGTATCGTATTTAATAGTATTTTCGCAATAAATTAATACTATTTTGTATACACCCCCTACGACATCAAGTATTTTTGGCGCCGCTGCCGGGGACTCTCTTAAAAGCCGGAAGCGCAACGCTAATATAAACAAAAATTTGTATATTTTTAAGATTTTATTAAATATTTAAGTTTTATAAAGTTTCTTTATTTTTATATAAGTTTTATTTAAGTATTTTGTTTTTATTTAAAAACATAAAAAAAATATATATATATAAATCTAGTTTTAAGTTTTTTTTTTTTTAAAGAAGTTCTATTTTTATTTAAGTTTTTAATTATAAGTTTTTATTATACATTATAAAATAGAAAAATATAAGAACAGAAAAAAAAAAAAAAAAAACGCGTAAATTTTAAACTGTTTCAGATCTGAATTTCTGAACCCCGCGACTCGCGGGGTTTGCTGCATTAATTACCGCGACTCGCGGAGATTTTCTGACAGGCGACAAAACCCTAATTCAGCATTAATTACAGGTAATTATTAATTATTATTATTATTTAACCCTAATTATTATTATTATTATAATTAATTTTATGTTAACTTTTACTTTTTATTTATTTTATATTTTGTTTAATTTAGTTTAATTAATTTGTAAAATTAATAGTTTAATAAATAAATAATATAAAAATAATATTTTTATAAAAATTGTACTTTTTACAACTTTTTGTATATTTTTATATTTTGTCCCTTTTTAATTGTTGTAGCGTAATATTTGTATTTTTAGCTCATATTTAGTTTTAAACTTAGTTTTTTTTGCCATAGTTATTTTTACTCCTAGATTTTTAGTCTTTGCCGTAGAATTCCTTAAGTGCTTTTTCTTAGACTAAGATTTAGGTACTTTAGAATTTTGCGACGCCTTTTTAAGTTTTAGTTTCTTTTTAAGTTATTTCCATTTGGGATTTAGTTTTTCCTGTAAGCTTTAATATTTTTAGACGACTTTTACCTATGTATCAATTATCATTCCAATTAGTAATCTCAATTTGCGATTATAATTTTAAGTTAGTTGTAGTAATAAGGTTAGGTTAGTCAAGTATTTTTAAGTTTTATAAGTTTCTTTTATTTTTTCGTCACCTTTTATTTTTCAACCATTTTTCTTTTTCGACCTTTTTCGACGAACTCTTTTTCTTTCTTATTTCTCGCTATTCTAGTTTTAGGACTTAGAATTTTTTTTCTACTTCTTCTCTAAATTTCTTAAAATTACGAAAATTTATTTTAAGTGGTTAAATTAATAGACATCAAAATTTTCTGGTTCGTAGTAATAGTTGGATTTGTACGTGGACCGGGTTATTGGAGCCAAACAGTCCTCAATTATATTGAGACCAAACGAATCCTGCCCCTCTGCTGCATCTTTTGGCTATTCGAAACGTGGGCAAAATCAGAAAAGTCTATTAATTGGATAACTTATTATAATTTTTCTTTCCTTTTTAAAACTAATAGGATATTCAGTGAATGCACCGAGCAAGACGTTCACCACCTTTTGTACGTTCACCACCTGTAACTAGATCAAGACATTTAGCAAATATAACCGCCGTTGATTTTTCTTTAGAATCGTCATCCACTAGACCAAGTACTTCAGTTCAAATTTCCGATAATCCATTTTTTGAACCCAACCTCACAATTGAGAATCCGGAGAATATTCAGGAACAGTTCGTAGATCCTGAACCACTAAACTTTCCTCCGGAGCCACCAATTATTCAAACAGAGATTGTTGAGGAACGAACCATTAAATCAGAATCATCTAGTGATACCGATTCAACAAATTCAATTATGGAGAATCTGGAACCTTTAAGTATGGAAGACCGAATGAGAGCTAAACGCACTGGCCAAGGTCACGCAATTACTCATAGATTATGAAATCAAAGGACAAATTCTACACATGGTGACTAATCAATGCCAATTTAGTGG
Organism: Rutidosis leptorrhynchoides; assembly: GCF_046630445.1. Lineage (NCBI taxonomy): Eukaryota > Viridiplantae > Streptophyta > Magnoliopsida > Asterales > Asteraceae > Rutidosis > Rutidosis leptorrhynchoides. Next base: position 366,884,371 of record NC_092341.1, on the reverse strand, counting down.
TGCGCCGAAGGAAGATCCAAATGAACATTTACGTACCTTTAATAGAATCTGCACACTATTTAAAATCCGAGAAGTTGAGGATGAACAGATATATCTCATGTTATTTCCCTGGACTTTAAAGGGAGAAGCCAAAGATTGGTTGGAATCGTTACCTGAAGGGGCGATTGATACATGGGATGTTTTAGTTGACAAATTTCTTAAACAATTCTTTCCTGCATCTAAAGCCGTAAGACTTCAAGCAGAAATTGTTACGTTTACACAGAAGCCGAATGAAACTCTATATGAGGCATGGACAAGATATGGAAAGTTATTAAGAGGATGTCCGCAACATGGTTTAGACACCTGTCAAATAGTACAAATATTCTACCAAGGATGCGACATCACTATAAGGAAAGACATAGATATAGCAGCTGGTGGTTCTATTATGAAGAAAACCGAAACTGATGCTTACAAAATTATTGATAACACTGCTTCCCACTCACATGAGTGGCACCAAGAAAAAGATATCATTAGATCATCTAAAGCAGCTAGAGCCGATTCTATCCATGACTTAGATTCCATTTCCGCAAAGATAGATGCTGTGGAGAGACGAATGAAAAAGATGACTAAAGATATTCACTCAATACGAATTAGTTGTGAGCAGTGTGGAGGACCACATTTGACAAAAGATTGTCTCAGTATTGAATTAACAATGGAACAAAGAGAGAATATTTCATACATAAACCAAAGGCCTAGAAATAATTATCAGAATAATTATCAACCGCCAAGACCGATTTACAATCAAAACCAGAATTATAACCGAAATATTCCATACAACAACCAACAAGGTCCTAGCAATCAACAAGTATCCAATAATACTTACAACCAGCAAAGACCAAATTTTCAAAACAAACCACCACAACAAACCGATGATAAAAAGCCGAATTTAGAAGATATGATGACAAAGCTAGTTGAAACTCAAACACAGTTTTTCACATCTCAGAAACAAACCAATGAACAAAATGCTCAAGCATTTAGAAATCAACAAGCTTCTATTCAAAATCTGGAACAAGAAGTAAGTAACCTAGCAAGGTTAATAGGTGAAAGAAAACCGGGGAGTCTACCTAGTGATACAAATGCTAACCCCCGGAATGAAACAGCTAAAGCCATTACCACAAGAAGTGGTACAACACTTAAACCACCTGAAATACCTGTAACTTCTGATGAAACTATTCCTACTCCACAAGAACCACAACCTGATCAAGATACGGAAAAAGAACCGGTAGTTGAAAAGGTTAATGAAGATAACACAGCTAAGGCTAAACCTTATGTTAAACCATATTAACCACCACTTCCTTATCCGAGTAAAATGAAGAAAGAAAAACTTGAAGCCGAGCAATCCAAATTCTTGGATATGTTTAAACAGATAAATGTAAATCTTCCTTTCATTCATGTGATTTCAGGAATGCCTAGATATGCTAAATTCTTGAAAGATCTAATCTCAAATAGAAAGAAAATGGAAGAACTCTCGGCTGTTACTATGAATGCTAATTGTTCAGCAGTGCTGTTGAATAAGATACCAGAAAAATTATCTGATCCAGGAAGTTTCACAATTCCATGTTTTCTGGGTAGTCTTAGTTCAATAGAAGCATTGGCAGACTTAGGTGCTAGTATAAATCTAATGCCGTATTCACTATACGCTAAACTAGACCTTGGAGAATTAAAACCAACCAGAATAAGCATACAACTAGCCGATAGATCAATAAAATATCCTAGAGGGATAATGGAGAACATGCTAGTTAAAGTTGGTACTTTAGTATTTCCAGTAGATTTTGTTGTTTTGGACATGGAAGAAGATTCTCAAGTTCCTCTCATATTAGGAAGACCATTCTTAAACACGGCTAAAGCAATGATAGACGTGTTCGGTAAGAAACTGACCCTAAGTATAGAGGATGAGAGTGTTACCTTTTCAGTTGATAGAGCAATGCAACAACCACAATCTGCAGATGATACATGTTATTATATTCAAACTATAGATGCACATGCAGAATTATTAGAAGAATTTCCAGAATTACAAGGAACAGGAGAATGTTCTTTAGGAGAAGGTAATGAACCAATTGATGAAGCTGAAATGTTAGCTACACTTATAGCTAATGGATATGAACCAACAACAGAAGAAATTCAATGCTAAAAGAAGAAGACAGATATGGATATAAATCATCGATAGAAGAACCTCCGAAATTAGAGTTAAAGCCACTTCCAAACCATTTGGAATACGCTTATTTACATGGTGAATCTGAATTACCTGTAATAATATCGTCTTCTCTTACTGAAAATGAGAAATCACAACTCATTTCTGTGTTGAAAGCTCATAAACCAGCCATTGCCCATGGGTTAATTGTCCTTTGTCCTGGATTATTTAATATGTCCGTCTGGTTTTTGTCCATAACAGTCCATCAGTCATAACGATAAAGTGCTAAAAACGAACATATATTTCATAGCATTATTCCTCAAGAAAGACAAGCTTTTAGTTGCAATTGTTCTATTTACAAGTGATATTCGTTTAAATAATAAAAGGTGAAGACAAAAGACAGATTCGACGAATTGAAGACGCAAACGACCAAAAAGCTCAAAAGAACAAAAGACAATCAAATAGGTTCCAATTATTGATAAGAAACGTCTCGAAATTACAAGAGTACAAGATTCAAAACGCAAAGTACAAGATATTAAATTGTACGCAAGGACGTTCGAAAATCCGGAACCGGAACCAGAGTCAACTCTTAACGCTCGACGCAACGGACTAAAAATTACAAGTTAACTATGTATATAAATATAATATAATATATAATTAATTATATTAATTATATATATATTATATTTATAAATAAAAACCGTCGGTAGAGAAAGACTCCAAAGATGTGAGATGTAATTTCATTCTCCGCGACTCGCGGAGTTTGAAGGCAAAAATGCCGCGAGTCGCGGAGCCCCAATTTCAGAAACTCCCTATAAAGCTCGCGCATTCTGATCGTAATCATCATCTTTTTTTCTTCTCTCATATATACGTAAAATATATATATATAATTTATATTTTAATTTTAATTTTAATTATAATTCTAATAATAAGGATATGTTAGCGAATATTGTAAGGGTGTAAGTCGAAATTCTGTCTGTGTAACGCTACGCTATTTTTAATCATTGTAAGTTATGTTCAACCTTTTTACATTAATGTCTCGTAGCTAAGTTATTATTATGCTTATTTAATCCGAAGTAATCATGATGTTGGGCTAATTACTAAAATTGGGTAATTGGGCTTTGTACCATAATTGGGGTTTAGACAAAAGAACGACACTTGTGGAAATTAGACTATGAGCTATTAATGGGCTTTATATTTGTTTAACTAAATGATAGTTTGTTAATGTTAATATAAAGATTTACAATTGGGAGTCCCTATAAATTACCATATACACTCAATCGGACACGATGGGCGGGGTATTTATATGTACGAATAATCGTTCATTTAACCGGACACGGGAATGGATTAATAGCCACTAGAATAATTAAAACAGGGGTGAAATTATGTACAAAGGACACTTGGTATAATTGATAACAAAATATTAAAACCTTGGGTTACACTCAGTCGACATCCTGGTGTAATTATTAAACAAAGTATTAAAATCTTGTTACAGTTTAAGTCCCCAATTAGTTGAAATATTTAACTTCGGGTATAAGGATAATTTAACGAGGACACTCGCACTTTATATTTATGACTGATGGACTGTTATGGACAAAAACCAGACGGACATATTAAATAATCCAGGACAAAGGACAATTAACCCATGGGCATAAAACTAAAATCAATACGTCAACCATCATGATTACGGAAGTTTAAATAAGCATAATTCTTTTATTTTATATTTAATTTCCTTTATTTTATATTTAATTGCACTTCTAATTATCGCATTTTTATTGTTATTGTATTTAATTGCACTTTTAATTATCGTACTTTTTAATTATCGCAAGTTTATTTTATCGCACTTTTATTATTCGCAATTTCATTTATCGTTATTTACTTCATGCTTTAATTTAAGTCTTGTATTTATTTTTAATATTTTACATTTGGTTTTAACTACGACTAAAGTTTTAAAATCGACAAACCGGTCATTAAACGGTAAAAACCCCCCTTTATAATAATAATATTACTTATATATATATTTGTATTTTTATAAAAGTAAGCTAATATAGCGTTGAGCTTTGTTTAAAAAAAGATTCCCTGTGGAACGAACCGGACTTACTAAAAACTACACTACTGTACGATTAGGTACACTGCCTATAAGTGTTGTAGCAAGGTTTAAGTATATCTATTCTATAAATAAATAAATATCTTGTGTAAAATTGTATCGTATTTAATAGTATTTTCGCACTAAAATTAATACTATTTTGTATACACCCCCTACGACATCAAGTATTTTTGGCGCCGCTGCCGGGGACTCTCTTAAAAGCCGGAAGCGCAACGCTAATATAAACAAAAATTTGTATATTTTTAAGATTTTATTAAATATTTAAGTTTTATAAAGTTTCTTTATTTTTATATAAGTTTTATTTAAGTATTTTGTTTTTATTTAAAAACATAAAAAAAAAATATATATATAAATCTAGTTTTAAGTTTTTTTTTTTTTTTTTTAAAGAAGTTCTATTTTTATTTAAGTTTTTAATTATAAGTTTTTATTATACATTATAAAATAGAAAAATATAAAAACAGAAAAAAAAAAACGCGTAAATTTTAAACTGTTTCAGATCTGAATTTCTGAACCCCGCGACTCGCGGGGTTTGCTGCATTAATTACCGCGACTCGCGGAGATTTTCTGACAGGCGACAAAACCCTAATTCAGCATTAATTACAGGTAATTATTAATTATTATTATTATTTAACCTTAATTATTATTATTATTATAATTAATTTTATTTTAACTTTTACTTTTTATTTATTTTATATTTTGTTTAATTTAGTTTAATTAATTTTTAAAATTAATAGTTTAATAAATAAATAATATAAAAATAATATTTTTATAAAAATTGTACTTTTTACAACTTTTTGTATATTTTTATATTTTGTCCCTTTTTAATTGTTGTAGCGTAATATTTGTATTTTTAGCTCATATTTAGTTTTAAACTTAGTTTTTTTTGCCATAGTTATTTTTACTCCTAGATTTTTAGTCTTTGCCGTAGAATTCCTTAAGTGCTTTTTCTTAGACTAAGATTTAGGTACTTTAGAATTTTGCGACGCCTTTTTAAGTTTTAGTTTCTTTTTAAGTTATTTCCATTTGGGATTTAGTTTTTCCTGTAAGCTTTAATATTTTTAGACGACTTTTACCTATGTATCAATTATCATTCCAATTAGTAATCTCAATTTGCGATTATAATTTTAAGTTAGTTGTAGTAATAAGGTTAGGTTAGTCAAGTATTTTTAAGTTTTATAAGTTTCTTTTATTTTTTCGTCACCTTTTATTTTTCAACCATTTTTCTTTTTCGACCTTTTTCGACGAACTCTTTTTCTTTCTTATTTCTCGCTATTCTAGTTTTAGGACTTAGAATTTTTTTTCTACTTCTTCTCTAAATTTCTTAAAATTACGAAAATTTATTTTAAGTGGTTAAATTAATAGACATCAAAATTTTCTGGTTCGTAGTAATAGTTGGATTTGTACGTGGACCGGGTTATTGGAGCCAAACAGTCCTCAATTATATTGAGACCAAACGAATCCTGCCCCTCTGCTGCATCTTTTGGCTATTTGAAACGTGGGCAAAATCAGAAAAGTCTATTAATTGGATAACTTATTATAATTTTTCTTTCCTTTTTAAAACTAATAGGATATTCAGTGAATGCACCGAGCAAGACGTTCACCCACCTTTTGTACGTTCACCACCTGTAACTAGATCAAGACATTTAGCAAATATAACCGCCGTTGATTTTTCTTTAGAATCGTCATCCACTAGACCAAGTACTTCAGTTCAAATTTCCGATAATCCATTTTTTGAACCCAACCTCACAATTGAGAATCCGGTGAATATTCAGGAACAGTTCGTAGATCCTGAACCACTAAACTTTCCTCCGGAGCCACCAATTATTCAAACAGAGATTGTTGAGGAACGAACCATTAAATCAGAATCATCTAGTGATACCGATTCAACAAATTCAATTATGGAGAATCTGGAACCTTTAAGTATGGAAGACCGAATGAGAGCTAAACGCACTGGCCAAGGTCACGCAATTACTCATCCAGACATTAATGCGCCAGATTATGAAATCAAAGGACAAATTCTACACATGGTGACTAATCAATGCCAATTTAGTGGTGCGCCGAAGGAAGATCCAAATGAACATTTACGTACCTTTAATAGAATCTGCACACTATTTAAAATCCGAGAAGTTGAGGATGAACAGATATATCTCATGTTATTTCCCTGGACTTTAAAGGGAGAAGCCAAAGATTGGTTGGAATCGTTACCTGAAGGGGCAATTGATACATGGGATGTTTTAGTTGACAAATTTCTTAAACAATTCTTTCCTGCATCTAAAGCCGTAAGACTTCAAGCAGAAATTGTTACGTTTACACAGAAGCCGAATGAAACTCTATATGAGGCATGGACAAGATATGGAAAGTTATTAAGAGGATGTCCGCAACATGGTTTAGACACCTGTCAAATAGTACAAATATTCTACCAAGGATGCGACATCACTACAAGGAAAGACATAGATATAGCAGCTGGTGGTTCTATTATGAAGAAAACCGAAACTGATGCTTACAAAATTATTGATAACACTGCTTCCTACTCACATGAGTGGCACCAAGAAAAAGATATCATTAGATCATCTAAAGCAGCTAGAGCCGATTCTAGCCATGACTTAGATTCCATTTCCGCAAAGATAGATGCTGTGGAGAGACGAATGGAAAAGATGACTAAAGATATTCACTCAATACGAATTAGTTGTGAGCAGTGTGGAGGACCACATTTGACAAAAGATTGTCTCAGTATTGAATTAACAATGGAACAAAGAGAGAATATTTCATACATAAACCAAAGGCCTGGAAATAATTATCAGAATAATTATCAACCGCCAAGACCGATTTACAATCAAAACCAGAATTATAACCGAAATATTCCATACAACAACCAACAAGGTCCTAGCAATCAACAAGTATCCAATAATACTTACAACCAGCAAAGACCAAATTTTCAAAACAAACCACCACAACAAACCGATGATAAAAAGCCGAATTTAGAAGATATGATGACAAAGCTAGTTGAAACTCAAACACAGTTTTTCACATCTCAGAAACAAACCAATGAACAAAATGCTCAAGCATTTAGAAATCAACAAGCTTCTATTCAAAATCTGGAACAAGAAGTAAGTAACCTAGCAAGGTTAATAGGTGAAAGAAAACCGGGGAGTCTACCTAGTGATACAAATGCTAACCCCCGGAATGAAACAGCTAAAGCCATTACCACAAGAAGTGGTACAACACTTAAACCACCTGAAATACCTGTAACTTCTGATGAAACTATTCCTACTCCACAAGAACCACAACCTGATCAAGATAAGGAAAAAGAACCGGTAGTTGAAAAGGTTAATGAAGATAACACAGCTAAGGCTAAACCTTATGTTAAACCATATCAACCACCACTTCCTTATCCGAGTAAAATGAAGAAAGAAAAACTTGAAGCCGAGCAATCCAAATTCTTGGATATGTTTAAACAGATAAATGTAAATCTTCCTTTCATTGATGTGATTTCAGGAATGCCTAGATATGCTAAATTCTTGAAAGATCTAATCTCAAATAGAAAGAAAATGGAAGAACTCTCGGCTGTTACTATGAATGCTAATTGTTCAGCAGTGCTGTTGAATAAGATACCAGAAAAATTATCTGATCCAGGAAGTTTCACAATTCCATGTTTTCTGGGTAGTCTTAGTTCAATAGAAGCATTGGCAGACTTAGGTGCTAGTATAAATCTAATGCCGTATTCACTATACGCTAAACTAGACCTTGGAGAATTAAAACCAACCAGAATAAGCATACAACTAGCCGATAGATCAATAAAATATCCTAGAGGGATAATGGAGAACATGCTAGTTAAAGTTGGTACTTTAGTATTTCCAGTAGATTTTGTTGTTTTGGACATGGAAGAAGATTCTCAAGTTCCTCTCATATTAGGAAGACCATTCTTAAACACGGCTAAAGCAATGATAGACGTGTTCGGTAAGAAACTGACCCTAAGTATAGAGGATGAGAGTGTTACCTTTTCAGTTGATAGAGCAATGCAACAACCACAATCTGCAGATGATACATGTTATTATATTCAAACTATAGATGCACATGCAGAATTATTAGAAGAATTTCCAGAATTACAAGGAACAGGAGAATGTTCTTTAGGAGAAGGTAATGAACCAATTGATGAAGCTGAAATGTTAGCTACACTTATAGCTAATGGATATGAACCAACAACAGAAGAAATTCAAATGCTAAAAGAAGAAGACAGATATCGATATAAATCATCGATAGAAGAACCTCCGAAATTAGAGTTAAAGCCACTTCCAAACCATTTGGAATACGCTTATTTACATGGTGAATCTGAATTACCTGTAATAATATCGTCTTCTCTTACTGAAAATGAGAAATCACAACTCATTTCTGTGTTGAAAGCTCATAAACCAGCCATTGCATGGAAGATTCATGATATTAAAGGAATAAGTCCTTCGTATTGCACACATAAAATCCTTATGGAAGAAGGTCATAAAACGTATGTGCAACGCCAAAGAAGACTAAATCCTAATATGCAAGATGTAGTTAAGAAAGAGATTATTAAACTGCTAGATGCAGGTTTAATTTATCCAATTTCTGATAGTCCATGGGTAAGCCCAGTTCAATGCGTGCCTAAGAAGGGTGGCATGACTGTCATTACAAATGAGAAAAATGAGCTTATTCCTACTAGAACTGTCACAGGATGGCGTGTGTGTATTGATTATAGAAAATTAAATGACGCCACCAGAAAAGATCACTTTCCCTTACCTTTCATAGATCAAATGTTGGAAAGATTAGCCGGAAATAGTTACTATTGTTTTCTAGATGGATTTTCCGGATATTTTCAAATTACAATAGCACCCGAGGATCAAGAGAAAACCACATTCACGTGCCCTTATGGTACTTTTGCTTACAAACGCATGCCATTTGGACTTTGCAACGCCCCTGCAACCTTTCAAAGGTGCATGATGGCGATTTTTCACGACATGATAGAAGAATGCATGGAAGTTTTCATGGATGACTTTTCAGTCTTCGGTGATACATTTGAATCATGTCTAGCTAATCTGGAACGAATGCTTCTTAGATGCGAACAATCCAATCTAGTACTTAATTGGGAGAAATGCCATTTCATGGTTAAAGAAGGCATCGTTCTTGGACATAAAATTTCAAAAGAAGGAATTGAGGTGGATAGAGCTAAAGTAGATGTAATTGCTAAACTTCCACATCCCACCAATGTTAGAGGAGTTAGGATTTTTCTAGGGCATGCCGGTTTTTACCGACGTTTCATAAAAGATTTTTCTAAAATTGCCACTCCTATGAATAAACTCCTAGAAAAGGATGCTCCATTCATCTTTTCAGATGAGTGTATCAAATCTTTTAATATTCTTAAAGAGAAACTCACTAATGCACCGATCATGATAACACCAAATTGGAATATACCATTTGAACTAATGTGCGATGCAAGTGATTTTGCAATGGGAGCCGTTTTAGGACAAAGGATTGAAAAACGATTTCAACCTATATATTATGCTAGTAAGACGTTACAAGGAGCACAAACGAACTATACAACTACTGAAAAAGAACTCCTTGCTATTGTCTTTGCTTTTGACAAATTTCGATCATATCTCGTTCTAGCAAAAACGGTGGTCTATACCGACCATTCTGCTCTTAGATACTTATTTTCAAAACAAGATGCTAAACCAAGATTAATCCGTTGGATCTTACTCTTACAAGAGTTTGATATTGAAATCCGAGATAAAAGAGGAGCAGAAAATCTCGCCGCTGATCATCTTTCTCGTCTTGAAAATCCTGAATTAGAAGTTCTAAATGAATCGGCCATACAAGACAACTTTCCTGATGAATATCTATTGAAGATAGATTATAAAGAAATCCCATGGTTTGCAGACTATGCAAACTACTTAGTTTGTGGATTCCTTGAAAAAGGATTATCATACCAAAGACGAAAGAAATTCTTCAGTGATATAAAACACTATTTTTGGGAAGATCCACATCTGTTTAAAAGTTGTCCCGATGGAATAATACGCCGATGTGTATTTGGAGATGAAGCTAGTAAAATATTAAACCATTGTCACACAGGACCAACAGGAGGGCATTATGGGCCTCAACTAACAGCAAGAAAAGTTTATGAAGCTGGATTCTATTGGCCTACAATTTACAAAGACGCACACCTTCTTTGCAAATCCTGTGATGCATGTCAAAGGGCCGGAAAAATAAGTCAACGTGATGAAATGCCACAAAATGTCATCCAAGTATGTGAAGTATTTGACATTTGGGTTATTGACTTTATGGGTCCATTTCCAAAATCTCATAATAATCTATATATACTCGTAGCCATTGATTATGTATCTAAATGGGCGGAAGCACAAGCTCTCCCAACTAATGATGCACGAGTTGTAGTCAACTTTTTAAAACGTCTTTTTGCAAGGTTTGGAACACCAAAAGCTTTAATAAGTGATCGGGGTACTCATTTCTGTAATAATCAACTTGAGAAAATTCTTAAAACATATGGAGTAACTCATAAAATCTCCACCGCATATCATCCACAAACAAATGGACAAGTTGAAAATACCAACCGAGCCTTAAAACGTATTCTAGAGAAAACCGTAGGATCAAATCCGAAGGAATGGTCCATTAAATTGGAGGATGCACTCTGGGCTTTTAGAACAGCCTACAAAACTCCAATTGGAACCACACCTTTTAGACTTGTTTATGGAAAAGCATGTCATCTTCCAGTAGAAATTGAACACAAAGCATTTTGGGCTTTGAAAACATGTAATCTTGATTTACATGAAGCCGGACGTCTACGATTAAGTCAACTAAACGAATTAGAAGAATTAAGACATGAAGCATACGAAAATTCGTTAATCTATAAAGAAAGAACGAAGAAATGGCATGATAAAAGAATTAGAAGTTCAAAAGAATTTAAAGAAGGAGACAGAGTTCTTCTTTTCAATTCACGATTCAAGCTATTTCCTGGAAAATTGAAATCAAGATGGTCTGGACCATTCATAGTCAAAAGAGTTTTCCCATACGGAACGATAGAATTAATAAATTCAAAAGGGATTGAATTTAAAGTTAATGGTCACAGAGTTAAACATTACATACATGGTCCGATGGAAGTCGACAACGAAGTTAATCACAATTTCGACACCACAGCTAACTAAGTGTGGGGAGAATCAAGTATTTAAAGGATAATATGTATTTCTGTTAGAGTTAGATTGTCTGTTTTCGTGTAGTTCTCGAAAATGGAACCCGAATGGTCTTTCCCTAGCAGACCCTAAAGAACTAGTCTTCTCTCCCCATTCTGAATTTTTATTTTTTTTAGGTTTTTACGAAATGAAGACTGCCTGTGAACTAAACCATGGTCTAATGCTACACGCTTTGATCACTAAACGTAATAATGACATACTACCGAGTGAATTAGTATCAGTAATCAGAGAAAGAATGGACGGAGTTAGAAAAGAATCCAGATGCGAAGATAATAAGTTACAATTTGGTAAAGGAAAATCAAAATCCGCAGCGAAAAGAAGAGCACGACACCTAGAAAGATGTCACAAATGCGGAAAATGGTCACATGGAGGTAAATGTTCAAATAATCAAACCTATTCAAATACCGAATTTGTTACTTTATGCAGAGACGGACCGTTCATATGTTTAGAAGAAAAGACACTGAATGCTCGAGGTTACGCCTATGTAGCCATGGAAAACCAATTAAACCGACTATCTTATGAATGGGATAGATCATATAACTAAGAAATCTATTTCACAGGTATGTCTGTACAGTTTTTATTTTTATTTTTATTTTTAACCTTTTGATAATAAACGCTAATTTGTTCGCTAAAAAGTATTAAATTGGTATTGAATAAAATTAGGTTTGGCGACCGAAATTATTGATATCATTCAAAAATTTATTACATCACTGCGAAATTTAACGTTTATTCTTAAGGTATAAATATCTTTAATCAATCAACACAAAATATTTCAAAAATTCGTCATGAGTTAAATTAGGTCTTGGAACCGAAATTACTTTACCGAAAAGAGGGGCGCATATTTTTGATAATATTTGATTGATTAAAGTGGGATAAAAAGACAAAAAGAATTTTAATTTTATTTTTACCATGTTTTTAAAATTAATATTTAAATCTTAAATTAATATTGTAAATTTTGTAAAAACAATATTTTTAAAATTGTAAATATTTGAAAAATTAATATAAGTTTGGTATGAATTTATAATATGAATTTTTAAATTAAGTTTGGTGTGAATTTTTAAAATATGAATTTTTAATTTTATGCATTTCAAATTTTAAGTTTGGTGTGAATTTTTAATATTAATTTTGAATTTTATATTTAAGTTGTGTGAATTTAAAAACTAAAATTTACTTTATCTCATTAAGTTAAAAATATGATTTTTAAAATTCGTCGTAAGTTGAAGACTAGGTCTTTGAACCGAAATTGCTTTACCCGAGAGAGGGACGAGAACTTTTATTATCATTATTTTTAATCTCATTGAATTAAAGTATGCCAAAAACAAAAAAACAAAAAAAAAAAAAACCCCAAAAAATCTTAGCTTTTAAAACAATCGCTACAAAAAGACAAATTTTAAAATTTTGTCGAAGGACGGACTAGGACATCGATTCGAAACGACCTCGTTCTAAATAACAAGGGAAACAAAATTTTAAAAATTAAGTACTTAATTGTTTTATAAGTTAATGATTATAAAAAAAAAAAAAAAAAATAGCAAACTCCGCGACTCGCGGAGTTTGAAGGGTATTTCACCGCGAGTCGCGGAGGGACCAAAACCCAGAAAAAAAATAAAGAGCTGTAACAGATCAGTGCACTCCACAACTCAAAAACACAGCGAATTCTGCACGAAAAAACCCGAGAAATACACCCCAAAATCATAATTTTTAACCGTTAATCACCAAATTTTTTACTAAAATCATGTTTAGAAGGATGCTATCTTGGAATTACTCAAGAAAAACGGTAAATTTCTACACCTAAACACCATTTAATCCGAAATTTGGTGTTCTTGAGCTATTTTTTTCCCAATTTGATTTTGATGCTTTTTAGTGTAATTATGCTTAAATTGTTTATGTATTATGCTTGTATAACCTAGATTGATGCTGTTTAACATGATTAGAAGCCTTAAACTTCAAATTTAGAGTAATCTAGGGTTTGTGTTCTTGAGCAAATTTGGAGCTTTTTGATATAAACAGGTTATGGCCGATTTTTGTCATGAATTGTTGCTAAATTGAGTAGTGTAACATGTCTAGGTAGTTAAATGATCCAAACTTTGAGCCTAAACATGATTTTGAGAATTAAAGTGGACTTTTTCAAGTCTAAAATTCATGAACTTGATTTTTGAAAGATAATGCCATTTGAGACTTGTTTAATTGCTAGTAATGATTATTTTGACATGTTATTTGAGTTGAATGATTATGAACTAGGCGAACGTTTTCGTATATGCTTATTTGAAAAAGTGTAGATTTGATGAAAATGAGCTTAAGTTTGATATAAATTGATCATGTCATTGTAATTATTTTGATTGATGATTTTGCTGACACTAATGCATATTTGGATGCACAAAATTTGTGTTTGATGTGTTTTGCAGACTGAAAAGGGTGAATCTTCATCCCAAGCCCGCAATGCTCCTGCTGAGAATGCGGAATAACAGGAGGTGGATAACTACTACAAGCAGGATATACCTTATCCAGTCATGACCTTTTCTGATATGCACTTGGAAGAGTTGCACCCGAACCTGAGATTTGACAGACTTTGGATAGATTATCCAAAATATCAAAGGGGTTTGCATACTCTTCATTCCAAGGTTGTTGAGGTACCGAGGGTCATAGAATGGGGACCCTTAGAAGATTTAGAATTGGCCGGACCAATTAGGGAATTACTTTTACAGAGGTATGGTAATTCTACTTTTAATGACTGGGTACGTTTATTCACCATGCGTACACCTGTATATAAAGTATGGTGTGAAGAATTGTTATGTAGTATAGAGTTGAATGATCGGGTAGCTAGTTTAACCGATCGTTCTTTTATTAGATTTTTGTTAGGCGGTTCGATGCGCCACATGTCTTTACTGGACATGGCTCAGGCTTTACGTATATATACGCCTGAGGAGTTAGCATCTGCCGATTGTAGAGGGTTGATACTAAACGGTAGAAAGATAGATGAAAATTTTGATACACACGGTGTGTGGAGTCAAATGACAAGCCATCACCGTTTCAAAGGGGGAAATTACTCTTATTTGGATATAGATAGAGCCGAATTAAGAGTGATATATAGGTTTTTAGCTAATTCGATTACACAAAGGGGTAAGAACAAGGAAAAAGTAAATGAACAAGATTTGTTTTACCATATGTGTATTCGAGACCCACAAAGCGCTGTAAGTATACCATATTGTGTGGGTTATTATTTATCAGCTATGGTTCGGGGGATGCGACCGCATAGCATAATAGGAGGTGGTATTTTTATTACTTTGATTGGTGAATATCTCGGTGTGGATATAAGTCGGGGGGGGGGGGGGATTATTAGTAGAAGAACCAGAACCCCGCGATACTATAGGTTTAAATGTATACCATGGTGCGAAAGTTTTGAAGAGGCGAAATAACGCCGCAGTACGATACCATGGTAGACATCCACAAGTGGAGAGAAACCAACAGCAAGGTAATGTAGGAGGGGGGAATGAGATGCAAGAAATGCAAAGGTTTATAGCTTCTCAGGAATACGAAAATGCTAGACAAAGAGCATTTGAAGATTGGCAAGTTCATCAGAACCAAATCATAGCTCATTGCCAACATATAGGTTGAAACTATATTCCTACACCGAAACCCATCTTCCCCCCTGGTCTATAGAGATGCAGCCACCGTATCCTACGTATGACCCTGCCGAAGCATTCTATAGCACCTATGGTTATGCCTGGAACCCCTATTGGTACCAGTATCATCCCTAGTATACTTAGTTTTATTTATTTTGTAATTTGTAATTATTGATACGTTTAATACTTTTGTTAATATTGTAATCATTTTTATAATTATCTAACTTTTATTCTTAGATTTTAATAATTTTTGAATGTGGGGTAATATACCAAACTTCAAAAATATGTATATATGTTTGCAGTTTATCTTATGTACACAACAGGGTAAAACAACGCATTTTCAAAGACTGACATTAAGTTCAGCAAAAGCAACTAATTTTGACGACAAGATGCAAAATATATGTGAAATAACAACAAGACGGAATGAACAAATGATGTGCACCATTTATCATTCAGCAAACAAACGCCAATATATTTGGAAACTTTGGTAAAAATTTAATCATTTTCACACAAATCACCCTCAATAATTTAAATAATTACTGATTTCTTGCAAATGAGGGCATTGCAAAATCTTAAGTGTGGGAAGGGGTTAAATTCTTTCGGATTTTAAAATTTTTTACTTTATACACTTGGTTACCATTAAAAATACTAGTAAAGTAGTAGTTGTATTAGAATCTAGTGCTCTCTGATAATAAAGAACAGCCCTAGTCTTATATACTGACTACCCAATTCTAGTAAAATTTTTCAAAATTTTCAATTAAATGAATCATGTTTATACATATTTATGAACGATAAAACTAGGTTTTAACACCGAAATTATTGTTACCTCGGAAAGGACATAAATTGAGAAACAAACCAAAATGTTAAAATTCATTTAAAATGGAATAGAGGACGATAAAAAGGAAAATAAAAGCCAAGTGTGGGAAAATTTACCAAGTTATCTTAAACATATGTCACATATATCTGTAACAAATAACTGAAAATACTTTTGCTTTGGACTAAACTAAACTGTTTTACCCGATGAAAGAAAAGAAGAGATGGATCTACACGATGAATCAATTCCATCATTAAAAGGAAGTAAAGTCTTCCGAAAAAGAAACGCGCTTCTTGATTTAGGTCATGAAGTTGTCGTCCAGACCAGCTGTAGGTTGACGAAAAATCTAGAAAAGTCATCACTAAAATCAGCAGGAAATCCACGGACCTCAGCATTAAACAGGGTCGCCAAGTGGTCAGATTTATCCTAACCATGAGAAGGATTTATCTTGTACAATGGGGGGGGCACCATGCAAATTAGCTGGATAAGACTAATGAATCAGATCCCCAGAAAGGATAATCTCCTTAAAGATTAAAAATCAGCTTTTAAGACTGATATTATTCAATCCTATAGATTGACCTTAAAGATTGAGAATTACAAACTCATGGAATTCAATAATATCTAAACTCGAGCTTGAACGAGAAAATATTTTGATCAAAATTACAAACCGATTTGTTTTCTGAAAACCCTATTTTCAATGCGTTCATTACCATTGAACGTAAAATCCTAGGAATTCACCTGGAATTCATTAGGTCACCTGAACTAAAACGGGTGTCAACCGTAAGAACGGTGGTTGCATAGTGGTCAAAGACAGGACCTTGTGCCATACCGAAAAATTATAAGGGTGAGCTTTACTATTGCTCCTACCAAGGATATTAATTGCGTCCGACACGTTATAGACCATAATTAAAAGCATGTCAGGAGACATTGCCTTAACAGTTGCTTGTTCAACGCTTTCCTTTCAACAGGACGGTAGTTTACTGAAAGGTAATATACGGGATAAGTAAACTGGACGTGTTGCTTTCCAAATACAAGGTTAGCAAGTGGGTGACACAAAACCGCAAGTTTTGAGCTAAAATTTTCAAATCTGAAACCCACCTAACCCACAAAAATATTTTGCAAACACCGGTAAAGGGTTATTCCGGAAAACTTATCTAGGGTAAAAACTAGATTTAATTTTCAAAAGATCAAATGTTTTCATAAAGATCCAGTTTCCTTAATGGATCTAAATTTTTATAGTCATGTGGGACTGTAAACCATATCGTTACTACCATTGTTTATACCACTGTATAGAAATCACTGATGTACAAAGTGTGAAGAATAAAGAAGTGATTCTAGTATTTCAAGACGATATTGCTTGAGGACAAGCAACACTCAAGTGTGGGAATATTTGATAATGCTAAAAACGAACATATATTTCATAGCATTATTCCTCAAGAAAGACAAGCTTTTAGTTGCAATTGTTCTATTTACAAGTGATATTCGTTTAAATAATAAAAGGTGAAGACAAAAGACAGATTCGACGAATTGAAGACGCAAACGACCAAAAATCTCAAAAGAACAAAAGACAATCAAAGAGGTTCCAATTATTGATAAGAAACGTCTCGAAATTACAAGAGTACAAGATTCAAAACGCAAAGTACAAGATATTAAATTGTACGCAAGGACGTTCGAAAATCCGGAACCGGAACCAGAGTCAACTCTTAACGCTCGACGCAACGGACTAAAAATTACAAGTTAACTATGTATATAAATATAATATAATATATAATTAATTATATTAATTATATATATATTATATTTATAAATAAAAACCGTCGGCAGAGAAAGACTCCAAAGATGTGAGCTGTAATTTCATTTTCCGCTACTCGCGGAGTTTGAAGGCAAAAATGCCGCGAGTCGCGGAGCCCCAATTTCAGAAACTCCCTATAAAGCTCGCGCATTCTGATCGTAATTATCATCTTTTTTTTATTCTCTCATATATACGTAAAATTTATATATATAATTTATATTTTAATTTTAATTTTAATTATAATTCTAATAATAAGGATATGTTAGCGAATATTGTAAGGGTGTAAGTCGAAATTCTGTCCGTGTAACGCTACGCTATTTTTAATCATTGTAAGTTATGTTCAACCTTTTTACATTAATGTCTCGTAGCTAAGTTATTATTATGCTTATTTAATCCGAAGTAATCATGATGTTGGGCTAATTACTAAAATTGGGTAATTGGGCTTTGTACCATAATTGGGGTTTAGACAAAAGAACGACACTTGTGGAAATTAGACTATGAGCTATTAATGGGCTTTATATTTGTTTAACTAAATGATAGTTTGTTAATGTTAATATAAAGATTTACAATTGGGCGTCCCTATAAATTACCATATACACTCAATCGGCCACGATGGGCGGGGTATTTATATGTACGAATAATCGTTCATTTAACCGGACACGGGAATGGATTAATAGCCACTAGAATAATTAAAACAGGGGTGAAATTATGTACAAAGGACACTTGGTATAATTGATAACAAAATATTAAAACCTTGGGTTACACTCAGTCGACATCCTGGTGTAATTATTAAACAAAGTATTAAAATCTTGTTACAGTTTAAGTTCCCAATTAGTTGGAATATTTAACTTCGGGTATAAGGATAATTTGACGAGGACACTCGCACTTTATATTTATTACTGATAGACTGTTATGGACAAAAACCAGACGGACATATTAAATAATCCAGGACAAAGGACAATTAACCCATGGGCATAAAACTAAAATCAATACGTCAACCATCATGATTACGGAAGTTTAAATAAGCATAATTCTTTTATTTTATATTTAATTTCCTTTATTTTATATTTAATTGCACTTCTAATTATCGCATTTTTATTGTTATTGTATTTAATTGCACTTTTAATTATCGTACTTTTTAATTATCGCAAGTTTATTTTATCGCACTTTTATTATTCGCAATTTCATTTATCGTTATTTACTTCATGCTTTAATTTAAGTCTTGTATTTATTTTTAATATTTTACATTTGGTTTTAACTACGACTAAAGTTTTAAAATCGACAAACCGGTCATTAAACGGTAAAAACCCCCCTTTATAATAATAATATTACTTATATATATATTTGTATTTTTATAAAAGTAAGCTAATATAGCGTTGAGCTTTGTTTAAAAAAAGATTCCCTGTGGAACGAACCGGACTTACTAAAAACTACACTACTGTACGATTAGGTACACTGCCTATAAGTGTTGTAGCAAGGTTTAAGTATATCCATTCTATAAATAAATAAATATCTTGTGTAAAATTGTATCGTATTTAATAGTATTTTCGCACTAAAATTAATACTATTTTGTATACACCCCCTACGACATCAAGTACGAATATAAAGTGCGAGTGTCCTCGTCAAATTATCCTTATACCCGAAGTTAAATATTCCAACTAATTGGGGACTTAACTTGTAACAAGATTTTAATACTTTGTTTAATAATTACACCAGGATGTCGACTGAGTGTAACCCAAGGTTTTAATATTTTGTTATCAATTATACAAGTGTCCTTTGTACATAATTTCACCCCTGTTTTAATTATTCTAGTGGCTATTAATCCATTCCCGTGTCCGGTTAAATGAACGATTATTCGTACATATAAATACCCCGCCCATCATGTCCGATTGAGTGTATATGGTAATTTATAGGGACGCCCAATTGTAAAATAGCATTCACAGGATATTTATTTTCCAAAAATAATTGATGTCGTAGGGGGTGTATACAAAATAGTATTAATTTTAGTGCGAAAATACTATTAAATACGATACAATTTTACACAAGATATTTATTTAAAGACTCCAAAGATGTGAGCTGTAATTTCATTCTCCGTGACTCGCGTAGTTTGAAGGCAAAAATGCCGCGAGTCGCGGAGCCCCAATTTCAGAAACTCCCTATAAAGCTCGCGCATTCTGATCGTAATCATCATCTTTTTTTTCTTCTCTCATATATACGTAAAAAATATATATATATAATTTATATTTTAATTTTAATTTTAATTATAATTCTAATAATAAGGATATGTTAGCGAATATTGTAAGGGTGTAAGTCGAAATTCTGTCCGTGTAACGCTACGCTATTTTTAATCATTGTAAGTTATGTTCAACCTTTTTACATTAATGTCTCGTAGCTAAGTTATTATTATGCTTATTTAATCCGAAGTAATCATGATGTTGGGCTAATTACTAAAATTGGGTAATTGGGCTTTGTACCATAATTGGGGTTTAGACAAAAGAACGACACTTGTGGAAATTAGACTATGAGCTATTAATGGGCTTTATATTTGTTTAACTAAATGATAGTTTGTTAATGTTAATATAAAGATTTACAATTGGGCGTCCCTATAAATTACCATATACACTCAATCGGACACGATGGGCGGGGTATTTATATGTACGAATAATCGTTCATTTAACCGGACACGGGAATGGATTAATAGCCACTAGAATAATTAAAACAGGGGTGAAATTATGTACAAAGGACACTTGGTATAATTGATAACAAAATATTAAAACCTTGGGTTACACTCAGTCGACATCCTGGTGTAATTATTAAACAAAGTATTAAAATCTTGTTACAGTTTAAGTCCCCAATTAGTTGGAATATTTAACTTCGGGTATAAGGATAATTTGACGAGGACACTCGCACTTTATATTTATGACTGATGGACTGTTATGGACAAAAACCAGACGGACATATTAAATAATCCAGGACAAAGGACAATTAACCCATGGGCATAAAACTAAAATCAATACGTCAACCATCATGATTACGGAAGTTTAAATAAGCATAATTCTTTTATTTTATATTTAATTTCCTTTATTTTATATTTAATTGCACTTCTAATTATCGCATTTTTATTGTTATTGTATTTAATTGCACTTTTAATTATCGTACTTTTTAATTATCGCAAGTTTATTTTATCGCACTTTTATTATTCGCAATTTCATTTATCGTTATTTACTTCATGCTTTAATTTAAGTCTTGTATTTATTTTTAATATTTTACATTTGGTTTTAACTACGACTAAAGTTTTAAAATCGACAAACCGGTCATTAAACGGTAAAAACCCCCCTTTATAATAATAATATTACTTATATATATATTTGTATTTTTATAAAAGTAAGCTAATATAGCGTTGAGCTTTGTTTAAAAAAAGATTCCCTGTGGAACGAACCGGACTTACTAAAAACTACACTACTGTACGATTAGGTACACTACCTATAAGTGTTGTAGCAAGGTTTAAGTATATCCATTCTATAAATAAATAAATATCTTGTGTAAAATTGTATCGTATTTAATAGTATTTTCGCACTAAAATTAATACTATTTTGTATACACCCCCTACGACATTAAAAAGCTCAAAAGAACAAAATAGTATTAATTTTAGTGCGAAAATACTATTAAATACGATACAATTTTACACAAGATATTTATTTATTTATAGAATGAATATACTTAAACCTTGCTACAACACTTATAGGCAGTGTACCTAATCGTACAGTAGTGTAGTTTTTAGTAAGTCCGGTTCGTTCCACAGGGAATCTTTTTTTAAACAAAGCTCAACGCTATATTAGCTTACTTTTATAAAAATACAAATATATATATAAGTAATATTATTATTATAAAGGGGGGTTTTTACCGTTTAATGACCGGTTTGTCGATTTTAAAACTTTAGTCGTAGTTAAAACCAAATGTAAAATATTAAAAATAAATACAAGACTTAAATTAAAGCATGAAGTAAATAACGATAAATGAAATTGCGAATAATAAAAGTGCGATAAAATAAACTTGCGATAATTAAAAAGTACGATAATTAAAAGTGCAATTAAATACAATAACAATAAAAATGCGATAATTAGAAGTGCAATTAAATATAAAATAAAGGAAATTAAATATAAAATAAAAGAATTATGCTTATTTAAACTTCCGTAATCATGATGGTTGACGTATTGATTTTAGTTTTATGCCCATGGGTTAATTGTCCTTTGTCCTGGATTATTTAATATGTCCGTCTGGTTTTTTGTCCATAACAGTCCATCAGTCATAAATATAAAGTGCGAGTGTCCTCGTCAAATTATCCTTATACCCGAAGTTAAATATTCCAACTAATTGGGGACTTAAACTGTAACAAGATTTTAATACTTTGTTTAATAATTACACCAGGATGTCGACTGAGTGTAACCCAAGGTTTTAATATTTTGTTATCAATTATACCAAGTGTCCTTTGTACATAATTTCACCCCTGTTTTAATTATTCTAGTGGCTATTAATCCATTCCCGTGTCCGGTTAAATGAACGATTATTCGTACATATAAATACCCCGCCCATCGTGGCCGATTGAGTGTATATGGTAATTTATAGGGACGCCCAATTGTAAATCTTTATATTAACATTAACAAACTATCATTTAGTTAAACAAATATAAAGCCCATTAATAGCTCATAGTCTAATTTCCACAAGTGTCGTTCTTTTGTCTAAACCCCAATTATGGTACAAAGCCCAATTACCCAATTTTAGTAATTAGCCCAACATCATGATTACTTCGGATTAAATAAGCATAATAATAACTTAGCTACGAGACATTAATGTAAAAAGGTTGAACATAACTTACAATGATTAAAAATAGCGTAGCGTTACACGGACAGAATTTCGACTTACACCCTTACAATATTCGCTAACATATCCTTATTATTAGAATTATAATTAAAATTAAAATTAAAATTAAAATATAAATTATATATATATATTTTACGTATATATGAGAGAAGAAAAAAAAGATGATGATTATGATCAGAATGCGCGAGCTTTATAGGGAGTTTCTGAAATTGGGGCTCCGCGACTCGCGGCATTTTTGCCTTCAAACTCCGCGAGTCGCGGAGAATGAAATTACAGCTCACATCTTTGGAGTCTTTCTCTGCCGACGGTTTTTATTTATAAATATAATATATATATAATTAATATAATTAATTATATATTATATTATATTTATATACATAGTTAACTTGTAATTTTTTGTCCGTTGCGTCGAGCGTTAAGAGTTGACTCTGGTTCCGGTTCCGGATTTTCGAACGTCCTTGCGTACAATTTAATATCTTGTACTTTGCGTTTTGAATCTTGTACTCTTGTAATTTCGAGACGTTTCTTATCAATAATTGGAACCTCTTTGATTGTCTTTTGTTCTTTTGAGCTTTTTGGTCGTTTGCGTCTTCAATTCGTCGAATCTGTCTTTTGTCTTCACCTTTTATTATTTAAACGAATATCACTTGTAAATAGAACAATTGCAACTAAAAGCTTGTCTTTCTTGAGGAATAATGCTATGAAATATATGTTCGTTTTTAGCATTATCAAATATTCCCACACTTGAGCGTTGCTTGTCCTCAAGCAATATCGTCTTGAAATACTAGAATCACTTCTTTATTCTTCACACTTTGTACATCAGTGATTTCTATACGGTGGTATAAACAATGGTAGTAATGATATGGTTTACAGTCCCACATGACTATAAAAATTTAGATCCATTAAGGAAACTGGATCTTTATGAAAACATTTGATCTTTTGAAAATTAAATCTAGTTTTTACCCTAGATAAGTTTTCCGGAATAACCCTTTACCGGTGTTTGCAAAATATTTTTGTGGGTTAGGTGGGTTTCAGATTTGAAAATTTTAGCTCAAAACTTGCGGTTTTGTGTCACCCACTTGCTAACCTTGTATTTGGAAAGCAACACGTCCAGTTTACTTGTCCCGTATATTACCTTTCGGTAAACTACCGTCCGGTTGAAAGGAAAGCGTTGAACAAGCAACTGTTAAGGCAATGTCTCCTGACATGCTTTTAATTATGGTCTATAACGTGTCGGACGCAATTACTATCCTTGGTAGGAGCAATAGTAAAGCTCAACGCTATATTAGCTTACTTTTATAAAAATACAAATATATATATAAGTAATATTATTATATTAAAGGGAGGTTTTTACCGTTTAATGACCGGTTTGTCGATTTTAAAACTTTAGTCGTAGTTAAACCCAAATGTAAAATATTAAAAATAAATGCAATAATTAAATTAAAGCATGAAGTAAATAACGATAAATGAAATTGCGAATAATAAAAGTGCGATAAAATAAACTTGCGATAATTAAAAAGTACGATAATTAAAAGTGCAATTAAATACAATAACAATAAAAATGCGATAATTAGAAGTGCAATTAAATATAAAATAAAGGAAATTAAATATAAAATAAAAGAAAAATGATTACAATTTTAGTAATTAGCTCAAGTTAAATATTCTAACTAATTGGGGACTTAAACTGTAACAAAATTAATACTATTGATAATGCTAAAAACGAACATATATTTCATAGCATTATTCCTCAAGAAAGACAAGCTTTTAGTTGCAATTGTTCTATTTACAAGTGATATTCGTTTAAATAATAAAAGGTGAAGACAAAAGACAGATTCGACGAATTGAAGACGCAAACGACCAAAAAGCTCAAAAGAACAAAAGACAATCAAAGAGGTTCCAATTATTGATAAGAAACGTCTCGAAATTACAAGAGTACAAGATTCAAAACGCAAAGTACAAGATATTAAATTGTACGCAAGGACGTTCGAAAATCCGGAACCGGAACCAGAGTCAACTCTTAACGCTCGACGCAACGGACTAAAAATTACAAGTTAACTATGTATATAAATATAATATAATATATAATTAATTATATTAATTATATATATATTATATTTATAAATAAAAACCGTCGGCAGAGAAAGACTCCAAAGATGTGAGCTGTAATTTCATTCTCCGCGACTCGCGGAGTTTGAAGGCAAAAATGCCGCGAGTCGCGGAGCCCCAATTTCAGAAACTCCATATAAAGCTCGCGCATTCTGATCGTAATCATCATCTTTTTTTTCTTCTCTCATATATACGTAAAATATATATATAATTTATATTTTAATTTTAATTTTAATTATAAATCTAATAATAAGGATATGTTAGCGAATATTGTAAGGGTGTAAGTCGAAATTCTGTCCGTGTAACGCTACGCTATTTTTAATCATTGTAAGTTATGTTCAACCTTTTTACATTAATGTCTCGTAGCTAAGTTATTATTATGCTTATTTAATCCGAAGTAATCATGATGTTGGGCTAATTACTAAAATTGGGTAATTGGGCTTTGTACCATAATTGGGGTTTAGACAAAAGAACGACACTTGTGGAAATTAGACTATGAGCTATTAATGGGCTTTATATTTGTTTAACTAAATGATAGTTTGTTAATGTTAATATAAAGATTTACAATTGGGCGTCCCTATAAATTACCATATACACTCAATCGGACACGATGGGCGGGGTATTTATATGTACGAATAATCGTTCATTTAACCGGACACGGGAATGGATTAATAGCCACTAGAATAATTAAAACAGGGGAGAAATTATGTACAAAGGACACTTGGTATAATTGATAACAAAATATTAAAACCTTGGGTTACACTCAGTCGACATCCTGGTGTAATTATTAAACAAAGTATTAAAATCTTGTTACAGTTTAAGTCCCCAATTAGTTGAAATATTTAACTTCGGGTATAAGGATAATTTGACGAGGACACTCGCACTTTATATTTATGACTGATGGACTGTTATGGACAAAAACCAGACGGACATATTAAATAATCCAGGACAAAGGACAATTAACCCATGGGCATAAAACTAAAATCAATACGTCAACCATCATGATTACGGAAGTTTAAATAAGCATAATTCTTTTATTTTATATTTAATTTCCTTTATTTTATATTTAATTGCACTTCTAATTATCGCATTTTTATTGTTATTGTATTTAATTGCACTTTTAATTATCGTACTTTTTAATTATCGCAAGTTTATTTTATCGCACTTTTATTATTCGCAATTTCATTTATCGTTATTTACTTCATGCTTTAATTTAAGTCTTGTATTTATTTTTAATATTTTACATTTGGTTTTAACTACGACTAAAGTTTTAAAATCGACAAACCGGTCATTAAACGGTAAAAACCCCCCTTTATAATAATAATATTACTTATATATATATTTGTATTTTTATAAAAGTAAGCTAATATAGCGTTGAGCTTTGTTTAAAAAAAGATTCCCTGTGGAACGAACCGGACTTACTAAAAACTACACTACTGTACGATTAGGTACACTGCCTATAAGTGTTGTAGCAAGGTTTAAGTATATCCATTTTATAAATAAATAAATATCTTGTGTAAAATTGTATCGTATTTAATAGTATTTTCGCACTAAAATTAATACTATTTTGTTCTTTTCAGCTTTTTGATGTCGTAGGGGGTGTATACAAAACAGTATTAATTTTAGTGCGAAAATACTATTAAATACGATACAATTTTACACAAGATATTTATTTATTTATAGAATGGATATACTTAAACCTTGCTACAACACTTATAGGTAGTGTACCTAATCGTACAGTAGTGTAGTTTTTAGTAAGTCCGGTTCGTTCCACAGGGAATCTTTTTTTAAACAAAGCTCAACGCTATATTAGCTTACTTTTATAAAAATACAAATATATATATAAGTAATATTATTATTATAAAGGGGGGTTTTTACCGTTTAATGACCGGTTTGTCGATTTTAAAACTTTATTCGTAGTTAAAACCAAATGTAAAATATTAAAAATAAATACAAGACTTAAATTAAAGCATGAAGTAAATAACGATAAATGAAATTGCGAATAATAAAAGTGCGATAAAATAAACTTGCGATAATTAAAAAGTACGATAATTAAAAGTGCAATTAAATACAATAACAATAAAAATGCGATAATTAGAAGTGCAATTAAATATAAAATAAAGGAAATTAAATATAAAATAAAAGAATTATGCTTATTTAAACTTCCGTAATCATGATGGTTGACGTATTGATTTTAGTTTTATGCCCATGGGTTAATTGTCCTTTGTCCTGGATTATTTAATATGTCCGTCTGGTTTTTGTCCATAACAGTCCATCAGTCATAAATATAAAGTGCGAGTGTCCTCGTCAAATTATCCTTATACCCGAAGTTAAATATTCCAACTAATTGGGGACTTAAACTGTAACAAGATTTTAATACTTTGTTTAATAATTACACCAGGATGTCGACTGAGTGTAACCCAAGGTTTTAATATTTTGTTATCAATTATACCAAGTATCCTTTGTACATAATTTCACCCCTGTTTTAATTATTCTAGTGGCTATTAATCCATTCCCGTGTCCGGTTAAATGAACGATTATTCGTACATATAAATACCCCGCCCATCGTGTCCGATTGAGTGTATATGGTAATTTATAGGGACGCCCAATTGTAAATCTTTATATTAACATTAACAAACTATCATTTAGTTAAACAAATATAAAGCCCATTAATAGCTCATAGTCTAATTTCCACAAGTGTCGTTCTTTTGTCTAAACCCCAATTATGGTACAAAGCCCAATTACCCAATTTTAGTAATTAGCCCAACATCATGATTACTTCGGATTAAATAAGCATAATAATAACTTAGCTACGAGACATTAATGTAAAAAGGTTGAACATAACTTACAATGATTAAAAATAGCGTAGCGTTACACGGACAGAATTTCGACTTACACCCTTACAATATTCGCTAACATATCCTTATTATTAGAATTATAATTAAAATTAAAATTAAAATATAAATTATATATATATATATTTTACGTATATATGAGAGAATAAAAAAAAGATGATAATTACGATCAGAATGCGCGAGCTTTATAGGGAGTTTCTGAAATTGGGGCTCCGCGACTCGCGTCATTTTTGCCTTCAAACTCCGCGAGTCGCGGAGAATGAAATTACAGCTCACATCTTTGGAGTCTTTCTCTGCCGACGGTTTTTATTTATAAATATAATATATATATAATTAATATAATTAATTATATATTATATTATATTTATATACATAGTTAACTTGTAATTTTTAGTCCGTTGCGTCGAGCGTTAAGAGTTGACTCTGGTTCCGGTTCCGGATTTTCGAACGTCCTTGCGTACAATTTAATATCTTGTACTTTGCGTTTTGAATCTTGTACTCTTGTAATTTCGAGACGTTTCTTATCAATAATTGGAACCTCTTTGATTGTCTTTTGTTCTTTTGAGCTTTTTGGTCGTTTGCGTCTTCAATTCGTCGAATCTGTCTTTTGTCTTCACCTTTTATTATTTAAACGAATATCACTTGTAAATAGAACAATTGCAACTAAAAGCTTGTATTTCTTGAGGAATAATGCTATGAAATATATGTTCGTTTTTAGCATTATCAAATATTCCCACACTTGAGCGTTGCTTGTCCTCAAGCAATATCGTCTTGAAATACTAGAATCACTTCTTTATTCTTCACACTTTGTACATCAGTGATTTCTATACGGTGGTATAAACAATGGTAGTAACGATATGGTTTACAGTCCCACATGACTATAAAAATTTAGATCCATTAAGGAAACTGGATCTTTATGAAAACATTTGATCTTTTGAAAATTAAATCTAGTTTTTACCCTAGATAAGTTTTCCGGAATAACCCTTTACCGGTGTTTGCAAAATATTTTTGTGGGTTAGGTGGGTTTCAGATTTGAAAATTTTAGCTCAAAACTTGCGGTTTTGTGTCACCCACTTGCTAACCTTGTATTTGGAAAGCAACACGTCCAGTTTACTTGTCCCGTATATTACCTTTCGGTAAACTACCGTCCGGTTGAAAGGAAAGCGTTGAACAAGCAACTGTTAAGGCAATGTCTCCTGACATGCTTTTAATTATGGTCTATAACGTGTCGGACGCAATTACTATCCTTGGTAGGAGCAATAGTAAAGCTCACCCTTATAATTTTTCGGTATGGCACAAGGTCCTGTCTTTGACCACTATGCAACCACCGTTCTTACAGTTGACACCCGTTTTAGTTCAGGTGACCTAATGAATTCCAGGTGAATTCCTAGGATTTTACGTTCAATGGTAATGAACGCATTGAAAATAGGGTTTTCAGAAAACAAATCGGTTTGTAATTTTGATCAAAATATTTTCTCGTTCAAGCTCGAGTTTAGATATCATTAAATTCCATGAGTTTGTAATTCTCAATCTTTAAGGTCAATCTATAGGATTGAATAATATCAGTCTTAAAAGCTGATTTTTAATCTTTAAGGAGATTATCCTTTCTGGGGATCTGATTCATTAGTCTTATCCAGCTAATTTGCATGGTGCCCCCCCCCATTGTACAAGATAAATCCTTCTCATGGTTAGGATAAATCTGACCACTTGGCGACCCTGTTTAATGCTGAGGTCCGTGGATTTCCTGCTGATTTTAGTGATGACTTTTCTAGATTTTTCGTCAACCTACAGCTGGTCTGGACGACAACTTCATGACCTAAATCAAGAAGCGCGTTTCTTTTTAGGAAGACTTTACTTCCTTTTAATGATGGAATTGATTCATCGTGTAGATCCATCTCTTCTTTTCTTTCATCGGGTAAAACAGTTTAGTTTAGTCCAAAGCAAAAGTATTTTCAGTTATTTGTTACAGATATATGTGACATATGTTTAAGATAACTTGGTAAATTTTCCCACACTTGGCTTTTATTTTCCTTTTTATCGTCCTCTATTCTATTTTAAATGAATTTTAACATTTTGGTTTGTTTCTCAATTTATGTCCTTTCCGAGGTAACAATAATTTCGGTGTTAAAACCTAGTTTTATCGTTCATAAATATGTATAAACATGATTCATTTAATTGAAAATTTTGAAAAATTTTACTAGAATTGGCTAGTCAGTATATAAGACTAGGGCTGTTCTTTATTATCAGAGAGCACTAGATTCTAATACAACTACTACTTTACTAGTATTTTTAATGGTAACCAAGTGTATAAAGTAAAAAATTTTAAAATCCGAAAGAATTTAACCCCTTCCCACACTTAAGATTTTGCAATGCCCTCATTTGCAAGAAATCAGTAATTATTTAAATTATTGAGGGTGATTTGTGTGAAAATGATTAAATTTTTACCAAAGTTTCCAAATATATTGGCGTTTGTTTGCTGAATGATAAATGGTGCACATCATTTGTTCATTCCGTCTTGTTGTTATTTCACATATATTTTGCATCTTGTCGTCAAAATTAGTTGCTTTTGCTGAACTTAATGCCAGTCTTTGAAAATACGTTGTTTTACCCTGTTGTGTACATAAGATAAACTGCAAACATATATACATATTTTTGAAGTTTGGTATATTACCCCACATTCAAAAATTATTAAAATCTAAGAATAAAAGTTAGATAATTATAAAAATGATTACAATATTAACAAAAGTATTAAACGTATCAATAATTACAAATTACAAAATAAATAAAACTAAGTATACTAGGGATGATAC
This sequence comes from Rutidosis leptorrhynchoides, assembly GCF_046630445.1. NCBI lineage: Eukaryota > Viridiplantae > Streptophyta > Magnoliopsida > Asterales > Asteraceae > Rutidosis > Rutidosis leptorrhynchoides. The sequence goes on along the minus strand of NC_092341.1, from coordinate 366,853,987 downwards.
TGGTACCAATAGGGGTTCCAGGCATAACCATAGGTGCTATAGAATGCTTCGGCAGGGTCATACGTAGGATACGGTGGCTGCATCTCTATAGACCAGGGGGGAAGATGGGTTTCGGTGTAGGAATATAGTTTCTACCTATATGTTGGCAATGAGCTATGATTTGGTTCTGATGAACTTGCCAATCTTCAAATGCTCTTTGTCTAGCATTTTCGTATTCCTGAGAAGCTATAAACCTTTGCATTTCTTGCATCTCATTCCCCCCTCCTACATTACCTTGCTGTTGGTTTCTCTCCACCTGTGGATGTCTACCATGGTATCGTACTGCGGCATTATTTCGCCTCTTCAAAACTTTCGCACCATGGTATACATTTAAACCTATAGTATCGCGGGGTTCTGGTTCTTCTACTAATAATCCCCCCCGACTTATATCCACACCGAGATATTCACCAATCAAAGTAATAAAAATACCACCTCCTATTATGCTATGCGGTCGCATCCCCCGAACCATAGCTGATAAATAATAACCCACACAATATGGTATACTTACAGCGCTTTGTGGGTCTCGAATACACATATGGTAAAACAAATCTTGTTCATTTACTTTTTCCTTGTTCTTACCCCTTTGTGTAATCGAATTAGCTAAAAACCTATGTATCACTCTTAATTCGGCTCTATCTATATCCAAATAAGAGTAATTTCCCCCTTTGAAACGGTGATGGCTTGTCATTTGACTCCACACACCGTGTGTATCAAAATTTTCATCTATCTTTCTACCGTTTAGTATCAACCCTCTACAATCGGCAGATGCTAACTCCTCAGGCGTATATATACGTAAAGCCTGAGCCATGTCCAGTAAATACATGTGGCGCATCGAACCGCCTAACAAAAATCTAATAAAAGAACGATCGGTTAAACTAGCTACCCGATCATTCAACTCTATACTACATAACAATTCTTCACACCATACTTTATATACAGGTCTACGCATGGTGAATAAACGTACCCAGTCATTAAAAGTAGAATTACCATACCTCTGTAAAAGTAATTCCCTAATTGGCCCGGCCAATTCTACATCTTCTAAGGGTCCCCATTCTATGACCCTCGGTACCTCAACAACCTTGGAATGAAGAGTATGCAAACCCCTTTGATATTTTGGATAATCTATCCAAAGTCTGTCAAATCTCAGGTTCGGGTGCAACTCTTCCAAGTGCATATCAGAAAAGGTCATGACTGGATGAGGTATATCCTGCTTGTAGTAGTTATCCACCTCCTGTTGTTCCGCATTCTCAGCAGGAGCATTGCGGGCTTGGGATGAAGATTCACCCCTTTCAGTCTGCAAAACACATCAAACACAAATTTTGTGCATCCAAATATGCATTAGTGTCAGCAAAATCATCAATCAAAATAATTACAATGACATGATCAATTTATATCAAACTTAAGCTCATTTTCATATTTTCATCAAATCTACACTTTTTCAAATAAGCATATACGAAAATGTTCGCCTAGTTCATAATCATTCAACTCAAATAACATGTCAAAATAATCATTACTAGCAATTAAACAAGTCTCAAATGGCATTATCTTTCAAAAATCAAGTTCATGAATTTTAGACTTGAAAAAGTCCACTTTAATTCTCAAAATCATGTTTAGGCTCAAAGTTTGGATCATTTAACTACCTAGACATGTTACACTACTCAATTTAGCAACAATTCATGACAAAAATCGGCCATAACCTGTTTATATCAAAAAGCCCCAAATTTGCTCAAGAACACAAACCCTAGATTACTCTAAATTTGAAGTTTAAGGCTTCTAATCATGTTAAACAGCATCAATCTAGGTTATACAAGCATAATACATAAACAATTTAAGCATAATTACACTAAAAAGCATCAAAATCAAATTGGGAAAAAATAGCTCAAGAACACCAAATTTCGAATTAAATGGTGTTTAGGTGTAGAAATTTACCCTTTTTCTTGAGTAATTCCTAGATAGCATCCTTCTAAACATGATTTTAGTAAAAAATTTGGTGATTAACGGTTAAAAATTGTGATTTTGGGGTGTATTTCTCGGGTTTTTTCGTGCAGAATTCGCTGTGTTTTTGAGTTGTGGAGTGCACTGATCTGTTACAGCTCTTTATTTTTTTTCTGGGTTTTGGTCCCTCCGCGACTCGCGGTGAAATACCCTTCAAACTCCGCGAGTCGCGGAGTTTGCTATTTTTTTTTTTTTATTATAATCATTAACTTATAAAACAATTAAGTACTTAATTTTTAAAATTTTGTTTCCCTTGTTATTTAGGACGAGGTCGTTTCGGATCGATGTCCTAGTCCGTCCTTCGACAAAATTTTAAAATTTGTCTTTTTGTAGCGATTGTTTTAAAAGCTAAGATTTTTTGGGTTTTTTTTTTTTTTTGTTTTTGGCATACTTTAATTCAATGAGATTAAAAATAATGATAATAAAAGTTCTCGTCCCTCTCTCGGGTAAAGCAATTTCGGTTCAAAGACCTAGTCTTCAATTTACGACGAATTTTAAAAATCATATTTTTAACTTAATGAGATAAAGTAAATTTTTGTTTTTAAATTCACACAACTTAAATATAAAATTCAAAATTAATATTAAAAATTCACACCAAACTTAAAATTTGAAATGCATAAAATTAAAAATTCATATTTTAAAAATTCACACCAAACTTAATTTAAAAATTCATATTATAAATTCATACCAAACTTATATTAATTTTTCAAATATTTACAATTTTAAAAATATTATTTTTACAAAATTTACAATATTAATTTAAGATTTAAATATTAATTTTAAAAACATGGTAAAAATAAAATTAAAATTCTTTTTATCTTTTTATCCCACTTTAATCAATCAAATATTATCAAAAATATGCGCCCCTCTTTTCGGTAAAGTAATTTCGGTTCCAAGACCTAATTTAACTCATGACGAATTTTTGAAATATTTTGTGTTGATTGATTAAAGATATTTATACCTTAAGAATAAACGTTAAATTTCGCAGTGATGTAATAAATTTTTGAATGATATCAATAATTTCGGTCGCCAAACCTAATTTTATTCAATACCAATTTAATACTTTTTAGCGAACAAATTAGCGTTTATTATCAAAAGGTTAAAAATAAAAATAAAAATAAAAACTGTACAGACATACCTGTGAAATAGATTTCTTAGTTATATGATCTATCCCATTCATAAGATAGTCGGTTTAATTGGTTTTCCATGGCTACATAGGCGTAACCTCGAGCATTCAGTGTCTTTTCTTCTAAACATATGAACGGTCCGTCTCTGCATAAAGTAACAAATTTGGTATTTGAATAGGTTTGATTATTTGAACATTTACCTCCATGTGACCATTTTCCGCATTTGTGACATCTTTCTAGGTGTCGTGCTCTTCTTTTCGCTGCGGATTTTGATTTTTCTTTACCAAATTGTAACTTATTATCTTCGCATCTGGATTCTTTTCTAACTCCGTCCATTCTTTCTCTGATTACTGATACTAATTCACTCGGTAGTATGTCATTATTACGTTTAGTGATCAAAGCGTGTAGCATTAGACCATGGTTTAGTTCACAGGCAGTCTTCATTTCGTAAAAACCTAAAAAAAATAAAAATTCAGAATGGGGAGAGAAGACTAGTTCTTTAGGGTCTGCTAGGGAAAGACCATTCGGGTTCCATTTTCGAGAACTACACGAAAACAGACAATCTAACTCTAACAGAAATACATATTATCCTTTAAAGACTTGATTCTCCCCACACTTAGTTAGCTGTGGTGTCGAAATTGTGATTAACTTCGTTGTCGACTTCCATCGGACCATGTATGTAATGTTTAACTCTGTGACCATTAACTTTAAATTCAATCCCTTTTGAATTTATTAATTCTATCGTTCCGTATGGGAAAACTCTTTTGACTATGAATGGTCCAGACCATCTTGATTTCAATTTTCCAGGAAATAGCTTGAATCGTGAATTGAAAAGAAGAACTCTGTCTCCTTCTTTAAATTCTTTTGAACTTCTGATTCTTTTATCATGCCATTTCTTCGTTCTTTCTTTATAGATTAACGAATTTTCGTATGCTTCATGTCTTAATTCTTCTAATTCGTTTAGTTGACTTAATCGTAGACGTCCGGCTTCATGTAAATCAAGATTACATGTTTTCAAAGCCCAAAATGCTTTGTGTTCAATTTCTACTGGAAGATGACATGCTTTTCCATAAACAAGTCTAAAAGGTGTGGTTCCAATTGGAGTTTTGTAGGCTGTTCTAAAAGCCCAGAGTGCATCCTCCAATTTAATGGACCATTCCTTCGGATTTGATCCTACGGTTTTCTCTAGAATACGTTTTAAGGCTCGGTTGGTATTTTCAACTTGTCCATTTGTTTGTGGATGATATGCGGTGGAGATTTTATGAGTTACTCCATATCTTTTAAGAATTTTCTCAAGTTGATTATTACAGAAATGAGTACCCCGATCACTTATTAAAGCTTTCGGTGTTCCAAACCTTGCAAAAAGACGTTTTAAAAAGTTGACTACAACTCGTGCATCGTTAGTTGGGAGAGCTTGTGCTTCCGCCCATTTAGATACATAATCAATGGCTACGAGTATATATAGATTATTATGAGATTTTGGAAATGGACCCATAAAGTCAATACCCCAAATGTAAAATACTTCACATACTTGGATGACATTTTGTGGCATTTCATCACGTTGACTTATTTTTCCGGCCCTTTAACATGCATCACAGGATTTGCAAAGAAGGTGTGCGTCTTTGTAAATTGTAGGCCAATAGAATCCAGCTTCATAAACTTTTCTTGCTGTTAGTTGAGGCCCATAATGCCCTCCTGTTGGTCCTGTGTGACAATGGTTTAATATTTTACTAGCTTCATCTCCAAATACACATCGGCGTATTATTCCATCGGGACAACTTTTAAACAGATGTGGATCTTCCCAAAAATAGTGTTTTATATCACTGAAGAATTTCTTTCGTCTTTGGTATGATAATCCTTTTTCAAGGAATCCACAAACTAAGTAGTTTGCATAGTCTGCAACCCATGGGATTTCTTTATAATCTATCTTCAATAGATATTCATCAGGAAAGTTGTCTTGTATGGCCGATTCATTTAGAACTTCTAATTCAGGATTTTCAAGACGAGAAAGATGATCAGCGGCGAGATTTTCTGCTCCTCTTTTATCTCGGATTTCAATATCAAACTCTTTTAAGAGTAAGATCCAACGGATTAATCTTGGTTTAGCATCTTGTTTTGAAAATAAGTATCTAAGAGCAGAATGGTCGGTATAGACCACCGTTTTTGCTAGAACGAGATATGATCGAAATTTGTCAAAAGCAAAGACAATAGCAAGGAGTTCTTTTTCAGTAGTTGTATAGTTCGTTTGTGCTCCTTATAACGTCTTACTAGCATAATATATAGGTTAAAATCGTTTTTCAATCCTTTGTCCTAAAACGGCTCCCATTGCAAAATCACTTGCATCGCACATTAGTTCAAATGGTAGATTCCAATTTGGTGTTATCATGATCGGTGCATTAGTGAGTTTCTCTTTAAGAATATTAAAAGATTTGATACACTCATCCGAAAAGATGAATGGAGCATCCTTTTCTAGGAGTTTATTCATAGGAGTGGCAATTTTAGAAAAATCTTTTATGAAACGTCGGTAAAAACCGGCATGCCCTAGAAAACTCCTAACTCCTCTAACATTGGTGGGATGTGGAAGTTTAGCAATTACATCTACTTTAGCTCTATTCACCTCAATTCCTTCTTTTGAAATTTTATGTCCAAGAACGATTCCTTCTTTAACCATGAAATGGCATTTCTCCCAATTAAGTACTAGATTGGATTGTTCGCATCTAAGAAGCATTCGTTCCAGATTAGCTAGACATGATTCAAATGTATCACCGAAGACTGAAAAGTCATCCATGAAAACTTCCATGCATTCTTCTATCATGTCGTGAAAAATCGCCATCATGCACCTTTGAAAGGTTGCAGGGGCGTTGCAAAGTCCAAATGGCATGCGTTTGTAAGCAAAAGTACCATAAGGGCACGTGAATGTGGTTTTCTCTTGATCCTCGGGTGCTATTGGAATTTGAAAATATCCGGAAAATCCATCTAGAAAACAATAGTAACTATTTCCGGCTAATCTTTCCAACATTTGATCTATGAAAGGTAAGGGAAAGTGATCTTTTCTGGTGGCGTCATTTAATTTTCTATAATCAATACACACACGCCATCCTGTTACAGTTCTAGTAGGAATAAGCTCATTTTTCTCATTTGTAATGACAGTCATGCCACCCTTCTTAGGCACGCATTGAACTGGGCTTACCCATGGACTATCAGAAATTGGATAAATTAAACCTGCATCTAGCAGTTTAATAATCTCTTTCTTAACTACATCTTGCATATTAGGATTTAGTCTTCGTTGGCGTTGCACATACGTTTTATGACCTTCTTCCATAAGGATTTTATGTGTGCAATACGAAGGACTTATTCCTTTAATATCATGAATCTTCCATGCAATGGCTGGTTTATGAGCTTTCAACACAGAAATGAGTTGTGATTTCTCATTTTCAGTAAGAGAAGACGATATTATTACAGGTAATTCAGATTCACCATGTAAATAAGCGTATTCCAAATGGTTTGGAAGTGGCTTTAACTCTAATTTCGGAGGTTCTTCTATCGATGATTTATATCGATATCTGTCTTCTTCTTTTAGCATTTGAATTTCTTCTGTTGTTGGTTCATATCCATTAGCTATAAGTGTAGCTAACATTTCAGCTTCATCAATTGGTTCATTACCTTCTCCTAAAGAACATTCTCCTGTTCCTTGTAATTCTGGAAATTCTTCTAATAATTCTGCATGTGCATCTATAGTTTGAATATAATAACATGTATCATCTGCAGATTGTGGTTGTTGCATTGCTCTATCAACTGAAAAGGTAACACTCTCATCCTCTATACTTAGGGTCAGTTTCTTACCGAACACGTCTATCATTGCTTTAGCCGTGTTTAAGAATGGTCTTCCTAATATGAGAGGAACTTGAGAATCTTCTTCCATGTCCAAAACAACAAAATCTACTGGAAATACTAAAGTACCAACTTTAACTAGCATGTTCTCCATTATCCCTCTAGGATATTTTATTGATCTATCGGCTAGTTGTATGCTTATTCTGGTTGGTTTTAATTCTCCAAGGTCTAGTTTAGCGTATAGTGAATACGGCATTAGATTTATACTAGCACCTAAGTCTGCCAATGCTTCTATTGAACTAAGACTACCCAGAAAACATGGAATTGTGAAACTTCCTGGATCAGATAATTTTTCTGGTATCTTATTCAACAGCACTGCTGAACAATTAGCATTCATAGTAACAGCCGAGAGTTCTTCCATTTTCTTTCTATTTGAGATTAGATCTTTCAAGAATTTAGCATATCTAGGCATTCCTGAAATCACATGAATGAAAGGAAGATTTACATTTATCTGTTTAAACATATCCAAGAATTTGGATTGCTCGGCTTCAAGTTTTTCTTTCTTCATTTTACTCGGATAAGGAAGTGGTGGTTGATATGGTTTAACATAAGGTTTAGCCTTAGCTGTGTTATCTTCATTAACCTTTTCAACTACCGGTTCTTTTTCCTTATCTTGATCAGGTTGTGGTTCTTGTGGAGTAGGAATAGTTTCATCAGAAGTTACAGGTATTTCAGGTGGTTTAAGTGTTGTACCACTTCTTGTGGTAATGGCTTTAGCTGTTTCATTCCGGGGGTTAGCATTTGTATCACTAGGTAGACTCCCCGGTTTTCTTTCACCTATTAACCTTGCTAGGTTACTTACTTCTTGTTCCAGATTTTGAATAGAAGCTTGTTGATTTCTAAATGCTTGAGCATTTTGTTCATTGGTTTGTTTCTGAGATGTGAAAAACTGTGTTTGAGTTTCAACTAGCTTTGTCATCATATCTTCTAAATTCGGCTTTTTATCATCGGTTTGTTGTGGTGGTTTGTTTTGAAAATTTGGTCTTTGCTGGTTGTAAGTATTATTGGATACTTGTTGATTGCTAGGACCTTGTTGGTTGTTGTATGGAATATTTCGGTTATAATTCTGGTTTTGATTGTAAATCGGTCTTGGCGGTTGATAATTATTCTGATAATTATTTCCAGGCCTTTGGTTTATGTATGAAATATTCTCTCTTTGTTCCATTGTTAATTCAATACTGAGACAATCTTTTATCAAATGTGGTCCTCCATACTACTCACAACTAATTCGTATTGAGTGAATATCTTTAGTCATCTTTTCCATTCGTCTCTCCACAGCATCTATCTTTGCGGAAATGGAATCTAAGTCATGGCTAGAATCGGCTCTAGCTGCTTTAGATGATCTAATGATATCTTTTTCTTGGTGCCACTCATGTGAGTGGGAAGCAGTGTTATCAATAATTTTGTAAGCATCAGTTTCGGTTTTCTTCATAATAGAACCACCAGCTGCTATATCTATGTCTTTCCTTGTAGTGATGTCGCATCCTTGGTAGAATATTTGTACTATTTGACAGGTGTCTAAACCATGTTGCGGACATCCTCTTAATAACTTTCCATATCTTGTCCATGCCTCATATAGAGTTTCATTCGACTTCTGTGTAAACGTAACAATTTCTGCTTGAAGTCTTACGGCTTTAGATGCAGGAAAGAATTGTTTAAGAAATTTGTCAACTAAAACATCCCATGTATCAATCGCCCCTTCAGGTAACGATTCCAACCAATCTTTGGCTTCTCCCTTTAAAGTCCAGGGAAATAACATGAGATATATCTGTTCATCCTCAACTTCTCAGATTTTAAATAGTGTGCAGATTCTATTAAAGGTACGTAAATGTTCATTTGGATCTTTCTTCGGCGCACCACTAAATTGGCATTGATTAGTCAACATGTGTAGAATTTGTCCTTTGATTTCATAATCTGGCGCATTAATGTCTGGATGAGTAATTGCGTGACCTTGGCCAGTGCGTTTAGCTCTCATTCGGTTTTCCATACTTAAAGGTTCCAGATTCTCCATAATTGAATTTGTTGAATCGGTATCACTAGATGATTCTGATTTAATGGTTCGTTCCTCAACAATCTCTGTTTGAATAATTGGTGGCTCCGGAGGAAAGTTTAGTGGTTCAGGATCTATGAACTGTTCCTGAATATTCTCCGGATTCTCAATTGTGAGGTTGGGTTCAAAAAATGGATTATCGGAAATTTGAACTGAAGTACTTGGTCTAGTGGATGACGATTCTAAAGAAAAATCAACGGCGGTTATATTTGCTAAATGTCTTGATCTAGTTATAGGTGGTGAACGTACAAAAGGTGGTGAACGTCTTGCTCGGTGCATTCACTGAATATCCTATTAGTTTTAAAAAGGAAAGAAAAATTATAATAAGTTATCCAATTAATAGACTTTTCTGATTTTGCCCACGTTTCGAATAGCCAAAAGATGCAGCAGAGGGGCAGGATTCGTTTGGTCTCAATATAATTGAGGACTGTTTGGCTCCAATAACCCGGTCCACGTACAAATCCAACTATTACTACGAACCAGAAAATTTTGATGTCTATTAATTTAACCACTTAAAATAAATTTTCGTAATTTTAAGAAATTTAGAGAAGTAGTAGAAAAAAAATTCTAAGTCCTAAAACTAGAATAGCGAGAAATAAGAAAGAAAAAGAGTTCGTCGAAAAAGGTCGAAAAAGAAAAATGGTTGAAAAATAAAAGGTGACGAAAAAATAAAAGAAACTTATAAAACTTAAAATTACTTGACTAACCTAACCTTATTACTACAACTAACTTAAAATTATAATCGCAAATTGAGATTACTAATTGGAATGATAATTGATACATAGGTAAAAGTCGTCTAAAAATATTAAAGCTTACAGGAAAAACTAAATCCCAAATGGAAATAACTTAAAAAGAAACTAAAACTTAAAAAGGCGTCGCAAAATTCTAAAGTACCTAAATCTTAGTCTAAGAAAAAGCACTTAAGGAATTCTACGGCAAAGACTAAAAATCTAGGAGTAAAAATAACTATGGCAAAAAAAAACTAAGTTTAAAACTAAATATGAGCTAAAAATACAAATATTACGCTACAACAATTAAAAAGGGACAAAATATAAAAATATATAAAAAGTTGTAAAAAGTACAATTTTTATAAAAATATTATTTTTATATTATTTATTTATTAAACTATTAATTTTACAAATTAATTAAACTAAATTAAACAAAATATAAAATAAATAAAAAGTAAAAGTTAAATTAAAATTAATTATAATAATAATAATAATTAGGGTTAAATAATAATAATAATTAATAATTACCTGTAATTAATGCTGAATTAGGGTTTTGTCGCCTGTCAGAAAATCTCCGCGAGCCGCGGTAATTAATGCAGCAAACCCCGCGAGTCGCGGGGTTCAGAAATTCAGATCTGAAACAGTTTAAAATTTACGCGTTTTTTTTGTTTTATTTTATTTTCTGTTTTTATATTTTTCTATTTTATAATGTATAATAAAAACTTATAATTAAAAACTTAAATAAAAATAGAACTTCTTTAAAAAAAAAAAAACTTAAAACTAGATTTATATATATATATTTTTTTTTTATGTTTTTAAATAAAAACAAAATACTTAAATAAAACTTATATAAAAATAAAGAAACTTTATAAAACTTAAATATTTAATAAAATCTTAAAAATATACAAATTTTTGTTTATATTAGCGTTGCGCTTCCGGCTTTTAAGAGAGTCCCCGGCAGCGGCGCCAAAAATACTTGATGTCGTAGGGGGTGTATACAAAATAGTATTAATTTTAGTGCGAAAATACTATTAAATACGATACAATTTTACACAAGATATTTATTTATTTATAGAATGGATATACTTAAACCTTGCTACAACACTTATAGGCAGTGTACCTAATCGTACAGTAGTGTAGTTTTTAGTAAGTCCGGTTCGTTCCACAGGGAATCTTTTTTTAAACAAAGCTCAACGCTATATTAGCTTACTTTTATAAAAATACAAATATATATAAGTAATATTATTATTATAAAGGGGGGTTTTTACCGTTTAATGACCGGTTTGTCGATTTTAAAACTTTAGTCGTAGTTAAAACCAAATGTAAAATATTAAAAATAAATACAAGACTTAAATTAAAGCATGAAGTAAATAACGATAAATGAAATTGCGAATAATAAAAGTGCGATAAAATAAACTTGCGATAATTAAAAAGTACGATAATTAAAAGTGCAATTAAATACAATAACAATAAAAATGCGATAATTAGAAGTGTAATTAAATATAAAATAAAGGAAATTAAATATAAAATAAAAGAATTATGCTTATTTAAACTTCCGTAATCATGATGGTTGACGTATTGATTTTAGTTTTATGCCCATGGGTTAATTGTCCTTTGTCCTGGATTATTTAATATGTCCGTCTGGTTTTTGTCCATAACAGTCCATCAGTCATAAATATAAAGTGCGAGTGTCCTCGTCAAATTATCCTTATACCCGAAGTTAAATATTCCAACTAATTGGGGACTTAAACTGTAACAAGATTTTAATACTTTGTTTAATAATTACACCAGGATGTCGACTGAGTGTAACCCAAGGTTTTAATATTTTGTTATCAATTATACCAAGTGTCCTTTGTACATAATTTCACCTCTGTTTTAATTATTCTAGTGGCTATTAATCCATTCCCGTGTCCGGTTAAATGAACGATTATTCGTACATATAAATACCCCGCCCATCGTGTCCGATTGAGTGTATATGGTAATTTATAGGGACGCCCAATTGTAAATCTTTATATTAACATTAACAAACTATCATTTAGTTAAACAAATATAAAGCCCATTAATAGCTCATAGTCTAATTTTCACAAGTGTCGTTCTTTTGTCTAAACCCCAATTATGGTACAAAGCCCAATTACCCAATTTTAGTAATTAGCCCAACATCATGATTACTTCGGATTAAATAAGCATAATAATAACTTAGCTACGAGACATTAATGTAAAAAGGTTGAACATAACTTACAATGATTAAAAATAGCGTAGCGTTACACGGACAAAATTTCGACTTACACCCTTACAATATTCGCTAACATATCCTTATTATTAGAATTATAATTAAAATTAAAATTAAAATATAAATTATATATATATATATTTTACGTATATATGAGAGAAGAAAAAAAAGATGATGATTACGATCAGAATGCGCGAGCTTTATAGGGAGTTTCTGAAATTGGGGCTCCGCGACTCGCGGCATTTTTGCCTTCATACTACGCGAGTCACGGAGAATGAAATTACAGCTCACATCTTTGGAGTCTTTCTCTGCCGACGGTTTTTATTTATAAATATAATATATATATAATTAATATAATTAATTATATATTATATTATATTTATATACATAGTTAACTTGTAATTTTTAGTCCGTTGCGTCGAGCGTTAAGAGTTGACTCTGGTTCCGGTTCCGGATTTTCGAACGTCCTTGCGTACAATTTAATATCTTGTACTTTGCGTTTTGAATCTTGTACTCTTGTAATTTCGAGACGTTTCTTATCAATAATTGGAACCTCTTTGATTGTCTTTTGTTCTTTTGAGCTTTTTGGTCGTTTGCGTCTTCAATTCGTCGAATCTGTCTTTTGTCTTCACCTTTTATTATTTAAACGAATATCACTTGTAAATAGAACAATTGCAACTAAAAGCTTGTCTTTCTTGAGGAATAATGCTATGAAATTACCCCTGTGGAATAAGTCCTTCGTATTGCACACATAAAATCCTTATGGAAGAAGGTCATAAAACGTATGTGCAACGCCAACGAAGACTAAATCCTAATATGCAAGATGTAGTTAAGAAAGAGATTATTAAACTGCTAGATGCAGGTTTAATTTATCCAATTTCTGATAGTCCATGGGTAAGCCCAGTTCAATGCGTGCCTAAGAAGGGTGGCATGACTGTCATTACAAATGAGAAAAATGAGCTTATTCCTACTAGAACTGTAACAGGATGGCGTGTGTGTATTGATTATAGAAAATTAAATGACGCCACCAGAAAAGATCACTTTCCCTTACCTTTCATAGATCAAATGTTGGAAAGATTAGCCGGAAATAGTTACTATTGTTTTCTAGATGGATTTTCCGGATATTTTCAAATTCCAATAGCACCCGAGGATCAAGAGAAAACCACATTCACGTGCCCTTATGGTACTTTTGCTTACAAACGCATGCCATTTGGACTTTGCAACGCCTCTGCAACCTTTCAAAGGTGCATGATGGCGATTTTTCACGACATGATAGAAGAATGCATGGAAGTTTTCATGGATGACTTTTCAGTCTTCGGTGATACATTTGAATCATGTCTAGCTAATCTGGAACGAATGCTTCTTAGATGCGAACAATCCAATCTAGTACTTAATTGGGAGAAATGCCATTTCATGGTTAAAGAAGGCATCGTTCTTGGACATAAAATTTCAAAAGAAGGAATTGAGGTGGATAGAGCTAAAGTAGATGTAATTGCTAAACTTCCACATCCCACCAATGTTAGAGGAGTTAGGAGTTTTCTAGGGCATGCCGGTTTTTACCGACGTTTCATAAAAGATTTTTCTAAAATTGCCACTCCTATGAATAAACTCCTAGAAAAGGATGCTCCATTCATCTTTTCAGATGAGTGTATCAAATCTTTTAATATTCTTAAAGAGAAACTCACTAATGCACCGATCATGATAACACCAAATTGGAATCTACCATTTGAACTAATGTGCGATGCAAGTGATTTTGCAATGGGAGCCGTTTTAGGACAAAGGATTGAAAAACGATTTCAACCTATATATTATGCTAGTAAGACGTTACAAGGAGTACAAACGAACTATACAACTACTGAAAAAGAACTCCTTGCTATTGTCTTTGCTTTTGACAAATTTCGATCATATCTCGTTCTAGCAAACACGGTGGTCTATACCGACCATTCTGCTCTTAGATACTTATTTTCAAAACAAGATGCTAAACCAAGATTAATCCGTTGGATCTTACTCTTACAAGAGTTTGATATTGAAATCCGAGATAAAAGAGGAGCAGAAAATCTCGCCGGTGATCATCTTTCTCGTCTTGAAAATCCTGAATTAGAAGTTCTAAATGAATCGGCCATACAAGACAACTTTCCTGATGAATATCTATTGAAGATAGATTATAAAGAAATCCCATGGTTTGCAGACTATGCAAACTACTTAGTTTGTGGATTCCTTGAAAAAGGATTATCATACCAAAGACGAAAGAAATTCTTCAGTGATATAAAACACTATTTTTGGGAAGATCCACATCTGTTTAAAAGTTGTCCCGATGGAATAATACGCCGATGTGTATTTGGAGATGAAGCTAGTAAAATATTAAATCATTGTCACACAGGACCAACAGGAGGGCATTATGGGCCTCAACTAACAGCAAGAAAAGTTTATGAAGCTGGATTCTATTGGCCTACAATTTACAAAGACGCACACCTTCTTTGCAAATCCTGTGATGCATGTCAAAGGGCCGGAAAAATAAGTCAACGTGATGAAATGCCATAAAATGTCATCCAAGTATGTGAAGTATTTGACATTTGGGGTATTGACTTTATGGGTCCATTTCCAAAATCTCATAATAATCTATATATACTCGTAGCCATTGATTATGTATCTAAATGGGCGAAAGCACAAGCTCTCCCAACTAACGATGCACGAGTTGTAGTCAACTTTTTAAAACGTCTTTTTGCAAGGTTTGGAACACCGAAAGCTTTAATAAGTGATCGGGGTACTCATTTCTGTAATAATCAACTTGAGAAAATTCTTAAAAGATATGGAGTAACTCATAAAATCTCCACCGCATATCATCCACAAACAAATGGACAAGTTGAAAATACCAACCGAGCCTTAAAACGTATTCTAGAGAAAACCGTAGGATCAAATCCGAAGGAATGGTCCATTAAATTGGAGGATGCACTCTGGACTTTTAGAACAGCCTACAAAACTCCAATTGGAACCACACCTTTTAGACTTGTTTATGGAAAAGCATGTCATCTTCCAGTAGAAATTGAACACAAAGCATTTTGGGCTTTGAAAACATGTAATCTTGATTTACATGAAGCCGGACGTCTACGATTAAGTCAACTAAACGAATTAGAAGAATTAAGACATGAAGCATACGAAAATTCGTTAATCTATAAAGAAAGAACGAAGAAATGGCATGATAAAAGAATCAGAAGTTCAAAAGAATTTAAAGAAGGAGACAGAGTTCTTCTTTTCAATTCACGATTCAAGCTATTTCCTGGAAAATTGAAATCAAGATGGTCTGGACCATTCATAGTCAAAAGAGTTTTCCCATACGGAACGATAGAATTAATAAATTCAAAAGGGATTGAATTTAAAGTTAATGGTCACAGAGTTAAACATTACATACATGGTCCGATGGAAGTCGACAACGAAGTTAATCACAATTTCGACACCACAGCTAACTAAGTGTGGGGAGAATCAAGTCTTTAAAGGATAATATGTATTTATGTTAGAGTTAGATTGTCTGTTTTCGTGTAGTTCTCGAAAATGAAACCCGAATGGTCTTTCCCTAGCAGACCCTAAAGAACTAGTCTTCTCTCCCCATTCTGAATTTTTATTTTTTTTAGGTTTTTACGAAATGAAGACTGCCTGTGAACTAAACCATGGTCTAATGCTACACGCTTTGATCACTAAACGTAATAATGACATACTACCGAGTGAATTAGTATCAGTAATCAGAGAAAGAATGGACGGAGTTAGAAAAGAATCCAGATGCGAAGATAATAAGTTACAATTTGGTAAAGGAAAATCAAAATCCGCAGCGAAAAGAAGAGCACGACACCTAGAAAGATGTCACAAATGCGGAAAATGGTCACATGGAGGTAAATGTTCAAATAATCAAACCTATTCAAATACCGAATTTGTTACTTTATGCAGAGACGGACCGTTCATATGTTTAGAAGAAAAGACACTGAATGCTCGAGGTTACGCCTATGTAGCCATGGAAAACCAATTAAACCGACTATCTTATGAATGGGATAGATCATATAACTAAGAAATCTATTTCACAGGTATGTCTGTACAGTTTTTATTTTTATTTTTATTTTTAACCTTTTGATAATAAACGCTAATTTGTTCGCTAAAAAGTATTAAATTGGTATTGAATAAAATTAGGTTTGGCGACCGAAATTATTGATATCATTCAAAAATTTATTACATCACTGCGAAATTTAACGTTTATTCTTAAGGTATAAATATCTTTAATCAATCAACACAAAATATTTCAAAAATTCGTCATGAGTTAAATTAGGTCTTGGAACCGAAATTACTTTACCGAAAAGAGGGGCGCATATTTTTGATAATATTTGATTGATTAAAGTGGGATAAAAAGACAAAAAGAATTTTAATTTTATTTTTACCATGTTTTTAAAATTAATATTTAAATCTTAAATTAATATTGTAAATTTTGTAAAAACAATATTTTTAAAATTGTAAATATTTGAAAAATTAATATAAGTTTGGTATGAATTTATAATATGAATTTTTAAATTAAGTTTGGTGTGAATTTTTAAAATATGAATTTTTAATTTTATGCATTTCAAATTTTAAGTTTGGTGTGAATTTTTAATATTAATTTTGAATTTTATATTTAAGTTGTGTGAATTTAAAAACAAAAATTTACTTTATCTCATTAAGTTAAAAATATGATTTTTAAAATTCGTCGTAAGTTGAAGACTAGGTCTTTGAACCGAAATTGCTTTACCCGAGAGAGGGACGAGAACTTTTATTATCATTATTTTTAATCTCATTGAATTAAAGTATGCCAAAAAAAAAAAAAAAAAAAAACCCAAAACATCTTTAGCTTTTAAAACAATCGCTACAAAAAGACAAATTTTAAAATTTTGTCGAAGGACGGACTAGGACATCGATCCAAAACGACCTCGTCCTAAATAACAAGGGAAACAAAATTTTAAAAATTAAGTACTTAATTGTTTTATAAGTTAATGATTATATAAAAAAAAAAAAAATAGCAAACTCCGCGACTCGCGGAGTTTGAAGGGTATTTCACCGCGAGTCGCGGAGGGACCAAAACCCAGAAAAAAAATAAAGAGCTGTAACAGATCAGTGCACTCCACAACTCAAAAACACAGCGAATTCTGCACGAAAAAACCCGAGAAATACACCCCAAAATCACAATTTTTAACCGTTAATCACCAAATTTTTTACTAAAATCATGTTTAGAAGGATGCTATCTAGGAATTACTCAAGAAAAACGGTAAATTTCTACACCTAAACACCATTTAATCCGAAATTTGGTGTTCTTGAGCTATTTTTTTCCCAATTTGATTTTGATGCTTTTTAGTGTAATTATGCTTAAAATGTTTATGTATTATGCTTGTATAACCTAGATTGATGCTGTTTTACATGATTAGAAGCCTTAAACTTCAAATTTAGAGTAATCTAGGGTTTGTGTTCTTGAGCAAATTTGGGCTTTTTGATATAAACAGGTTATGGCCGATTTTTGTCATGAATTGTTGCTAAATTGAGTAGTGTAACATGTCTAGGTAGTTAAATGATCCAAACTTTGAGCCTAAACATGATTTTGAGAATTAAAGTGGACTTTTTCAAGTCTAAAATTCATGAACTTGATTTTTGAAAGATAATGCCATTTGAGACTTGTTTAATTGCTAGTAATGATTATTTTGACATGTTATTTGAGTTGAATGATTATGAACTAGGCGAACATTTTCGTATATGCTTATTTGAAAAAGTGTAGATTTGATGAAAATATGAAAATGAGCTTAAGTTTGATATAAATTGATCATGTCATTGTAATTATTTTGATTGATGATTTTGCTGACACTAATGCATATTTGGATGCACAAAATTTGTGTTTGATGTGTTTTGCAGACTGAAAGGGGTGAATCTTCATCCCAAGCCCGCAATGCTCCTGCTGAGAATGCGGAACAACAGGAGGTGGATAACTACTACAAGCAGGATATACCTCATCCAGTCATGACCTTTTCTGATATGCACTTGGAAGAGTTGCACCCGAACCTGAGATTTGACAGACTTTGG
Organism: Rutidosis leptorrhynchoides; assembly: GCF_046630445.1. Lineage (NCBI taxonomy): Eukaryota > Viridiplantae > Streptophyta > Magnoliopsida > Asterales > Asteraceae > Rutidosis > Rutidosis leptorrhynchoides. Next base: position 366,835,846 of record NC_092341.1, on the reverse strand, counting down.
ATAGATTATCCAAAATATCAAAGGGGTTTGCATACTCTTCATTCCAAGGTTGTTGAGGTACCGAGGGTCATAGAATGGGGACCCTTAGAAGATGTAGAATTGGCCGGGCCAATTAGGGAATTACTTTTACAGAGGTATGGTAATTCTACTTTTAATGACTGGGTACGTTTATTCACCATGCGTAGACCTGTATATAAAGTATGGTGTGAAGAATTGTTATGTAGTATAGAGTTGAATGATCGGGTAGCTAGTTTAACCGATCGTTCTTTTATTAGATTTTTGTTAGGCGGTTCGATGCGCCACATGTCTTTACTGGACATGGCTCAGGCTTTACGTATATATACGCCTGAGGAGTTAGCATCTGCCGATTGTAGAGGGTTGATACTAAACGGTAGAAAGATAGATGAAAATTTTGATACACACGGTGTGTGGAGTCAAATGACAAGCCATCACCGTTTCAAAGGGGGAAATTACTCTTATTTGGATATAGATAGAGCCGAATTAAGAGTGATACATAGGTTTTTAGCTAATTCGATTACACAAAGGGGTAAGAACAAGGAAAAAGTAAATGAACAAGATTTGTTTTACCATATGTGTATTCGAGACCCACAAAGCGCTGTAAGTATACCATATTGTGTGGGTTATTATTTATCAGCTATGGTTCGGGGGATGCGACCGCATAGCATAATAGGAGGTGGTATTTTTATTACTTTGATTGGTGAATATCTCGGTGTGGATATAAGTCGGGGGGGATTATTAGTAGAAGAACCAGAACCCCGCGATACTATAGGTTTAAATGTATACCATGGTGCGAAAGTTTTGAAGAGGCGAAATAACGCCGCAGTACGATACCATGGTAGACATCCACAAGTGGAGAGAAACCAACAGCAAGGTAATGTAGGAGGGGGGAATGAGATGCAAGAAATGCAAAGGTTTATAGCTTCTCAGGAATACGAAAATGCTAGACAAAGAGCATTTGAAGATTGGCAAGTTCATCAGAACCAAATCATAGCTCATTGCCAACATATAGGTAGAAACTATATTCCTACACCGAAACCCATCTTCCCCCCTGGTCTATAGAGATGCAGCCACCGTATCCTACGTATGACCCTGCCGAAGCATTCTATAGCACCTATGGTTATGCCTGGAACCCCTATTGGTACCAGTATCATCCCTAGTATACTTAGTTTTATTTATTTTGTAATTTGTAATTATTGATACGTTTAATACTTTTGTTAATATTGTAATCATTTTTATAATTATCTAACTTTTATTCTTAGATTTTAATAATTTTTGAATGTGGGGTAATATACCAAACTTCAAAAATATGTATATATGTTTGCAGTTTATCTTATGTACACAACAGGGTAAAACAACGCATTTTCAAAGACTGGCATTAAGTTCAGCAAAAGCAAATAATTTTGACGACAAGATGCAAAATATATGTGAAATAACAACAAGACGGAATGAACAAATGATGTGCACCATTTATCATTCAGCAAACAAACGCCAATATATTTGGAAACTTTGGTAAAAATTTAATCATTTTCACACAAATCACCCTCAATAAGTTAAATAATTACTGATTTCTTGCAAATGAGGGCATTGCAAAATCTTAAGTGTGGGAAGGGGTTAAATTCTTTCGGATTTTAAAATTTTTTACTTTATACACTTGGTTACCATTAAAAATACTAGTAAAGTAGTAGTTGTATTAGAATCTAGTGCTCGCTGATAATAAAGAACAGCCCTAGTCTTATATACTGACTACCCAATTCTAGTAAAATTTTTCAAAATTTTCAATTAAATGAATCATGTTTATACATATTTATGAACGATAAAACTAGGTTTTAACACCGAAATTATTGTTACCTCGGAAAGGACATAAATTGAGAAACAAACCAAAATGTTAAAATTCATTTAAAATGGAATAGAGGACGATAAAAAGGAAAATAAAAGCCAAGTGTGGGAAAATTTACCAAGTTATCTTAAACATATGTCACATATATCTGTAACAAATAACTGAAAATACTTTTGCTTTGGACTAAACTAAACTGTTTTACCCGATGAAAGAAAAGAAGAGATGGATCTACACGATGAATCAATTCCATCATTAAAAGGAAGTAAAGTCTTCCGAAAAAGAAACGCGCTTCTTGATTTAGGTCATGAAGTTGTCGTCCAGACCAGCTGTAGGTTGACGAAAAATCTAGAAAAGTCATCACTAAAATCAGCAGGAAATCCACGGACCTCAGCATTAAACAGGGTCGCCAAGTGGTCAGATTTATCCTAACCATGAGAAGGATTTATCTTGTACAATGGGGGGGCACCATGCAAATTAGCTGGATAAGACTAATGAATCAGATCCCCAGAAAGGATAATCTCCTTAAAGATTAAAAATCAGCTTTTAAGACTGATATTATTCAATCCTATAGATTGACCTTAAAGATTGAGAATTACAAACTCATGGAATTCAATGATATCTAAACTCGAGCTTGAACGAGAAAATATTTTGATCAAAATTACAAACCGATTTGTTTTCTGAAAACCCTATTTTCAATGCGTTCATTACCATTGAACGTAAAATCCTAGGAATTCACCTGGAATTCATTAGGTCACCTGAACTAAAACGGGTGTCAACCGTAAGAACGGTGGTTGCATAGTGGTCAAAGACAGGACCTTGTGCCATACCGAAAAATTATAAGGGTGAGCTTTACTATTGCTCCTACCAAGGATAGTAATTGCGTTCGACACGTTATAGACCATAATTAAAAGCATGTCAGGAGACATTGCCTTAACAGTTGCTTGTTCAACGCTTTCCTTTCAACCGGACGGTAGTTTACCGAAAGGTAATATACGGGACAAGTAAACTGGACGTATTGCTTTCCAAATACAAGGTTAGCAAGTGGGTGACACAAAACCGCAAGTTTTGAGCTAAAATTTTCAAATCTGAAACCCACCTAACCCACAAAAATATTTTGCAAACACCGGTAAAGGGTTATTCCGGAAAACTTATCTAGGGTAAAAACTAGATTTAATTTTCAAAAGATCAAATGTTTTCATAAAGATCCAGTTTCCTTAATGGATCTAAATTTTTATAGTCATGTGGGACTGTAAACCATATCGTTACTACCATTGTTTATACCACCGTATAGAAATCACTGATGTACAAAGTGTGAAGAATAAAGAAGTGATTCTAGTATTTCAAGACGATATTGCTTGAGGACAAGCAACGCTCAAGTGTGGGAATATTTGATAATGCTAAAAACGAACATATATTTCATAGCATTATTCCTCAAGAAAGACAAGCTTTTAGTTGCAATTGTTCTATTTACAAGTGATATTCGTTTAA